>NW_027362770.1:158274123-158740894 GCF_046119375.1 Phyllobates terribilis
GAATAGTGAGTGCAGCTCTGGAGTATAATACAGGATGTAACTCAGGATCAGTAATGTAATGTAGGTACACAGTGACTGCACCAGCAGAATAGTGAGTGCAGCTCTGGGGTATAATACAGGATGTAACTCAGGATCAGTAATGTAATGTAGGTACACAGTGACTGCACCAGCAGAATAGTGAGTGCGGCTCTGGGGTATAATACAGGATGTAACTCAGGATCAGTAATGTAATGTAGGTACACAGTGACTGCACCAGCAGAATAGTGAGTGCGGCTCTGGGGTATAATACAGGATGTAACTCAGGATCAGTACAGGATCAGTAATGTAATGTATGTACACAGTGACTGCACCAGCAGAATAGTGAGTGCAGCTCTGGAGTATAATACAGGATGTAACTCAGGATCAGTAATGTAATGTAGGTACACAGTGACTGCACCAGCAGAATAGTGAGTGCGGCTCTGGGGTATAATACAGGATGTAACTCAGGATCAGTACAGGATCAGTAATGTAATGTATGTACACAGTGACTGCACCAGCAGAATAGTGAGTGCAGCTCTGGAGTATAATACAGGATGTAACTCAGGATCAGTAATGTAATGTAGGTACACAGTGACTGCACCAGCAGAATAGTGAGTGCAGCTCTGGAGTATAATACAGGATGTAACGCAGGATCAGTACATGATCAGTAATGTAATGTATGTACACAGTGACTGCACCAGCAGAATAGTGAGTGCAGCTCTGGAGTATAATACAGGATGTAACTCAGGATCAGTACAGGATCAGTAATGTAATGTATGTACACAGTGACTGCACCAGAAGAATAGTGAGTGCAGCTCTGGAGTATAATACAGGATGTAACTCGGGATCAGTAATGTAATGTAGGTACACAGTGACTGCACCAGCAGAATAGTGAGTGCAGCTCTGGAGTATAATACAGGATGTAACTCAGGATCAGTAATGTAATGTAGGTACACAGTGACTGCACCAGCAGAATAGTGAGTGCAGCTCTGGAGTATAATACAGGATGTAACGCAGGATCAGTACAGGATCAGTAATGTAATGTATGTACACAGTGACTGCACCAGCAGAATAGTGAGTGCAGCTCTGGAGTATAATACAGGATGTAACTCAGGATCAGTACAGGATCAGTAATGTAATGTATGTACACAGTGACTGCACCAGAAGAATAGTGAGTGCAGCTCTGGAGTATAATACAGGATGTAACTCGGGATCAGTAATGTAATGTAGGTACACAGTGACTGCACCAGCAGAATAGTGAGTGCAGCTCTGGAGTATAATACAGGATGTAACGCAGGATCAGTACAGGATCAGTAATATAATGTATGCACACAGTGACTGCACCCGCAGAATAGTGAGTGCAGCTCTGGAGTATAATACAGGATGTAACTCAGGATCAGTAATGTAATGTATGTACACAGTGACATCATCAGAATAGTGAGTGCAGCTCTGAAGTATAATACAGGATGTAACTCAGGATCAGTGCAGGATCAGTAATGTAATGTATGTACACAGTGACTGCACCAGCAGAATAGTGAGTGCAGCTCTGGAGTATAATACAGGATGTAACTCAGGATCAGTACAGGATCAGTAATGTAATATATGTACATAGTGACTGCACCAGCAGAATAGTGAGTGCAGCTCTGGAGTATAATATAGGATGTAACTCAGGATCAGCAATGTAATGTATGTACACAGTGACTGCACTAGCAGAATAGTGAGTGCAGCTCTGGAGTATAATACAGGATGTAACTCAGGATCAGTAATGTAATGTATGTACACAGTGACTGCACCAGCAGAATAGTGAGTGCAGCTCTGGGGTATAATACAGGATGTAACTCAGGATCAGTACAGGATCAGTAATGTAATGTATGTACACAGTGACTGCACCAGCAGAATAGTGAGTGCAGCTCTGGAGTATAATACAGTATGTAACTCAGGATCAGTACAGGATCAGTAATGTAATGTATGTACACAGTGACTGCACCAGCAGAATAGTGAGTGCAGCTCTGGAGTATAATACAGGATGTAACTCGGGATCAGTAATGTAATGTAGTTACACAGTGACTGCACCAGCAGAATAGTGAGTGCAGCTCTGGAGTATAATACAGGATGTAACGCAGGATCAGTACAGGATCAGTAATGTAATGTATGCACACAGTGACTGCACCCGCAGAATAGTGAGTGCAGCTCTAGAGTATAATACAGGATGTAACTCAGGATCAGTAATGTAATGTATGTACACAGTGACATCACCAGAATAGTGAGTGCAGCTCTGAAGTATAATACAGGATGTAACTCAGGATCAGTGCAGGATCAGTAATGTAATGTATGTACACAGTGACTGCACCAGCACAATAGTGAGTGCAGCTCTGGAGTATAATACAGGATGTAACTCAGGATCAGTACAGGATCAGTAATGTAATGTATGTACACAGTGACTGCACCAGCAGAATAGTGAGTGCAGCTCTGGAGTAAAATACAGGATGTAACTCAGGATCAGTACAGGATCAGTAATGTAATGTATGTACACAGTGACTGCACCAGCAGAATAGTGAGTGCAGCTCTGGGGTATAATACAGGAGGTAACTCAGGATCAGTAATGTAATGTATGCACACAGTGAGTGCACCCGCAGAATAGTGAGTGCAGCTCTGGAGTATAATACAGGATGTAACTCAGGATCAGTAATGTAATGTATGTACACAGTGACATCACCAGAATAGTGAGTGCAGCTCTGAAGTATAATACAGGATGTAACTCAGGATCAGTGCAGGATCAGTAATGTAATGTATGTACACAGTGACTGCACCAGCTGAATAGTGAGTGCAGCTCTGGAGTATAATACAGGATGTAACTCAGGATCAGTACAGGATCAGTAATGTAATGTATGTACACAGTGACTGCACCAGCAGAATAGTGAGTGCAGCTCTGGAGTAAAATACAGGATGTAACTCAGGATCAGTACAGAATCAGTAATGTAATGTATGTACACAGTGACTGCACCAGCAGAATAGTGAGTGCAGCTCTGGGGTATAATACAGGAGGTAACTCAGGATCAGTAATGTAATGTATGTACATAGTGACTGCACCAGCAAAATAGTGAGCACAGCTCTGGAGTATAATACAGGAGGTAACTCAGGATCAGTACAGGATCAGTAATGTAATGTATGTACACAGTGACTCCACCAGCAGAATAGTGAGTGCAGCTCTGGAGTATAATACAGGATGTAACGCAGGATCAGTACAGGATCAGTAATGTAATGTACGTACACAGTGACTGCACCAGCAGAATAGTGAGTGCAGCTCTGGGGTATAATACAGGATGTAACTCAGGATCAGTACAGGATCAGTAATGTAATGTATGTACACAGTGACTGCAGCAGCAGAATAGTGAGTGCAGCTCTGGAGTATAATACAGGATGTAACTCAGGATCAGTAATGTAATGTAGGTACACAGTGACTGCACTAGCAGAATAGTGAGTGCAGCTCTGGAGTATAATACAGGATGTAACTCAGGATCAGTAATGTAATGTATGTACACAGTGACTGCACCAGCAGAATAGTAAGTGCAGCTCTGGAGTATAATACAGGATCAGTACAGGATCAGTAATGTAATGTATGTACACAGTGACTGCATTAGCAGAATACTGATTGCAGCTCTGGAGTATAATACAGGATGTAACTCAGGATCAGTAATGTAATGTAGGTACACAGTAACTGCACTAGCAGAATAGTGAGCGCAGCTCTGGAGTATAATACAGGATGTAACTCAAGATCAGTACAGGATCAGTAATGTAATGTATGTACACAGTGACTGAACCAGCAGAATAGTGAGTGCAGCTCTGAAGTATAATACAGGATGTAACTCAGGATCAGTACAGGATCAGTAATGTAATATATGTACATAGTGACTGCACCAGCAGAATAGTGAGTGCAGCTCTGGAGTATAATATAGGATGTAACTCAGGATCAGCAATGTAATGTATGTACACAGTGACTGCACTAGCAGAATAGTGAGTGCAGCTCTGGAGTATAATACAGGATGTAACTCAGGATCAGTAATGTAATGTAGGTACACAGTGACTGCACCAGCAGAATAGTGAGTGCAGCTCTGGGGTATAATACAGGATGTAACTCAGGATCAGTACAGGATCAGTAATGTAATGTATGTACACAGTGACTGCACCAGCAGAATAGTGAGTGCAGCTCTGGAGTATAATACAGGATGTAACTCAGGATCAGTAATGTAATGTAGGTACACAGTGACTGCACCAGCAGAATAGTGAGTGCAGCTCTGGAGTATAATACAGGATCAGTACAGGATCAGTAATGTAATGTATGTACACAGTGACTGCACCAGCAGAATAGTGAGTGCAGCTCTGGAGTATAATACAGGATGTAACTCAGGATCAGTACAGGATCAGTAATGTAATGTATGTACACAGTGACTGCACCAGAAGAATAGTGAGTGCAGCTCTGGAGTATAATACAGGATGTAACTCGGGATCAGTAATGTAATGTAGGTACACAGTGACTGCACCAGCAGAATAGTGAGTGCAGCTCTGGAGTATAATACAGGATGTAACTCAGGATCAGTAATGTAATGTAGGTACACAGTGACTGCACCAGCAGAATAGTGAGTGCAGCTCTGGGGTATAATACAGGATGTAACTCAGGATCAGTACAGGATCAGTAATGTAATGTATGTACACAGTGACTGCACCAGCAGAATAGTGAGTGCAGCTCTGGAGTATAATACAGGATGTAACTCAGGATCAGTAATGTAATGTAGGTACACAGTGACTGCACCAGCAGAATAGTGAGTGCAGCTCTGGGGTATAATACAGGATGTAACTCAGGATCAGTACAGGATCAGTAATGTAATGTATGTACACAGTGACTGCACCAGCAGAATAGTGAGTGCAGCTCTGGAGTATAATACAGGATGTAACTCAGGATCAGTAATGTAATGTAGGTACACAGTGACTGCACCAGCAGAATAGTGAGTGCAGCTCTGGAGTATAATACAGGATGTAACACAGGATCAGTACAGGATCAGTAATGTAATGTATGTACACAGTGACTGCACCAGCAGAATAGTGAGTGCAGCTCTGGAGTATAATACAGGATGTAACTCAGGATCAGTACAGGATCAGTAATGTAATGTATGTACACAGTGACTGCACCAGAAGAATAGTGAGTGCAGCTCTGGAGTATAATACAGGATGTAACTCGGGATCAGTAATGTAATGTAGGTCCACAGTGACTGCACCAGCAGAATAGTGAGTGCAGCTCTGGAGTATAATACAGGATGTAACGCAGGATCAGTACAGGATCAGTAATATAATGTATGCACACAGTGACTGCACCCGCAGAATAGTGAGTGCAGCTCTGGAGTATAATACAGGATGTAACTCAGGATCAGTAATGTAATGTATGTACACAGTGACATCATCAGAATAGTGAGTGCAGCTCTGAAGTATAATACAGGATGTAACTCAGGATCAGTGCAGGATCAGTAATGTAATGTATGTACACAGTGACTGCACCAGCAGAATAGTGAGTGCAGCTCTGGAGTATAATACAGGATGTAACTCAGGATCAGTACAGGATCAGTAATGTAATATATGTACATAGTGTCTGCACCAGCAGAATAGTGAGTGCAGCTCTGGAGTATAATATAGGATGTAACTCAGGATCAGCAATGTAATGTATGTACACAGTGACTGCACTAGCAGAATAGTGAGTGCAGCTCTGGAGTATAATACAGGATGTAACTCAGGATCAGTAATGTAATGTAGTTACACAGTGACTGCACCAGCAGAATAGTGAGTGCAGCTCTGGAGTATAATACAGGATGTAACGCAGGATCAGTACAGGATCAGTAATGTAATGTATGCACACAGTGACTGCACCCGCAGAATAGTGAGTGCAGCTCTAGAGTATAATACAGGATGTAACTCAGGATCAGTAATGTAATGTATGTACACAGTGACATCACCAGAATAGTGAGTGCAGCTCTGAAGTATAATACAGGATGTAACTCAGGATCAGTGCAGGATCAGTAATGTAATGAATGTACACAGTGACTGCACCAGCAGAATAGTGAGTGCAGCTCTGGAGTATAATACAGGATGTAAGTCAGGATCAGTACAGGATCAGTGATGTAATGTATGTACACAGTGACTGCACCAGCAGAATAGTGAGTGCAGCTCTGGAGTAAAATACAGGATGTAACTCAGGATCAGTACAGGATCAGTAATGTAATGTATGTACACAGTGACTGCACCAGCAGAATAGTGAGTGCAGCTCTGGGGTATAATACAGGAGGTAACTCAGGATCAGTAATGTAATGTATGCACACAGTGAGTGCACCCGCAGAATAGTGAGTGCAGCTCTGGAGTATAATACAGGATGTAACTCAGGATCAGTAATGTAATGTATGTACACAGTGACATCACCAGAATAGTGAGTGCAGCTCTGAAGTATAATACAGGATGTAACTCAGGATCAGTGCAGGATCAGTAATGTAATGTATGTACACAGTGACTGCACCAGCAGAATAGTGAGTGCAGCTCTGGAGTATAATACAGGATGTAACTCAGGATCAGTACAGGATCAGTAATGTAATGTATGTACACAGTGACTGCACCAGCAGAATAGTGAGTGCAGCTCTGGAGTAAAATACAGGATGTAACTCAGGATCAGTACAGGATCAGTAATGTAATGTATGTACACAGTGACTGCACCAGCAGAATAGTGAGTGCAGCTCTGGGGTATAATACAGGAGGTAACTCAGGATCAGTAATGTAATGTATGTACATAGTGACTGCACCAGCAAAATAGTGAGCACAGCTCTGGAGTATAATACAGGAGGTAACTCAGGATCAGTACAGGATCAGTAATGTAATGTATGTACACAGTGACTCCACCAGCAGAATAGTGAGTGCAGCTCTGGAGTATAATACAGGATGTAACGCAGGATCAGTACAGGATCAGTAATGTAATGTATGTACACAGTGACTGCACCAGCAGAATAGTGAGTGCAGCTCTAGAGTATAATACAGGATGTAACTCAGGATCAGTAATGTAATGTATGTACACAGTGACTGCACCAGCAGAATAGTGAGTGCAGCTCTGGAGTATAATACAGGATGTAACTCAGGATCAGTAATGTAATGTATGTACACAGTGACTGCACCAGCAGAATAGTGAGGGCAGCTCTGGAGTATAATACAGGATGTAACTCAGGATCAGCAATGTAATGTATGTACACAGTGACTGCACCAGCAGAATAGTGAGCGCAGCTCTGGAGTATAATACAGGATGTAACTCAGGATCAGCAATGTAATGTATGTACACAGTGACTGCACTAGCAGAATAGTGAGCGCAGCTCTGGAGTATAATAAAGGATGTAACTCAGGATCTGTACAGGATCAGTAATGTAATGTATGTACATAGTGACTGCACCAGCAGAATAGTGAGTGCAGCTCTGGAGTATAATATAGGATGTAACTCAGGATCAGCAATGTAATGTATGTACACAGTGACTGCACTAGCAGAATAGTGAGTGCAGCTCTGGAGTATAATACAGGATGTAACTCAGGATCAGTAATGTAATGTATGTACACAGTGACTGCACCAGCAGAGTAGTGAGTGCAGCTCTGGAGTATAATATAGGATGTAACTCAGGATCAGCAATGTAATGTATGTACACAGTAACTGCACTAGCAGAATAGTGAGCGCAGCTCTGGAGTATAATAAAGGATGTAACTCAGGATCTGTACAGGATCAGTAATGTAATGTATGTACATAGTGACTGCACCAGCAGAATAGTGAGCACAGCTCTGGAGTATAATACAGGATGTAACTCAGAATCAGTGCAGGATCAGTAATGTAATGTATGTACACAGTGACTGCACCAGCAGAATAGTGAGTGCAGCTCTGGAGTATAATACAGGATGTAACTCGGGATCAGTACAGGATCAGTAATGTAATGTATGTACACAGTGACTGCACCAGCAGAATAGTGAGTGCAGCTCTGGAGTATAATACAGGATAAGTACAGGATCAGTAATGTAATGTATGTACACAGTGACTGCACCAGCAGAATAATGAGTGCAGCTCTGGAGTATAATACAGGATGTAACTCAGGATCAGTACAGGATCAGTAATGTATGTACACAGTGACTGCACCAGCAGAATAGTGAGTGCAGCTCTGGAGTATAATACAGGATCAGTACAGGATCAGTAATGTATGTACACAGTGACTGCACTAGCAGAATAGTGAGGGCAGCTCTGGAGTATATTACAGGATCAGTACAGGATCAGTAATGTAATGTATGTACACAGTGACTGCACCAGCAGAATAGTGAGGGCAGCTCTGGAGTATAATACAGGATGTAACTCAGGATCAGCAATGTAATGTATGTACACAGTGACTGCACTAGCAGAATAGTGAGTGCAGCTCTGGAGTATAATACAGGATGTAACTCAGGATCAGCAATGTAATGTATGTACACAGTGACTGCACCAGCAGAATAGTGAGTGCAGCTCTGAAGTATAATACAGGATGTAACTCAGGATCAGTGCAGGATCAGTAATGTAATGTATGTACACAGTGACTGCACCAGCAGAATAGTGAGTGCAGCTCTGAAGTATAATACAGGATGTAACTCAGGATCAGTGCAGGATCAGTAATGTAATGTATGTACACAGTGACTGCACCAGCAGAATAGTGAGTGCAGCTCTGGAGTATAATACAGGATCAGTACAGGATCAGTAATGTAATGTATGTACACAGTGACTGCACTAGCAGAATAGTGAGGGCAGCACTGGAGTATAATACAGGGTGTAACTCAGGATCAGTAATGTAATGTATGTACACAGTGACTGCACCAGCAGAATAGTAAGTGCAGCTCTGGAGTATAATACAGGATCAGTACAGGATCAGTAATGTAATGTATGTACACAGTGACTGCACTAGCGGAATAGTGAGGGCAGCTCTGGAGTATAATACAGGATGTAACTCAGGATCAGTAATGTAATGTAGGTACACAGTAACTGCACTAGCAGGATAGTGAGCGCAGCTTTGGAGTATAATACAGGATGTAACTCAGGATCTGTACAGGATCAGTAATGTAATGTATGTACACAGTGACTGCACCAGCAGAATAGTGAGTGCAGCTCTGAAGTATAATACAGGATGTAACTCAGAATCAGTACAGGATCAGTAATGTAATATATGTACATAGTGACTGCACCAGCAGAATAGTGAGTGCAGCTCTGGAGTATAATATAGGATGTAACTCAGGATCAGCAATGTAATGTATGTACACAGTGACTGCACTAGCAGAATAGTGAGTGCAGCTCTGGAGTATAATACAGGATGTAACTCAGGATCAGTTATGTAATGTAGGTACACAGTGACTGCACCAGCAGAATAGTGAGTGCAGCTCTGGGGTATAATACAGGATGTAACTCAGGATCAGTACAGGATCAGTAATGTAATGTATGTACACAGTGACTGCACCAGCAGAATAGTGAGTGCAGCTCTGGAGTATAATACAGGATGTAACTCAGGATCAGTAATGTAATGTAGGTACACAGTGACTGCACCAGCAGAATAGTGAGTGCAGCTCTGGGGTATAATACAGGATGTAACTCAGGATCAGTACAGGATCAGTAATGTAATGTATGTTCACAGTGACTGCAGCAGCAGAATAGTGAGTGCAGCTCTGGAGTATAATACAGGATGTAACTCAGTATCAGTAATGTAATGTAGGTACACAGTGACTGCACTAGCAGAATAGTGAGTGCAGCTCTGGAGTATAATACAGGATGTAACTCAGGATCAGTAATGTAATGTATGTGTGGCACCCCAGGGGTCTGGTTTCCACAGTAATGTAATGTTATGTCTGAGAGCAGGTGGGAGGTCCTTTGGTCAGGGATCCTGTGCATGCCACACCTCCTGCCCAGTCTTGGGAGGGGAAGAACTTCCCCTATATAAACCCGGGGCTGAAGCAGGGTTAGTCATTCAAGGAGAGAAGAGACAGAGAAGCAGCATAGAAAGAAACAACAGGAGCTCTGTGGGAGCAGCGTTACAAAGAGTCAGGGGCTGGCAGCTGCAGAGCTCGCCCTGACTGAGAAGCTTTCTTACCGGACCCGGCGTCCGAGGCTGTGGGGACTAACTCTTACCCAGCAGCAGAAGCCGACCGGCAGGGGATTGCAGGTCCTCTGGCCCAGAAACCCGGAGGCACGGTCACAAGAGTGGGACCAGCACCGCCATCGTGGAGCGGAAGCCATTAGAAGGCCCCGAGTCACCGGCCATACGGGTGAGCACCACACGGTACACTCAGGGACGTGGGCTACTTTTATCCGCCTCTAGCAAGGTAGCCAGAAGAGTATTGTTAGTTTGGGAGGCCTACAACTCCGCCTGGCCAGGGGAGATTCCATCTGCTCAAGGACTGACCAGGCCCCAATCGCTAGCCAGTACTCCGGGAGGGTCTATCTTTGTCACCAGTAAAGACCCTGAACTACACAGTACCGTCTCCGAGTGGTTCCTGCTACCCCCATCATCCACGTCGGCTGCCCTGAGGCCATACCCCTCCCGTTGGGGGTTATACTATCACGCTGCACAATCCTACCACCGGCCTCAGCGGTCTGCCCTGCAGCAGCAGCTCCCTGGCTGCACTCAACGGGTGGCGTAGTCATCTAACATCTACTGCTAAAACATCGCCGCTCAGTTTGACTCCCTGGGCACGGACCGGGTCACCGCCACGAGACTACAACCCTCAAGAGATCCGGCTCCAGGTAAGCTCCCGCGTGCGCAACGCAGCGCGACACAGGCCCAGGGGCGCGTCAACTTTTGGCGTAGTCGGCAGGATTTCGTGCCCGCAACCACCAGGTACTTCGTGCCTGAAAAAGAGACTTTTCAAACTTACCTGTGGTGAAGATTCCCGCCATCCGGCGCCATCTTCAGCCTTCTTCCCGCCATCGGTGAAGTTTCCCGCCATCCGGCGCCATCTTCTGCCTTCTTCCCGCCATCCGTGGAGGTTTCCCGCCATTGGACGCCATCTTGAGGACGCCGCGCGGGAAGAAGAGGGGCGTGGACTCCGAAAGCGCGCGAGAACTGAAGCCCCGCCTCACGTCCGGACGTTGCGTAAGGTCCTGGAAGGAGCCCAGCAGACGCCGACGTCACAGGAGCGCGACGGAAGGTCCTCAACCCTGACGATCCACTGCGGAGCCGCGGCCTACGGAAGAGGATCATCGCAAGGTAGGCCACGGTCCACTAGGGGGGAGGAAGATGTCGGATACGGAGGAGAGCTTCACTGCCTCAACCCCCGCCAGCGCTACCGCTGCTGCAGTTATGCCCTTCACCATGCCCTATATCCCGGGAGCAGCTTGGCTACCCCAGTACTCAGGGGAGTCACATACCCTGCATGACTTTAGAGAAAAGCTGGATAGCCTCTTCCAGGTGTACCCCCTCACAGAAGAGCAAAAAGTGAGCATCCTGGTGGCCCAACTAACCGGGGCAGCCAAAAGGGAAGTAAAATCCTGGCCACCTGGGAGGAAGACTGTCGCAGGGATACTAACCCGGCTGAAGGACACCTTTGATACCCGCACCTCAGCCGAGATTAAGCTTAGATTCTACGGGTGCAAGCAGCGAGCGCATGAGAGTATAAGGGACTATGCACTAAACCTACAAGAGGCCCTGAGGGCCATTAAACAGACCGACCCTGATGGAGTGGGAAACGAGGACAGGCTGTTGACCGAACAGTTTATAGAGGGACTATATTGTAATACCCACCGAACCCAGTTGCGGGCAATGGCCTTACAGGATCCCCATCTGGGCTTTGCACAGTTCAAGGACAGAGCCATCCGGGTGCTCCGAGAACCGGCACCGGGTGGCGTTGTGACCCACAGGCGCCCTGCTATCACTTACCACCAGGAGGCGGCGCCTTTGTCGGCAGGGCCTGTGGGAGCTGATGCGCAGGCTTTGGACAATGACCCGGCTCCAGACCTACACCATCAGGTCCAAGAGCTAGCTAAGAGCGTTGCTGCGCTAACCCGAACTGTGCAGTCTTTACAGGCTTCCACCCCAGGGAAGATCCAGCTGGCATCCGGACCAGAGGACATCCCGTGGCGTCGACCAAGGAGGACCCCACCGGCCAGAGGAAGACCCAGTGACCGATACAGCGAGGACGGACGACCCATCTGCTACCGCTGCAATCAACCCGGACATATGGCAAGGTACTGTTCTTTAAACGGGCACAACCTGGGGTAGAGGGCCAACCCCCAGGAAAAAGATCACCAGGCCCATCGAACTGGCGCGACAGATATGTGGGAGGACGTCCAGTCTTGCCTGTGGTACTGGATGGCATTCCCATGAGTGCCCTACTGGACACCGGGTCACAGGTCACCACCATCCCGTACGTGCTCTTTAAGCAGTACTGGAATGACTCGGATATTACCCGCTACCCTGACGACGACTTGAGTATCATCGCCAGCAATGGCCAGCCCGTGCCACAGATCGGATTTAAAGAGGTGACCATCAAAATCGGTAGAGTCGAACTGGCAGCACAGGGACTGATCATTGTAGATATTGACAAACATGAGAGTCACCCAAAAATAACTCTAGGAACTAATGTAATTGAAAATTGTCTTGCAGGGGTGATTTTCCTTCTACAGCAGGTTGCCAAGAACGCCAGCTCCGGCGAGCAGCGGGTGCTCCAGAAAGAGATCCGGGCACTGATGCGACGGCAACAGGTGGAACTCTCCGGCGGTGAGATTGGTAGCGTAAGAATGTGTGACCCTTTTCCTATTGCCATGCCCCCAAAAAGTGAAATGATGATTTGGTGCCGGGCAGCTATTGGTCTGAGAGGTAGAGATTACCAGGCAATGGTAGAACCAGTTTACTCAGACAGTAGGCCCACCATCTTGACAGCACGGGGGGTGGTTAATGTACGCCATGGGAGGGTGCCCGTTCGCATAATCAATATCGGGAAGAGGGAAGTGTACCTGCCCCGGTATGCCACGCTAGCCAAATTATATACCATTAACCAAAATGCTATACAATCTGTGGAACCCTTGCCTCCATCTCACCCGGAGGAAGGTAACGGCTCTAAGAAAGTAATGGAGGATTGGTGTCAGCAACTACACTTGGGAACTGACTCCACTCCCTCCCACCAGAAACAGGGAGTCTACCGGGTGGTTCAAGAGTATGAGAGAGTGTTTAGTAAACACCCGTTAGACTTCGGGCGAGTCAAGGGGGTAGAACACCGCATCCCCACGGGAGATCATCCTCCCATAAAAGAGAGGTATCGACCCGTACCCCCTGCACATTACCAACACGCCAAGGGGATGCTTAGAGACATGAAGGAGGCTGGGGTAATCCGGGATAGCTGTAGCCCCTGGGCAGCCCCACTAGTTTTAGTCAAAAAGAAAGACAACACTATGAGGATGTGTGTAGATTACCGGAAAATCAACCGTATCACACACAAGGATGCGTACCCTTTACCAAGGATAGAGGAGTCTTTGGCTGCTTTAAGATCTGCTAACTTCTTCTCTACCTTGGATCTCACTAGCGGGTACTGGCAGGTTCCTGTAGCAGAGGCGGACCGGGAGAAGACCGCATTCACCACCCCGATGGGACTTAGCGAGTTCACCTGCATGCCGTTCGGACTCTGCAACGCACCAGGAACCTTCCAACGACTAATGGAGTGTTGTCTGGGCCACAGAAACTTCGAGACGGTCCTGTTGTACCTGGACGATGTCATCGTATATTCCAAGACGTATGAGGACCACCTGAAACACCTGGCGGAAGTGTTCGAAGCTCTGGCGAGTTACGGCCTAAAGGTGAAACCCTCCAAGTGTCACCTCCTGAAACCAAAGGTGCAGTACCTGGGACACGTGGTGAGCGCTGACGGAGTGGCTCCCGACCCTGATAAGATCACCGCAATTAAGGAATGGCCAAGCCCCTCCAGCGTAAAAGAAGTGCGGCAGTTCCTCGGGTTGGTAGGCTACTACCGAAGGTTTATTCCCGGTTTCACCAAAAAGGCAGCACCTATGCAGGACCTCCTGATAGGCCAGTCCCGGAAGGCCAAGAACCAGAAGCCGCCCTTCAAATGGGAGGAGCTGGAAGAAGAGTCCTTCCGCCAGCTGAAGATGGCCCTCACGGGGGACGAAATCCTGGCGTACCCGGATTATAGCCAGCCCTTTATCCTCTACACCGACGCCAGTAACATCGGGCTAGGAGCCGTACTGTCCCAGATCCAGCAGGTGAAGGAACGAGTAATCGCCTACGCCAGCCGAAAACTGCGACCCACCGAAAGGAACCCCGAGAATTACAGCTCATTTAAGCTAGAGTTCCTGGCCGTAGTATGGGCAGTCACCGAGCGCTTTAAGCATTACCTCGCTTCTTCCCGGTTCACCGTGTACACGGATAACAACCCGTTGACACACCTGGACACGGCAAGACTCGGTGCCCTGGAGCAGAGGTGGATGGCCCGTCTGTCCAACTACGAGTTCACAATCAAATACCGGGCAGGACGCTCCAATACCAACGCGGACGCCCTGTCCAGGATGCCCAACCTGCCGGACGGAGGAGAAGATCCGGAGGGACTGGAAGAAGTTGAACTCCCTGCGTTCCACCGTCATGGGACTATCCAGTATTCCCACCGGGTAAGGAGTAAGCAGGCTGCTACGTTGAACCCCTTACCCCACTACAACTTGGCGGAAACGCAAGACAGCGACCCTGCCGTCCGACTGGTGAAGGAGATGCTGACTCGGCCGGAGGCTCGCCTTGAACCAGACGCTCCGGAGGAAGCCAAACAACTATGGGCAGAGAAGAGTCGACTGTTCCTTTACAAAGGAAAGTTGTGCCGCAGAATGGTTAACTCCCGGACGCATGAATTACTCTGGCAAGTAGTGGTGCCACGAAGAGACGCAGCCATGGTGATGGAGGCATACCACGACGGAGCTGGACACTTCGGGTGGAAGAAGCTGGAGTTCCTGCTGCGCGAGCGGTTCCACTGGGTAGGCATGAGGGGAACCATCGAGAAATGGTGCAGAGACTGTGGCCCGTGCAACCTGAGAAGGAAGGACCGTGCCAGCCAGAAGACTCCCCTGCAGTCCATCGTCACCCGGCAACCGTTGGAACTGGTAGCCTTGGATCATGTAAAACTGACCCCAAGCAGAAGTGGCTACGTCTACGCGTTAACCATCGTGGATCATTACTCCCGGTTCTTGGTTGTCGTCCCCGTCAAGGACTTAACGGCTCAAACAGCAGCTAGAGCCTTCCAGCAGCACTTCTGCCGTCCACACGGGTACCCGGACCAAGTGCTGACGGACCAGGGACCTGCCTTTGAAGCGGAGGTCTTCCAGGAATTTTGCAATCTGTATGGCTGCCGGAAGATAAGGACGACACCCTACCATCCGCAAACTAATGGACTTTGTGAAAAAATGAACCAGGTGGTAATGGATCTTCTAAAAACGTTGCCCCTGGAAGAACGCAGTCTGTGGCCTGAGAAGTTGCCCGATCTGGTGGACCTATACAACCACATCCCGGTAGGTTCCACCAACTGTACCCCGGCTTACCTAATGAGGGCAAGACCTGGTAAGTTACCTGTTGACCTGGAAATGGGAGTCCTGACACCCGAGGACACTTCACCAGAAACAGACTGGGACACAGAGAGGCAGCAGCAGTACCGGAGAGTACAGGAGAGCGTGGAGCGAAGTCTCTGTCAGGCTAGGGAAAGACAAGAGAAAACTTACAACCAGTATGCTCCCGCTGTTCCCCTGGTACCCGGAGAGCAGGTCTTGAAGAGGAAGAGACGGCTCCACAAGTTGGACGACCAGTGGGAGAAGGACCCGTACACCGTACTGCCCTCAAGCCACGAAAACCCGAAGGTTTGTACCATCAGTAAAGACGGAGGGGAAACCACAGCCATTGTATCCCGAGACCACCTGAAGAAGTGTCCCGAACAACTGAGGAACCCTGAAGAGGAACAAGAAGACCATCGACCCGTAGAGGAAAGGGAAGATATGGTTAGTACTGTGCTCGGGGACTTCCCTCGGTCTTGGACTCAAGTCAATGGTGCAGTTGTGGTACCCGTACTCACCTTCCTCCAACCAGCATCCCAAGCACCTACGGAGCAACAGGTAGAGCTGGAAGAACAGCCGGTCCAGGAGGCAGAAGACCCCACACCCGCAGACCAGGAGGGTCAACCCTCTGCTTGCAGTGAGCCTGCCATATCCCTAGTGAGCCAGGGAACTCGTAGACAGCTGCCCAGTTTACCCTTGACAGCTCCTACACCCTGTAGTTCGGGGCCAGACAGTCAGCTCCGTAGGTCCACTAGAGCCACTAGAGGCCAGTTACCCGCACGCTGGAGGATTTGAAGTGTATAAATTGTTTTATTTATGTTTACCCGTGTATTGTTGCTTGTGTATAATTTTGTGTTTCCAGTTATTTTTAGGAATCCTTGGTGGATTTACCGGGAATCCTTGTACATAGTTGGAGCGTAACCCAGGATGGACTAGAGACTGTTAAGGACTCGGGGTAGGACAGACCCCTACCTGGTTACGTCTCCCTGTTTTGGTGAAATGGAGACCTTGCTTTCTTCAAAGACTGCACCCGGTTACGGACATGCCGTAACCATCTTTATATGTTTTTCTTATTGTATTATTATTGTTTTTACCTTGTTATGTTTTTCTAAAATGTGTTTAGTCCCGGAGTACTAAATTTTACTAGGGGGGAATGTGGCACCCCAGGGGTCTGGTTTCCACAGTAATGTAATGTTATGTCTGAGAGCAGGTGGGAGGTCCTTTGGTCAGGGATCCTGTGCATGCCACACCTCCTGCCCAGTCTTGGGAGGGGAAGAACTTCCCCTATATAAACCCGGGGATGAAGCAGGGTTAGTCAGTCAAGGAGAGTAGAGACAGAGAAGCAGCATAGAAAGAAACAACAGGAGCTCTGTGGGAGCAGCGTTACAAAGAGTCAGGGGCTGGCAGCTGCAGAGCTCGCCCTGACTGAGAAGCTTTCTTACCGGACCCGGCGTCCGAGGCTGTGGGGACTAACTCTTACCCAGCAGCAGAAGCCGACCGGCAGGGGATTGCAGGTCCTCTGGCCCAGAAACCCGAAGGCACGGTCACAAGAGTGGGACCAGCACCGCCATCGTGGAGCGGAAGCCATTAGAAGGCCCCGAGTCACCGGCCATACGGGTGAGCACCACACGGTACACTCAGGGACGTGGGCTACTTTTATCCGCCTCTAGCAAGGTAGCCAGAAGAGTATTGTTAGTTTGGGAGGCCTACAACTCCGCCTGGCCAGGGGAGATTCCATCTGCTCAAGTACTGACCAGGCCCCAATCGCTAGCCAGTACTCCGGGAGGGTCTATCTTTGTCACCAGTAAAGACCCTGAACTACACAGTACCGTCTCCGAGTGGTTCCTGCTACCCCCATCATCCACGTCGGCTGCCCTGAGGCCATAACCCTCCCGTTGGGGGTTATACTATCACGCTGCACAATCCTACCACCGGCCTCAGCGGTCTGCCCTGCAGCAGCAGCTCCCTGGCTGCACTCAACGGGTGGCGTAGTCATCTAACATCTACTGCTAAAACATCGCCGCTCAGTTTGACTCCCTGGGCACGGACCGGGTCACCGCCACGAGACTACAACCCTCAAGAGATCCGGCTCCGGGTAAGCTCCCGCGTGCGCAACGCAGCGCGACACAGGCCCAGGGGCGCGTCATATGTACACAGTGACTGCACCAGCAGAATAGTAAGTGCAGCTCTGGAGTATAATACAGGATCAGTACAGGATCAGTAATGTAATGTATGTACACAGTGACTGCACTAGCAGAATACTGATTGCAGCTCTGGAGTATAATACAGGATGTAACTCAGGATCAGTAATGTAATGTAGGTACACAGTAACTGCACTAGCAGAATAGTGAGCGCAGCTCTGGAGTATAATACAGGATGTAACTCAGGATCAGTACAGGATCAGTAATGTAATGTATGTACACAGTGACTGCACCAGCAGAATAGTGAGTGCAGCTCTGAAGTATAATACAGGATGTAACTCAGTATCAGTACAGGATCAGTAATGTAATATATGTACATAGTGACTGCACCAGCAGAATAGTGAGTGCAGCTCTGGAGTATAATATAGGATGTAACTCAGGATCAGCAATGTAATGTATGTACACAGTGACTGCACTAGCAGAATAGTGAGTGCAGCTCTGGAGTATAATACAGGATGTAACTCAGGATCAGTAATGTAATGTAGGTACACAGTGACTGCACCAGCAGAATAGTGAGTGCAGCTCTGGGGTATAATACAGGATGTAACTCAGGATCAGTACAGGATCAGTAATGTAATGTATGTACACAGTGACTGCACCAGCAGAATAGTGAGTGCAGCTCTGGAGTATAATACAGGATGTAACTCAGGATCAGTAATGTAATGTAGGTACACAGTGACTGCACCAGCAGAATAGTGAGTGCAGCTCTGGGGTATAATACAGGATGTAACTCAGGATCAGTACAGGATCAGTAATGTAATGTATGTACACAGTGACTGCACCAGCAGAATAGTGAGTGCAGCTCTGGAGTATAATACAGGATGTAACTCAGGATCAGTAATGTAATGTAGGTACACAGTGACTGCACCAGCAGAATAGTGAGTGCAGCTCTGGAGTATAATACAGGATGTAACGCAGGATCAGTACAGGATCAGTAATGTAATGTATGTACACAGTGACAGCACCAGCAGAATAGTGAGTGCAGCTCTGGAGTATAATACAGGATGTAACTCAGGATCAGTACAGGATCAGTAATGTAATGTATGTACACAGTGACTGCACCAGAAGAATAGTGAGTGCAGCTCTGGAGTATAATACAGGATGTAACTCGGGATCAGTAATGTAATGTAGGTACACAGTGACTGCACCAGCAGAATAGTGAGTGCAGCTCTGGAGTATAATACAGGATGTAACGCAGGATCAGTACAGGATCAGTAATATAATGTATGCACACAGTGACTGCACCCGCAGAATAGTGAGTGCAGCTCTGGAGTATAATACAGGATGTAACTCAGGATCAGTAATGTAATGTATGTATACAGTGACATCATCAGAATAGTGAGTGCAGCTCTGAAGTATAATACAGGATGTAACTCAGGATCAGTACAGGATCAGTAATGTAATATATGTACATAGTGACTGCACCAGCAGAATAGTGAGTGCAGCTCTGGAGTATAATATAGGATGTAACTCAGGATCAGCAATGTAATGTATGTACACAGTGACTGCACTAGCAGAATAGTGAGTGCAGCTCTGGAGTATAATACAGGATGTAACTCAGGATCAGTAATGTAATGTAGGTACACAGTGACTGCACCAGCAGAATAGTGAGTGCAGCTCTGGGGTATAATACAGGATGTAACTCAGGATCAGTACAGGATCAGTAATGTAATGTATGTACACAGTGACTGCACCAGCAGAATAGTGAGTGCAGCTCTGGAGTATAATACAGGATGTAACTCAGGATCAGTAATGTAATGTAGGTACACAGTGACTGCACCAGCAGAATAGTGAGTGCAGCTCTGGGGTATAATACAGGATGTAACTCAGGATCAGTACAGGATCAGTAATGTAGTGTATGTACACAGTGACTGCACCAGCAGAATAGTGAGTGCAGCTCTGGAGTATAATACAGGATGTAACTCAGGATCAGTAATGTAATGTAGGTACACAGTGACTGCACCAGCAGAATAGTGAGTGCAGCTCTGGAGTATAATACAGGATGTAACGCAGGATCAGTACAGGATCAGTAATGTAATGTATGTACACAGTGACAGCACCAGCAGAATAGTGAGTGCAGCTCTGGAGTATAATACAGGATGTAACTCAGGATCAGTACAGGATCAGTAATGTAATGTATGTACACAGTGACTGCACCAGAAGAATAGTGAGTGCAGCTCTGTAGTATAATACAGGATGTAACTCGGGATCAGTAATGTAATGTAGGTACACAGTGACTGCACCAGCAGAATAGTGAGTGCAGCTCTGGAGTATAATACAGGATGTAACGCAGGATCAGTACAGGATCAGTAATATAATGTACGCACACAGTGACTGCACCCGCAGAATAGTGAGTGCAGCTCTGGAGTATAATACAGGATGTAACTCAGGATCAGTAATGTAATGTATGTATACAGTGACATCATCAGAATAGTGAGTGCAGCTCTGAAGTATAATACAGGATGTAACTCAGGATCAGTGCAGGATCAGTAATGTAATGTATGTACACAGTGACTGCACCAGCAGAATAGTGAGTGCAGCTCTGGAGTATAATACAGGATGTAACTCAGGATCAGTACAGGATCAGTAATGTAATATATGTACATAGTGACTGCACCAGCAGAATAGTGAGTGCAGCTCTGGAGTATAATATAGGATCTAACTCAGGATCAGCAATGTAATGTATGTACACAGTGACTGCACTAGCAGAATAGTGAGTGCAGCTCTGGAGTATAATACAGGATGTAACTCAGGATCAGTAATGTAATGTATGTACACAGTGACTGCACCAGCAGAATAGTGAGTGCAGCTCTGGGGTATAATACAGGATGTAACTCAGGATCAGTACAGGATCAGTAATGTAATGTATGTACACAGTGACTGCACCAGCAGAATAGTGAGTGCAGCTCTGGAGTATAATACAGGATGTAACTCAGGATCAGTAATGTAATGTAGGTACACAGTGACTGCACCAGCAGAATAGTGAGTGCAGCTCTGGAGTATAATACAGGATGTAACGCAGGATCAGTACAGGATCAGTAATGTAATGTATGCACACAGTGACTGCACCAGCAGAATAGTGAGTGCAGCTCTGGGGTATAATAAAGGAGGTAACTCAGGATCAGTAATGTAATGTATGCACACAGTGACTGCACCCGCAGAATAGTGAGTGCAGCTCTGGAGTATAATACAGGATGTAACTCAGGATCAGTAATGTAATGTATGTACACAGTGACATCACCAGAATAGTGAGTGCAGCTCTGAAGTATAATACAGGATGTAACTCAGGATCAGTGCAGGATCAGTAATGTAATGTATGTACACAGTGACTGCACCAGCAGAATAGTGAGTGCAGCTCTGGAGTATAATACAGGATGTAACTCAGGATCAGTACAGGATCAGTAATGTAATGTATGTACACAGTGACTGCACCAGCAGAATAGTGAGTGCAGCTCTGGAGTAAAATACAGGATGTAACTCAGGATCAGTACAGGATCAGTAATGTAATGTATGTACACAGTGACTGCACCAGCAGAATAGTGAGTGCAGCTCTGGGGTATAATACAGGAGGTAACTCAGGATCAGTAATGTAATGTATGTACATAGTGACTGCACCAGCAAAATAGTGAGCACAGCTCTGGAGTATAATACAGGAGGTAACTCAGGATCAGTACAGGATCAGTAATGTATGTACACAGTGACTGCACCAGCAGAATAGTGAGTGCAGCTCTGGAGTATAATACAGGATGTAACTCAGGATCAGTAATGTAATGTATGTACACAGTGACTGCACCAGCGGAATAGTGAGGGCAGCTCTGGAGTATAATACAGGATGTAACTCAGGATCAGCAATGTAATGTATGTACACAGTGACTGCACTAGCAGAATAGTGAGTGCAGCTCTGGAGAATAATACAGGATGTAACTCAGGATCAGCAATGTAATGTATGTACACAGTGACTGCACCAGCAGAATAGTGAGTGCCGCTCTGAGGTATAATACAGGATGTAACTCGGGATCAGTGCAGGATCAGTAATGTAATGTATGTACACAGTGACTGCACCAGCAGAATAGTGAGTACAGCTCTGGAGTATAATACAGGATGTAACTCAGGATCAGTAATGTAATGTATGTACACAGTGACTGCACCAGCAGAATAGTGAGTGCAGCTCTGGAGTATAATACAGGATATAACTCAGGATCAGTAATGTAATGTATGTACACAGTGACTGCACCAGCAGAATAGTAAGTGCAGCTCTGGAGTATAATACAGGATCAGTACAGGATCAGTAATGTAATGTATGTACACAGTGACTGCACTAGCAGAATAGTGAGGGCAGCTCTGGAGTATAATACAGGATGTAACTCAGGATCAGTAATGTAATGTAGGTACACAGTAACTGCACTAGCAGAATAGTGAGCGCAGCTCTGGAGTATAATACAGGATGTAACTCAGGATCTGTACAGGATCAGTAATGTAATGTATGTACACAGTGACTGAACCAGCAGAATAGTGAGTGCAGCTCTGAAGTATAATACAGGATGTAACTCAGGATCAGTACAGGATCAGTAATGTAATATATGTACATAGTGACTGCACCAGCAGAATAGTGAGTGCAGCTCTGGAGTATAATATAGGATGTAACTCAGGATCAGCAATGTAATGTATGTACACAGTGACTGCACCAGCAGAATAGTGAGTGCAGCTCTGGAGTATAATATAGGATGTAACTCAGGATCAGCAATGTAATGTATGTACACAGTGACTGCACTAGCAGAATAGTGAGTGCAGCTCTGGAGTATAATACAGGATGTAACTCAGGATCAGTAATTTAATGTAGGTACACAGTGACTGCACCAGCAGAATAGTGAGTGCAGCTCTGGGGTATAATACAGGATGTAACTCAGGATCAGTACAGGATCAGTAATGTAATGTATGTACACAGTGACTGCACCAGCAGAATAGTGAGGGCAGCTCTGGAGTATAATACAGGATGTAACTCAGGATCAGCAATGTAATGTATGTACACAGTGACTGCACTAGCAGAATAGTGAGTGCAGCTCTGGAGTATAATACAGGATGTAACTCAGGATCAGCAATGTAATGTATGTACACAGTGACTGCACCAGCAGAATAGTGAGTGTAGCTCTGAAGTATAATACAGGATGTAACTCATGATCAGTGCAGGATCAGTAATGTAATGTATGTACACAGTGACTGCACCAGCAGAATAGTGAGTGCAGCTCTGGAGTATAATACAGGATCAGTACAGGATCAGTAATGTAATGTATGTACACAGTGACTGCACTAGCAGAATAGTGAGGGCAGCTCTGGAGTATAATACAGGATGTAACTCAGGATCAGTAATGTAATGTATGTACACAGTGACTGCACCAGCAGAATAGTGAGTGCAGCTCTGGAGTATAATACAGGATCAGTAATGTAATGTATGTACACAGTGACTGCACTAGCAGAATAGTGAGGGCAGCTCTGGAGTATAATACAGGATGTAACTCAGGATCAGTAATGTAATGTAGGTACACAGTAACTGCACTAGCAGAATAGTGAGCGCAGCTCTGGAGTATAATACAGGATGTAACTCCGGATCTGTACAGGATCAGTAATGTAATGTATGTACACAGTGACTGCACCAGCAGAATAGTGAGTGCAGCTCTGGAGTATAATATAGGATGTAACTCAGGATCAGCAATGTAATGTATGTACACAGTAACTGCACTAGCAGAATAGTGAGCGCAGCTCTGGAGTATAATACAGGATGTAACTCCGGATCTGTACAGGATCAGTAATGTAATGTATGTACACAGTGACTGCACCAGCAGAATAGTGAGTGCAGCTCTGGAGTATAATACAGGATGTAACTCAGGATCAGTAATGTAATGTATGTACACAGTGACTGCACCAGCAGAATAGTGAGTGCAGCTCTGGAGTATAATACAGGATGTAACTCAGGATCAGTAATGTAATGTAGGTACACAGTGACTGCACCAGCAGAATAGTGAGTGCAGCTCTGGAGTATAATACAGGATGTAACGCAGGATCAGTACAGGATCAGTAATGTAATGTATGTACACAGTGACTGCACCAGCAGAATAGTGAGTGCAGCTCTGAAGTATAATACAGGATGTAACTCAGGATCAGTACAGGATTAGTAATGTAATGTATGTACACAGTGACTCCACCAGCAGAATAGTGAGTGCAGCTCTGGAGTATAATACAGGATGTAACTCGGGATCAGTAATGTAATGTAGGTACACAGTGACTGCACCAGCAGAATAGTGAGTGCAGCTCTGGAGTATAATACAGGATGTAACTCGGGATCAGTAATGTAATGTAGGTACACAGTGACTGCACCAGCAGAATAGTGAGTGCAGCTCTGGAGTATAATACAGGATGTAACGCAGGATCAGTACAGGATCAGTAATGTAATGTATGTACACAGTGACTGCACCAGCAGAATAGTGAGTACAGCTCTGGGGTATAATACAGGAGGTAACTCAGGATCAGTAATGTAATGTAAGTACACAGTGACTGCACCAGCAAAATAGTGAGCTCAGCTCTGGAGTATAATACAGGAGGTACCTCAGGATCAGTACAGGATCAGTAATGTAATGTATGTACACAGTGACTTCACCAGCAGAATAGTGAGTGCAGCTCTGGAGTATAATACAGGATGTAACTCAGGATCAGTACAGGATCAGTAATGTAATGTATGTACACAGTGACTGCACCAGCAGAATAGTGAGTGCAGCTCTGGAGTATAATACAGGATGTAACTCAGGATCAGTAATGTAATGTATGTACACAGTGACTGCACCAGCAGAATAGTGAGTACAGCTCTGGAGTATAATACAGGATGAAACTCAGGATCAGTAATGTAATGTATGTACACAGTGACTGCACCACCAGAATAGTGAGTGCAGCTCTGGAGTATAATACAGGATGTAACTCGGGATCAGTAATGTAATGTAGGTACACAGTGACTGCACCAGCAGAATAGTGAGTGCAGCTCTGGAGTATAATACAGGATGTAACGCAGGATCAGTACAGGATCAGTAATGTAATGTATGCACACAGTGACTGCACCCGCAGAATAGTGAGTGCAGCTCTGGAGTATAATACAGGATGTAACTCAGGATCAGTAATGTAATGTATGTACACAGTGACATCACCAGAATAGTGAGTGCAGCTCTGAAGTATAATACAGGATGTAACTCAGGATCAGTGCAGGATCAGTAATGTAATGTATGTACACAGTGACTGCACCAGCAGAATAGTGAGTGCAGCTCTGGAGTATAATACAGGATGTAACTCAGGATCAGTGCAGGATCAGTAATGTAATGTATGTACACAGTGACTGCACCAGCAGAATAGTGAGTGCAGCTCTGGAGTAAAATACAGGATGTAACTCAGGATCAGTACAGGATCAGTAATGTAATGTATGTACACAGTGACTGCACCAGCAGAATAGTGAGTGCAGCTCTGGGGTATAATACAGGAGGTAACTCAGGATCAGTAATGTAATGTAAGTACACAGTGACTGCACCAGCAAAATAGTGAGCACAGCTCTGGAGTATAATACAGGAGGTACCTCAGGATCAGTACAGGATCAGTAATGTAATGTATGTACACAGTGACTCCACCAGCAGAATAGTGAGTACAGCTCTGGAGTATAATACAGGATGAAACTCAGGATCAGTAATGTAATGTATGTACACAGTGACTGCACCACCAGAATAGTGAGTGCAGCTCTGGAGTATAATACAGTATGTAACTCGGGATCAGTAATGTAATGTAGGTACACAGTGACTGCACCAGCAGAATAGTGAGTGCAGATCTGGAGTATAATACAGGATGTAACGCAGGATCAGTACAGGATCAGTAATGTAATGTATGCACACAGTGACTGCACCCGCAGAATAGTGAGTGCAGCTCTGGAGTATAATACAGGATGTAACTCAGGATCAGTAATGTAATGTATGTACACAGTGACATCACCAGAATAGTGAGTGCAGCTCTGAAGTATAATACAGGATGTAACTCAGGATCAGTGCAGGATCAGTAATGTAATGTATGTACACAGTGACTGCACCAGCAGAATAGTGAGTGCAGCTCTGGAGTAAAATACAGGATGTAACTCAGGATCAGTACAGGATCAGTAATGTAATGTATGTACACAGTGACTGCACCAGCAGAATAGTGAGTGCAGCTCTGGGGTATAATACAGGAGGTAACTCAGGATCAGTAATGTAATGTAAGTACACAGTGACTGCACCAGCAAAATAGTGAGCACAGCTCTGGAGTATAATACAGGAGGTACCTCAGGATCAGTACAGGATCAGTAATGTAATGTATGTACACAGTGACTCCACCAGCAGAATAGTGAGTACAGCTCTGGAGTATAATACAGGATGAAACTCAGGATCAGTAATGTAATGTATGTACACAGTGACTGCACCACCAGAATAGTGAGTGCAGCTCTGGAGTATAATACAGTATGTAACTCGGGATCAGTAATGTAATGTAGGTACACAGTGACTGCACCAGCAGAATAGTGAGTGCAGATCTGGAGTATAATACAGGATGTAACGCAGGATCAGTACAGGATCAGTAATGTAATGTATGCACACAGTGACTGCACCCGCAGAATAGTGAGTGCAGCTCTGGAGTATAATACAGGATGTAACTCAGGATCAGTAATGTAATGTATGTACACAGTGACATCACCAGAATAGTGAGTGCAGCTCTGAAGTATAATACAGGATGTAACTCAGGATCAGTGCAGGATCAGTAATGTAATGTATGTACACAGTGACTGCACCAGCAGAATAGTGAGTGCAGCTCTGGAGTATAATACAGGATGTAACTCAGGATCAGTACAGGATCAGTAATGTAATGTATGTACACAGTGACTGCACCAGCAGAATAGTGAGTGCAGCTCTGGAGTAAAATACAGGATGTAACTCAGGATCAGTA
Organism: Phyllobates terribilis; assembly: GCF_046119375.1. Classification (NCBI taxonomy): domain Eukaryota; kingdom Metazoa; phylum Chordata; class Amphibia; order Anura; family Dendrobatidae; genus Phyllobates; species Phyllobates terribilis. Next base: position 158,300,941 of record NW_027362770.1, read on the forward strand.
CAGGATCAGTAATGTAATGTATGTACACAGTGACTGCACCAGCAGAATAGTGAGTGCAGCTCTGGAGTATAATACAGGATGTAACTCAGGATCAGTAATGTAATGTATGTACACAGTGACTGCACCAGTAGAATAGTGAGTACAGCTCTGGAGTATAATACAGGATGAAACTCAGGATCAGTAATGTAATGTATGTACACAGTGACTGCACCACCAGAATAGTGAGTGCAGCTCTGGAGTATAATACAGGATGTAACTCGGGATCAGTAATGTAATGTATGTACACAGTGACATCACCAGAATAGTGAGTGCAGCTCTGAAGTATAATACAGGATGGAACTCAGGATCAGTGCAGGATCAGTAATGTAATGTATGTACACAGTGACTGCACCAGCAGAATAGTGAGTGCAGCTCTGGAGTATAATACAGGATGTAACTCAGGATCAGTACAGGATCAGTAATGTAATGTATGTACACAGTGACTGCACCAGCAGAAAAGTGAGTGCAGCTCTGGAGTAAAATACAGGATGTAACTCAGGATCAGTACAGGATCAGTAATGTAATGTATGTATACAGTGACTGCACCAACAGAATAGTGAGTGCAGCTCTGGGGTATAATACAGGAGGTAACTCAGGATCAGTAATGTAATGTAAGTACACAGTGACTGCACCAGCAAAATAGTGAGCACAGCTCTGGAGTATAATACAGGAGGTACCTCAGGATCAGTACAGGATCAGTAATGTAATGTATGTACACAGTGACTCCACCAGCAGAATAGTGAGTACAGCTCTGGAGTATAATACAGGATGAAACTCAGGATCAGTAATGTAATGTATGTACACAGTGACTGCACCACCAGAATAGTGAGTGCAGCTCTGGAGTATAATACAGGATGTAACTCGGGATCAGTAATGTAATGTAGGTACACAGTGACTGCACCAGCAGAATAGTGAGTGCAGATCTGGAGTATAATACAGGATGTAACGCAGGATCAGTACAGGATCAGTAATGTAATGTATGCACACAGTGATTGCACCAGCAGAATAGTGAGTGCAGCTCTGGAGTATAATACAGGATGTAACTCAGGATCAGTAATGTAATGTATGTACACAGTGACATCACCAGAATAGTGAGTGCAGCTCTGAAGTATAATACAGGATGTAACTCAGGATCAGTGCAGAATCAGTAATGTAATGTATGTACACAGTGACTGCACCAGCAGAATAGTGAGTGCAGCTCTGGAGTATAATACAGGATGTAACTCAGGATCAGTACAGGATCAGTAATGTAATGTATGTACACAGTGACTGCACCAGCAGAATAGTGAGTGCAGCTCTGGAGTAAAATACAGGATGTAACTCAGGATCAGTACAGGATCAGTAATGTAATGTATGTACACAGTGACTGCACCAGCAGAATAGTGAGTGCAGCTCTGGGGTATAATACAGGAGGTAACTCAGGATCAGTAATGTAATGTAAGTACACAGTGACTGCACCAGCAAAATAGTGAGCACAGCTCTGGAGTATAATACAGGAGGTACCTCAGGATCAGTACAGGATCAGTAATGTAATGTATGTACACAGTGACTCCACCAGCAGAATAGTGAGTGCAGCTCTGGAGTATAATACAGGAGGTAACTCAGGATCAGTACAGGATCAGTAATGTAATGTATGTACACAGTGACTGCACCAGCAGAATAGTGAGTGCAGCTCTGGAGTATAATACAGGATGTAACTCAGGATCAGTAATGTAATGTATGTACACAGTGACTGCACCACCAGAATAGTGAGTGCAGCTCTGGAGTATAATACAGGATGTAACTCGGGATCAGTAATGTAATGTAGGTACACAGTGACTGCACCAGCAGAATAGTGAGTGCAGCTCTGTAGTATAATACAGGATGTAACGCAGGATCAGTACAGGATCAGTAATGTAATGTATGCACACAGTGACTGCACCCGCAGAATAGTGAGTGCAGCTCTGGAGTATAATAAAGGATGTAACTCAGGATCAATAATGTAATGTATGTACACAGTGACATCACCAGAATAGTGAGTGCAGCTCTGAAGTATAATACAGGATGTAACTCAGGATCAGTACAGGATCAGTAATGTAATGTATGTACACAGTGACTGCACCAGCAGAATAGTGAGTGCAGCTCTGGGGTATAATACAGGAGGTAACTCAGGATCAGTAATGTAATGTAAGTACACAGTGACTGCACCAGCAAAATAGTGAGCACAGCTCTGAAGTATAATACAGGAGGTAACTCAGGATCAGTACAGGATCAGTAATGTAATGTATGTACACAGTGACTGCACCAGCAGAATAGTGAGTGCAGCTCTGGGGTATAATACAGGATGCAACTCAGGATCAGTACAGGATCAGTAATGTAATGTATGTACACAGTGACTGCACCAGCAGATTAGTGAGTGCAGCTCTGGAGTATAATACAGGATGTAACTCAGGATCAGTAATGTAATGTAGGTACACAGTGACTGCACCAGCAGAATAGTGAGTGCAGCTCTGGGGTATAATACAGGATGTAACTCAGGATCAGTACAGGATCAGTAATGTAATGTATGTACACAGTGACTGCACCAGCAGAATAGTGAGTGCAGCTCTGGAGTATAATACAGGATGTAACTCAGGATCAGTAATGTAATGTAGGTACACAGTGACTGCACCAGCAGAATAGTGAGTGCAGCTCTGGAGTATAATACAGGATGTAACGCAGGATCAGTACAGGTTCAGTAATGTAATGTATGTACACAGTGACTGCACCAGCAGAATAGTGAGTGCAGCTCTGGAGTATAATACAGGATGTAACTCAGGATCAGTACAGGATCAGTAATGTAATGTATGTACACAGTGACTGCACCAGCAGAATAGTGAGTGCAGCTCTGGAGTATAATACAGGATGTAACTCGGGATCAGTAATGTAATGTAGATACACAGTGACATCACCAGAATAGTGAGTGCAGCTCTGAAGTATAATACAGGATGTAACTCAGGATCAGTGCAGGATCAGTAATGTAATGTATGTACACAGTGACTGCACCAGCAGAATAGTGAGTGCAGCTCTGGAGTATAATACAGGATGTAACTCAGGATCAGTAATGTAATGTATGTACACAGTGACTGCACCAGCAGAATAGTGAGTGCAGCTCTGGAGTAAAATACAGGATGTAACTCAGGATCAGTACAATATCAGTAATGTAATATATGTACACAGTGACTGCACCAGCAGAATAGTGAGTGCAGCTCTGGAGTAAAATACAGGATGTAACTCAGGATCAGTACAGGATCAGTAATGTAATGTATGTACACAGTGACTGCACCAGCAGAATAGTGAGTGCAGCTCTGGAGTAAAATACAGGATGTAACTCAGGATCAGTACAGGATCAGTAATGTAATGTATGTACACAGTGACTGCACCAGCAGAATAGTGAGTACAGCTCTGGAGTATAATACAGGATGTAACTCAGGATCAGTAACGTAATGTATGTACACAGTGACTGCACCAGCAGAATAGTGAGTGCAGCTCTGGAGTATAATACAGGATGTAACTCGGGATCAGTAATGTAATGTAGGTACACAGTGACTGCACCAGCAGAATAGTGAGTGCAGCTCTGGAGTATAATACAGGATGTAACGCAGGATCAGTACAGGATCAGTAATGTAATGTATGCACACAGTGACTGCACCCGCAGAATAGTGAGTGCAGCTCTGGAGTATAATACAGGATGTAACTCAGGATCAGTAATGTAATGTATGTACACAGTGACATCACCAGAATAGTGAGTGCAGCTCTGAAGTATAATACAGGATGTAACTCAGGATCAGTGCAGGATCAGTAATGTAATGTATGTACACAGTGACTGCACCAGCAGAATAGTGAGTGCAGCTCTGGAGTATAATACAGGATGTAACTCAGGATCAGTACAGGATCAGTAATGTAATGTATGTACACAGTGACTGCACCAGCAGAATAGTGAGTGCAGCTCTGGAGTATAATACAGGATGTAACTCAGGATCAGTAATGTAATGTATGTACACAGTGACTGCACCAGCAGAATAGTGAGTGCAGCTCTGGAGTAAAATACAGGATGTAACTCAGGATCAGTACAATATCAGTAATGTAATATATGTACACAGTGACTGCACCAGCAGAATAGTGAGTGCAGCTCTGGAGTAAAATACAGGATGTAACTCAGGATCAGTACAGGATCAGTAATGTAATGTATGTACACAGTGACTGCACCAGCAGAATAGTGAGTGCAGCTCTGGAGTAAAATACAGGATGTAACTCAGGATCAGTACAGGATCAGTAATGTAATGTATGTACACAGTGACTGCACCAGCAGAATAGTGAGTACAGCTCTGGAGTATAATACAGGATGTAACTCAGGATCAGTAATGTAATGTATGTACACAGTGACTGCACCAGCAGAATAGTGAGTGCAGCTCTGGAGTATAATACAGGATGTAACTCGGGATCAGTAATGTAATGTAGGTACACAGTGACTGCACCAGCAGAATAGTGAGTGCAGCTCTGGAGTATAATACAGGATGTAACGCAGGATCAGTACAGGATCAGTAATGTAATGTATGCACACAGTGACTGCACCCGCAGAATAGTGAGTGCAGCTCTGGAGTATAATACAGGATGTAACTCAGGATCAGTAATGTAATGTATGTACACAGTGACATCACCAGAATAGTGAGTGCAGCTCTGAAGTATAATACAGGATGTAACTCAGGATCAGTGCAGGTCAGTAATGTAATGTATGTACACAGTGACTGCACCAGCAGTGTTATGTTCTGCTACCAGAGCTAAGGAAAGAGAGGAGATCTGTCCCTACGATAGAACTCAGCTGAATCCCTACGATGTAACAGGGGACCTGATCCTGCGATCAGACCTGCTAAAGTCCTAATCTAGTCTGTACGAAGACCTATAGATGTGGGGAGGGAATCCCTACAAGTACTAAGGACTGGGAGGAATATGGGACACCTCCTAACAGAAATAGTAGCAGACAGACGAACAAACAAAATAGATAGAACATAGAGGTCCGTAGACCAAGCAAACTAACAGAGTTAGATACAGAGCACAGGCTAGCTAGAAAGTAGATATACAATGAAGTCCAGCAAAGCCAGAAGGGCGGAGCAGGATTAAATAGGCCAACAAGGTCATGAGACCAGCAAAGGAAAAAAAACCTAACAGCAAGGTTCTAACAGTACCCCCCCTTCTAAGAGGATCCTCCGGATCCCCTAGGACCAGGCTTATCAGGAAATCTCCTGTGAAACGCTCTGATAAGTCTGGACGCGGAAACATCATCCGACCTCACCCAAGAGTTATCCTCGGGTCCGAAACCTTTCCAGGCCACAAGATACTGCAAACTACCTCTATACTGTCTAGAGTTAAGGATGCGAGAAATTTCATATTCCCCGTCCTCCACCACCGGAGGAACAGAGGCAGAGGCGTCACAATCCGATACAACAGCTTTTTTCAACAGAGAGACATGAAACACCGGATTAATTCTCCAGGAGGTAGGAACCTCCAACCTGACAGCAGATTGGTTGACAACCTGAAGCACCTTAAAGGGCCCTACAAACTTGGGACCCAATTTCTTAGAAGGAATCCTCAACCGCAGATTCCTAGAGGACAACCAAACCATGTCACCAACAGCGAACAAAACCTCCTGTCGTTTCCTATCAAAGTAGTCCTTAGATTTTCTGTTGGCCTCCTGAAGATTACCACGCACATCCGTCCAAACTCTCTCCAAATCACCGGAAAAATTCTCCTCCTCAGGCACGGCCGATACCAACTTGGAGAACGACCCAAACGACGGATGTCTCCCAGAACAACAAAAAAAAGGCGAACAACCAGCAGAAGAAGATGTATGATTGTTCAGAGCAAATTCAGCAAGTGGCAGAAACTCAGACCACCCCTCTTGATTGTCTGCCACAAAACAACGCAAGAACTGCTCAACATCCTGGTTTTTCCTTTCTGTCTGGCCATTAGATTCAGGATGGTATCCGGACGAGAACGATAAATGAACTCCCAACCTGTGACAAAAGGCACGCCAAAAACGAGCCACGAACTGAGGACCCCTATCAGAAACAATGTCAGTAGGAACGCCATGAAGTCTGACAATTTCCTTGACAAAGGCCTTAGCGAGAGTTTTAGCGCAGGGCAGTTTGACGAAGGGAACCAAGTGACACATCTTGCTAAAACGGTCCACGACCACCCAGATGACAGTAAAACCCTCAGAGGGGGGAAGGTCAGTTATAAAGTCCATAGCCAAATGTGTCCAAGGAGCACTGGGAACCTCCAAAGGACAAAGCAACCCCGCAGCAGGAGTATGTGAGGACTTAGATCTAGCACATATAGTACATTGACGCACCCACTTAATGACTTCCTTCTGCCATCCAGGCCACCAAAAACTGCGACCCACCAGTCTCTTGGTCTCAGAGATTCTGGGATGACCTGCCAACCGAGATTCGTGGCACTCAACAAACAAATCTCTCCTAATGGTCCCAGGCACAAACAACCTCCCATGAGGAGTGTTAGATGGGGCATTCTCCTGTGCTTTAAGAATCTCATCTTCCAAAACGGAGTCCAAAGCAGCTATCACAACACCTTCTTGTAAAATGTTCTCCTCTTTCTCAGCACCGACTATGGGAGAAAAACTGCGAGACAAGGCATCCGCCTTAACATTCTTAGTACCAGGGATGTAAGTAACGGAGAAATTAAACCGCGAGAAAAACAGTGCCCACCTAGCCTGACGGGCATTCAGGCGCTTGGCAGCATCAAGATATATCAGATTTTTATGATCCGTAAGAACCTGAACGGGAAATTCCGCACCTTCCAAGAAGTGGCGCCAGTGTTCAAATGCGAGTTTAATAGCCAATAATTCCCGATTACCAATATCGTAATTCAGTTCAGTCTCCGAAAATTTTTTTGAAAAAAAGGCACAGGGATGTAATCCATCCCCGTTATCCTGAGACAATACTGCGCCAACCCCCACAGAGGAAGCATCAACCTCAACCAAAAACGGCCTAGTAACATCAGGCTGCATAAGGATGGGAGCAGAGGTGAACCTCTCCTTGAGATACACAAAAGCTTCAATGGCCTCAGAAGACCACTGAACCGCATCAGCACCTTTCCTGGTGAGATCGGTCAGCGGTTTGACAATAGTAGAAAAATTTTTTATGAATTTTCTGTAATAATTGGCGAAACCTAAAAACCTCTGTATCGATTTCAAACCAATAGGCCTAGGCCATTCCTGCACAGCCTGAACCTTAACCGGGTCCATCTCAAAACCTTCGCTGGAGATAATGTAACCCAAAAAACTAATTCTCTGTACAGCGAACTCACATTTCTCCAGCTTAGCAAAAAGCGAATTGTCCATTAACAACTGTAATACCTCACGTACGCTCCGCCAATGAGACTCCAGATCCGGCGAATAAATCAAAATGTCATCCAAATACACAACCACATTTTTGCCGATCAAAGGTCTAAGGATGTCATTAATAAGATTCTGAAAAAATGCAGGAGCATTAGTAAGACCAAAGGGCATAACCAGATTCTCAAAATGACCCACAGGAGTGTTAAAAGCAGTCTTCCATTCATCACCCTCCTTCATGCGCATCAGATTGTATGCCCCCTTAAGGTCAATTTTAGAGAACCACTTGGCCCCCATTAACTGGTTAAACAGATCAGGAATCAATGGCAGTGGGTAAGGATTGCGTACAGTAATTTTGTTAATCTCACGAAAATCCAGACAAGGACGTAAACCGCTGTCCTTTTTTTTTACAAAAAAAAATCCAACCGCCACAGGAGACTTAGAAGGCCTAATGTGACCGGCGGCCAAACTTGTCTGTATGTATTCCTCCAAAGCCTTCCTCTCAGGAATAGTAAGATTAAATAAACGACTTTTAGGAAGAGTCGCTCTAGGGACAAATTCAATAGAACAATCATAGTCTCTATGGGGAGGCAAAACCTGCGATTCCTTCTCAGAAAAAACTCTCCAAAAATCCTGAATAGGAACAGGCAATTCTCCCCTATCCAAAGCTGCAATACGCCCGTTACAACACTTGTCATAACATTTATGGCTCCAGGATTTAATTTCACTGGTAGACCAATCCAGTACAGGATTGTGAAATTTTAACCAGGGCAATCCCAATATTACTGGAGAAGGCAAGTTATTCAAAACTACCAAATCCAATTTCTCGTGGTGAACACCATTAATAGTGAGAGGAAATTCACAGACCTTGAGAGTAATATTCTTCAAAGGGGAACCATCCACCGAAACCACAGCAATGGGGGATGATAAAGGTTCGGGTTTTAAATTGAGTCTTTCCAAGAATCCCCCATCAATAACATTCAGAGTAGACCCACAATCGACAAACACCCGAAATTCCATTAATTTTTCCTGAGCAATCGTGGAAGCAGCTAATAATACACCCTTGGAATTTAAACAGGCAATACGGGCATGACTGACCATTTTTTTTTTTTTCTTGATACGAAGCTCACAGCCTTTAATCAAATGACCAGATTTTCCGCAATAGAAACACAAGCCTTCAGAAAATCTGCGATCTTTTTCTTGAGAGCGAGGTGCCATCGCTCCAATCTCCATCGATTCACCACTGTTAGTACACACATTCTCATAACCAGAAACTGACATAGCAGAGGATTTGCTCTCATTAACCCTTGCACGCAGTCTCCTATCCACCCGTATAGCTAATTGCATAGCCTGTTGCAAATCTTCAGGTGTAGGATAAGCAATTAGCAGGTCTTTAACCCATTCACTGAGCCCAGCAAGAAATAGACTTTTCAGAGCAGAATCGTTCCACCCTGTTTGAGTAGACCATCGACGGAAATGAGTACAATATTTTTCCACATTACCTGATCCCTGTCTCAAACGTCTTAACTCAGTCTCAGCTGATGAGACACGATCAGGATCATCATATAATAGTCCCAAAGCAGAAAAAAAACTATCCACTGAACTGAAGCATGTATCACTAGGTTGCAAAGAAAAGGCCAACTCCTGAGGCTCTTTGCGCAAAAGTGACATTATAAACCCTATGCGCTGGGAATCATCCCCAGAGGACTTGGGTCTCAAACGAAAATACAATAAGCAAGCATTTTTAAATGAAAAAAAAATCCAGAACCGACACCATGATGGAACAGAAAAATCTTTCCTTAGAGCATTTGCTGGGCTGGACTTACTGTTATGTGAGTGAGTGCAGCTCTGGAGTATAATACAGGATGTAACTCAGGATCAGTAAAGTAATGTATGTACACAGTGACTGCACCAGCAGAATAGTGAGTGCAGCTCTGGAGTATAATACAGGATGTAATTCAGGATCAGTAAAGTAATGCATGTACACAGTGACTGCACCAGCAGAATAGTGAGTGCAGCTCTGGAGTATAATATAGGAGTTAACTCAGGATCTGTACAGGATAAGTAATGTAATGTATGAACACAGTGACTGCACCAGCAGAATAGTGAGTGCAGCTCTGGAGTATAATACAGGATGTAACTCAGGATCAGTAATGTAATGTATGTACACAGTGACTGCACCAGCAGAATAGTGAGTGCAGCTCTGGAGTATAATACAGGATGTAACTCAGGATCAGTACAGGATCAGTAATGTAATGTATGTACACAGTGACTGAACCAGCAGAATAGTGAGTGCAGCTCTGGAGTATAATACAGGATGTAACTCAGGATCAGTAATGTAATGTATGTACACAGTTACTGCACCAGCCGAATAGTGAGTGCAGCTCTGGAGTATAATACAGGATGTAACTCAGGATCAGTAATGTAATGTATGTACACAGTGACTGCACCAGCAGAATAGTGAGCTCAGCTCTGGAGTATAATACAGGAGGTAACTCAGGATCAGTAATGTAATGTATGTACACAGTGATTGCACCAGCAGAATAGTGAGTGCAGCTCTGGAGTATAATACAGGATGTAACTCAGGATATAGCTTAGATATAACATAAATGACCACATCTACATTAGCACGTACCACATGGAATGGTGGTCAGAGAACACATCATCCGGTTGGAATAATTCTCCATCGTAATAACAGGAGCACTCAGATTTGGGGACACATTCTCCGTACTCATTAGTGTACAGTCCGGGGGGGCAGTAACATCCCTCCATACAGAGCTCTCTGCAGTTGGCGTCAGGGTGAGACAAGGACCTGCAGGTTTGGTTACAGGGACTCCCGCACTGCTGGTAGATCTTCCCTTCAGAGCACCTGATCGCTGGGGAAATACAACATTGTAAAGTGAGATGACGCAGCTGAGATTACTGGGGTGGAGATGTCAGGCAATGGGGTTTGGATTGCAATTGGCTATGCATTTTATCAGGAAAGTGGTGAGTGAATGTAGGGCCAGGGCTCTGTACAGAGCATTCAAGCTCTTCTGTTTTGTGTGGACCTTTTCCTAAACTGATCCCATAAGAATGGGGGCTTCCATGTCCCGTTCTTGTGCGTCTGACTTGTATGAACTAGGCCATGCTCTGACTACTGGGACCCCCATTAGATATCCAATGATTAATGATAACTTAATAGTAATAAAACTGCTGCAGGGGCCTTTTCTCTCGCATTCTTCCTGTGATAAAACATGGCAGTGCACAGGTCAGAGAGCATATCCATCTGACTTGTAGGCAATAAAGAATGCAGTGACTGCTGGGACCCAGATAAGATCTCTAATGGTCTACTATGGAAATACAGTAAGTGGCCAAGAATCATTAATCTTCCATTATTGAATTTTACTAAACATTTGGGGCAAAAAGCATTCTCTTAGCACTGACTATTCCCATTGTGTAGCTTGCTTCTTCTAGGCTGGACTGACAGTTTCCACCCTTGTTAGCAATGGTTGTGGCCTAAATGTTGAAGGCCTCTACTTAGAAGGGGTGTTCACATAGTTTTGTCTCTCTTTTCACGGTATTGATGTAGTTGGAAAGGAATGAAACAGCTTTCATCTACCAGCCAAAATGAGACAGATGTCATCTACCAGCCAAAATGAAACAGATGTCATTTCCCAGTCAAAATAGAACATCTGTCATCTACCAGCCAAAATGGAACAACTGTCATCTGCCAGTCAAAATGGAGCAGGTGTCATCTGCCAGTCAAAATGGAGCAGGTGTCATCTGCCAGTCAAAATGGAACAGCTGTCATCTACCAGCCAAAATGAAACAGATGTCATCTACCAGTCAAAATAGAACATCTGTCATCTACCAGCCAAAATGGAACAGCTGTCATCTGCCAGTCAAAATGGAGCAGCTGTCATCTGCCAGTCAAAATGGAGCAGCTGTCACATACCTGGCAAAATAGCACAGTTATTTTCCAGTCAAAATACAACAGCTGTCATCTGACCATCAAAATGGAAAATCTGTCACCTACCTGGCAAAATAGAATAGTTATCTACCAGCCAAAATGGAACAGCTGTCATCTACCAGCTAAAATGGAACAGCTGTCATCTACCATCGAAAAATGAACAGCTGTCATCTACCAGCCAAAAAGGAACAACTGTCATCTACCAGCCAAAAAGGAAGAGCTGTCTTCTGTCCGCCAAAATGGAACAACTGTCATCTGTCCATCAAAATGGACATCTGTCATCTACCAGTAAGAATGGAACAACTGTCATTAGCCCGCCAAAATGGAACAGTTGTCATCTACCAACTACAATGGAACAGCTGTCATCTACCATCCAAAAAGGAACAGCTGTCATCTACCATCCAAAAAGGAACAACTGTCATCTACCAGCCAAAAAGGAACAGCTGTCATCTACCAGCCAAAAAGGAACAGCTGTCAAATACCAGTCAGAATGGAACAGCTGTCATCTACCAGCCAAAATGGAACAGCTGCCATCTGCCCACCAAAATGGAACAGCTGTCATTTACCAGCCAAAATGGAACAACTGTGATTGGCAATCAAAATGGAGCAGCTGTCTTCAACCTGCCAAAATGGAAAAGCTGTCATCTACCAGCCAAAATGGAACAACTGTCATCTACCAGCCAAAAAGGCAGAGCTGTCTTCTGTCCGCCAAAATGGAACAACTGTCATCTGTCCATCAAAATGGAACATCTGTCATCTACCAGTAAGAATGGAACAACTGTCATTAGCCCACCAAAATGGAACAGTTGTCATCTACCAACTAAAATGGAACAGCTGTCATCTACCATCCAAAAAGGAACAACTGTCATCTACCAGCCAAAAAGGAACAGCTGACATCTACCAGCCAAAAAGGAACTGCTGTCAAATACCAGTCAGAATGGAACAGCTGTCATCTACCAGCCAAAATGGAACAGCTGTCATCGACCCACCAAAATGGAACAGCTGTCATCTACCAGCCAAAATGGAACAACTGTCATCTACCAGCCAAAAAGGCAGAGCTGTCTTCTGTCCGCCAAAATGGAACAACTGTCATCTGTCCATCAAAATGGAACATCTGTCATCTACCAGTAAGAATGGAACAACTGTCATTAGCCCACCAAAATGGAACAGTTGTCATCTACCAACTAAAATGGAACAGCTGTCATCTACCATCCAAAAAGGAACAACTGTCATCTACCAGCCAAAAAGGAACAGCTGACATCTACCAGCCAAAAAGGAACTGCTGTCAAATACCAGTCAGAATGGAACAGCTGTCATCTACCAGCCAAAATGGAACAGCTGTCATCGACCCACCAAAATGGAACAGCTGTCATCTACCAGCCAAAATGGAACAACTGTCATTGGCAATCAAAATGGAGCAGCTGTCTTCAGCCTGCCAAAATGGAAAAGCTGTCATCTACCAGCCAAAATGGAACAGATGTCATCGGCCCCCCAAAATGGAACAGATGCCATCTGCCAGACAAAATGGAACAGCTGTCATCTACCAGCCAACATGGAACAGCTGTTATCTACCAGACAAAATGGAACAGCTATCAACTGTCCATCAAAATGGAACAGTTGTCTTCTACCAGACAAAATGGAATAGCTATCATCGGCCCGTCAAAATGGAACAGCTGTCATCGGCCCGTCAAAATGGAACATCTGTCATCTACCAGCCAAAATGGAACACCTGTCATCTACCAGCCAAAATGGAACACCTGTCATCTACCAGCCAAAATTGAACATCTGTCATCTACCAGCCAACATGGAACAGCTGTCATCTACCAGCCAAAATGGAACACCTGTCATCTATCAGCCACTCTGTCCTTACATGTCCAGTATTGAAGTACATTATGTCTGATTTGGCTTCCTTATCTACCTCAGCTGGGCTACATGCCAACTGGCCACGATAGTATAGTTGTATCATACCCTTGATTAACAAGACTCACAACCATTATACTTTACTTACAGCAAAATTCTGGTGACCTCCACTCGATGAGAACGCCTTTCCTGGAGCAGGCCATGGCATAGGTGGAAATAGCAGAGCACATACATTCCTTCCCATTGGAACAAGAGCAGACGTCATAGCGGCAATTCTTCAGATATGGAAGGGGATTGACCTCACTGTGACAGGGCTGGAATGTGTACTCCATGAGGGTGGAGCAGACTTCCTCTGCATATCGGGCTAAGAGGAAATAGAAAAGGCATGGTTACAATACAACAAGTATGTTGGACGGGTAGACTAGTGTTGGCAGAAGCTCTGCTGGGCCTGGTCAGCCGAGGAACTCCGACTAGAGAGGAAGAAGATGAAAAAGCTCCATCAAATTTGTCATAAAAGCCTCTGTTGGCGTCATGGTCTCCATGTTTGCTTCATGGTTGAGTTTTGTAAGAGATCTTACATTAGTTGTCAACTTTTTCGGTACTTTCTTATAAACAGTGACACCTACAATACGCTCTGTATCCTGTGACAGTCACAGTGAGTGCCCTGATCAATAGTGAAAGCCCCTGTAACTCACTAAACAAGGTCACAGACACAGTCCCATCCCTACAAATTCAATGCATTGCCCTGTAATCAGTGACAGACACAATGCCTTCCTTTATAAACAGTGACAGCCACAGTATCTTCCCCTATAGGAAGTTTTTAACTACAATGCACTCCCCTATAGTAAAGTAAAGGCCACATTGCCCTTCTTCATAAACAATGAGAACAGTTCCCTCCATATAATCAGTAACAGACACAATTTCTTTCCATGATACTCTTCCCTATAAAACACCAACAGCCACAGTGCCCTTCCATTAATCAGTGACATATTGTACCCTCCCCTAAAATTGCTGATAGTGCCCTCTCTTATAAACAGTAATAATAACTTTAAACTTTTCTATAAACAGTGAAAGCCATAGTGTCCTCCCCACAATTAGTGAAAGCCACTGGACACTCCCTATAATAAGTGATAGCTATAGTACCCTTTCCTATAATCAGTGACAGACGCAGTTACCTCCCCTATATTTTACTGAGGGCAACAGTGAATACCTCCATATACAGTGACAGATATAGTGCCCCTCTCTATAAACAATTATAGCCACAGTGCCCTCCCCTATAATCAGTGACAGCCACAGTTCTCTTTCCTTTCGTATAGACCATTACCTCGTCTTGGGTTCAGACTACAGGGATCGGTGTCTTGTTTAACTAGATCGGCACAGTCACCGTTCAGTTTCCAAGAATTTCCAAAGTCTTCCACACTGGTCTCAACAAGTCCTGAGGGCGTAAGGAAGTCATCCCCTTGATTTCCATTGTAGTTCCCACAAAGGCCACTAGTGGATTCAGCAAAAACTGGAGAAAGCTGTAACGGCACATCAAGATGAAGATTTTATAATAGCTGTCCAATTTGAAAAAAACATATTTATACCCTCTATTAGGGAATTGTGAATTAATAAAGGGGGTCCCCTCTTCAGGATCTTCATAATTTAGGCAGAAAGGGAAATTCCAAAGAATGTCTGTCTTCATGGAGGATCTGTCCTGTACTACGTGACACCTTTAAACAGAGACAACCCATTGTGTTGAATGTTTCCCCTGAGGTGGCGCTTGTCACGGGTGTGTCAGGTATAATAGACAGTCACTCTGGATCTAGCTGTAGAAGGTTACTGCGCTTGGCATTGCAGACACCTTCTTAATCCTTCTTCCTTTAAGACCCAGCGGTGACCTCCCTCCTGCTGCTGTTTGACACACCCTTGCATGGGAGTTAAAAACTCTCAGTTTGCTCCAGGCAATTGCCGGTGATACTTCTATGTTCTTTTGTGCATGCTTGGAGCAATAGCTGTTGGCTGGCTTTATCTCTGATGCCTTTGGAGGACAGTTGGCGTTACTCCTTTGGTGCCTGCTCAAGCTAAGTTAATCTCCTTTGTTTGTCTACCTTGTTGTCTTTAGTTTATAGTGGGGACTGACCAGTGCTCACCCCTTCCCCTTCCTATCTAGGAGCAAGCTCTAGAGATATACAGAGTTTAGGGTAGGCAGGATGATATTAGATCTGCCTAGGGGTCTCCACTCCCCCTTTCCCTAGTGTTGCACTTAGTCTTTCCCAAACCTTGTGTGACAGCGCTGTAGCGAAACTGAAAACTTACTGTCAGCTTTCTACACAGCTAATCACAAAAGATCCCAGCATGAGGGCACTTTGCGAACTTATTGTTAAGTGACCTTGCAACAAGTAGGAATTGTCCAAAATGAAAAACCCCTTTAAAGGAATGTGCCACTCAAAGAATGACCATGTTTGTATGTTAAAAAGTATTTTTTAAAACATTTTGGTAATATTTTTTTTAATTCTCCATATAATGATCTCTATTTAAAAAAAAAAAATCTGAAATCTTGAAATTTTAACTCTGACTACTAAGCCAAATACTAGACTCATACTTCCTATGGTGCACCATTTTCAATAGGTCACAGTTCATCTCCTCCCCTTCTCTTGACAGTGACCATTGCCTAGAAAAGCTCTCCTGTATATCTCAATGAGTCAGTGTCAGTCTATTCCAGCCAATGGCTGCTCAACACAGAAGGAAACATGAGTCTAGTATTAAGCTCAGTGGCCCGGGTAAAAATTGCAAGATTTCTGGGTTTTTTTGCCAGATTAATCTGTGTCCTAAAGACTCCACTGACAATGACTTTTCTCTCGAAGAATAAAAGGATCGGACGTGAGAAATCTAAAAGGTCGGAAATTTCTTTCCCCCAACATCATCTGTCAGGGAAGAGTTGGGAGACCCCCATTTTGGACTGTCAGCCAATCCCACCAAAATCAGTGGGTTCTAATGAACATATGGACCTATAGGTCTCCTAAGAAATCCGCAAAGACCAAGCCGTAGAGTTCCTCACCTTAATTATGAGTTTTCCATGACCATCCCAATCGATCTGTAGATCCTCCCGATATGAGAGCCTTACGGAGGACAAAGCTGTAGTCTGGATACGAAGATATCCTGTTAAGAAATCCAATTACATCAATTTAGGTTTCACATATTCCATCCACCGTCCTCTGAGACAAGACAGCTAATGAGACGTAATGCATTTTTTACAGGCTGCTCGTCCACTGAAACTGTATAACTGAACACTGACTAATGATGAAACGTCGCCATGGTCTCATTATCTAAGTTGTTATTTTTCACTCATGGGTGCAGATGACGCGCCCCCTGGTGCCGTGGGGTACTCGGTAGCCGGGCCGGTCGGTGCTGGGGATGTCACGGTGGCAGTGACCCGGTCCGTGGCCCCGGGTGGTCAAATTAAAGGAAAAGGGAATAAAGTTTTGATATATAATGTTCGTGACGCCACCTGTGGTATGCGGCTATATGGAGCCGCCGCTGCGGAGCAGGTCCTCTGGAGCTGATGGTGACGCAGCAGAGTTGGTTCAGCTCTCCACAGGCAGAGCTTAGCTCCAGGGCAGTATATGAAGAATTGTGGAGGTAGATGTTGTTGATGCGGTGTAATGCAGGGCTGAGGGCCCACACAATGACCAGACAACAAATTGATGGCGGTTTCCTCTACCTTTACTTGCGGTTTGCTAGAGCAGAGCGGGGCACGGGTACTAGCTGGAAGTGGAGGTCCGGGCGGCCTGGAAGCAAGTTGGGGATCCACCTCGCCAGGAGGAGTTGTAGACCTTTCCTCTGTGCTATTCTCTCTGGCCCTGCTGCTTAAAGCTATGCTGCGGCCCTGGTCCCTGAGTAAAACGTCTCTTCCTCACCCGTATGGCAGACAGCTCGGGCCTTCCTGGAGTGTCAGTCCCTCGTGGCGGTGCTGGGCCCTATGATGCTGCTGAGCCACTGAGCGTCTGGTGGGGCCAGGAGACCTGCAGTCTCCTGCCCTCCGGATTCAGCTGCTGGGCCTTCAGTGCCCTACAGCCTCGGACTCCGGTGTCCGGTTCCTTTGCGCTTCTCTCTGGGGCAAGCTTATTCACAGCTCCCTTCCCTAGGTCCTTCCTCGCTGTCCTCTTGTCTCCAACTCCTCTCAACTCACTCTTACTAACCAAGCCTCCAGATTCCAATTTGAAGGGGAGGAGCTCCCCTTGCTGGTCTGGAGCCAGGAAAGTGTTGTATGCTGGTAAACCTGATTAGGGGACCCCTCCTTGCTTCCACGCATGGCATCACCCCTTGTGAGGGAGGCAATGCCACTGTGGCAACCGGACCCCTGGGGTGCCACACAGACGCCTCTCCCGGGTCTAGTGCTTGGTTAGAAAACATTATTCTCTTCAAAAGGTTGTCCAGAATAAAAGGGGTCTACTTTTTTTTTTTAAAACAGCGCCACTCTTGTCCACAGGCTGAATGTACACTGCTCAAAAAAATAAAGGGAACACTTAAACAATACAATGTAACTCCAAGTCAATAACACTTCTGTGAAATCTACCTGTCCAGTTATCAAGCAACACTGATTGTGAATCCATTTCTCCTGCTGTTGTGCAAATGGAACAGACAACTGGTAGAAATGATCGGCAATTAGCAAGATACCCCCTATAAAGGAGCGGTTCTGCAGGTGGGGACCACAGACCATTTCTCTGTTCTCATCCTTTTTGGCTGTTGTTTTGGTCACTTTTTCATTTTGCCATTGCTCTCACCCCTAGAGGTACAGTAGCATTAGGCGGTGTCTACAGTACAACCCACAGAGGTTGTTCAGGTAGTGCAGTTCATCCAGGATGGCACATCAATGCGAGCTGTGGCAAGAAGGGTAGCTGTGTCTGTCAGCAGAGTGTCCAGAGCATGGAGCAGATACCAGGAGACGTGGAGGGAGCCATAGGAGGGTAACAACCCAGCAGCAGGACCGTTACCTCCTCCTTTGTGCAAGGAGGAACAGGAGGAGCACAGCCAGAGCCCTGCAAAATGACCTCCAGCAGGCCATAAATGTGCATGTGTCTGCACAAACGGTTAGAAACCGACTCCATGAGGGTGGTATGAGGGCCCGACGTCCACAGATGGGGGTTGTGCTCACAGCCCAACACCGTGCAGCACGCTTGGCATTTGCCACAGAACACCAGGATTGGCAAAGTCACCACTGGCGCCCTGTGCTCTTCACAGATGAAAGCAGGTTCACACTGAGCACATGTGACAGACGTGACAGAGTCTGGAGACGCCATGGAGAGCGATCTGCTGCCTGCAACATCCTTCAGCATGACCGGTTTGGCAGTGGGTCAGTAATGGTGTTGGGTGGCATTTCTTTGGAGGGCCGCAGAGCCCTCCATGTGACGCGCCCCCTGGGCCAGTGCTGTTTGGGGATTACCCGGAGCCGGATCTGATGGAGGTTGTAGTCTCCGAGTGGCGGCGACCCGGTCCGTGCCCAGGGTGTCAAACTCAGTGTGTGGCAGTCTTTACAGATGTTATTAGTTGTTCTTAGTGTCGACTACGCCACCCGTTGATTTGCGGTCAAAAGGCCGCCGCTGCAGCAGGGTCCGCTGAGGCTGGTGGTATATGTGCAGCTGTGGTAGTATAACCCCCAACGGGAGGGGTATAGCCTCAGGGGGTCAGGTGTAGAGGATGGTGGTAGTGGTGGTGCAGTGTGGATGGTAAGAAGACTCAGAGTTGGGCTGTGCAGTTCAGGGTTTTTACTTACTGCTGTTCTGTTGGTCACTCTGGCCTTGAGTGACCGCCCGAGCCGTGCTGCGTCCACCAGGTCCTGGACTCGGCCAACCCCCAAGCAATTCTGGAGCGTGGTCCTGAGCTCCCTTTCTGACTGTCCTCTCTACTGGCCGTTCCCACCAGGGGTCCACTTATGTCCGGCTCCCTCGGGTCTCCTGTTGGGTGAACCTTCTTTGGCTTCCCTGACCCTATGCTCGGTGTGCCTTCTTAGTGGACTTGGTGAGGGGCTGCTCCACATGTAATGTCGCAGCCTCCGGTTCTTAGTTGAGGGTAGTTTCTCTCCTCCACTAATTTGGGATCCGGTTCCCTTGCGTGCCAACCCTTCACCCTTCTGGTTGTATACTGGGTTCTTGGGGTTCCTTCTTCTCCCCCTCTGGGTCCTTCTCTTCTCCTCTCTCTCTTCTCTCTGCAGGCGCTCCTGGACCTCTCTCAGGACTGACTGACCCTCTACAGAAGACTGACCCTGATCTAAGATGGTGCCCACCTTATATACTCCCTCTATGTGTGAGCTCAGGTGACCAGCACCCAATGAGCTCCTAGCCTTACCCAGACTACTCCCCCTATCTGCCCCTACACTACTGGGATGTTCCACCCCCCTCCCACTCCAGCCAGGGACAGACACTGTCGTACCTGCACATATACTGGTGGGAGTACCGTCGGTCTGTCCCCCGGAAATGGGATGTATGTAGTGTATGCAGCTATCTGAGCTCAGTCCCACACTCCATCCTTACCCGGGAGTGGAATACCACACCTCTGGCTTGAGGTGTAATACCCCTGTAGCAGCCGAGTCCTCAGGGTGCTACATTCCCCCCTGGTAAATCACAGCACGTCCTCGGGCTGTAAGAGAATAAAACATCCATAAACATACAATTTTTTTTATAACAATATAAACATATAAAACATTATATATATATTTCTGCAGCATAAAACTTTTTCATAATAAACATTCTTGTGAACTTTCTTGTTCCTCCGGCCACGGTGCAACTTGTGACCGGGTAAAGTGCGACAGTCTCTTGTAGAATAACACAGCTTTCCTATAAAATCAGTAGGGGGCGCCTTAAAAAAGCGCAACTATATACAAGGGGAAATATGGCCGCTCTCAGTCCTCGGCCAGGTATTAGGAAAGGAATGACCGCTCTCAGTCCTCGGTCAGTGGGAATAGGGACACACGGGTTTCAGTTCAATTTGCTGGTCCCAACGGGGACTATATTTTAACTAGCAGCAGTAACAGTTCTTATACCCTGACGGGTAACTATGTACAGTCTCTTTACCGTACTTTAATGACGGCGTACTCCTGCTCCTCCTTCAGACCCGTCCGGGTCCTCTTGCTCCTCTTCACACCGTAGCTCCTCCTCCGTCAGCCGGTGTACATGGAGGGCGTAGGGTCCTTTGGCACACTTGTGCCGGGTGAACGTGACCTCGTCCCCTACATATAGGTCACGACCTCTGTGTCCCTCCGGCAGATGGGACTCCACGTCTCTTCTGGTCACAAAGACGTCGCCGGGGGTGTGGTGATCCCTGATGAAGCCCCACCCGTGCTGCAATTGAAACTTAATCACAGTCCCGGTGGTACGGGGACCATGAGCTGCACGGGGGTCTCTCCTGGTCCTGCTCTTCTGCCCTGCGCTCTGTTCCTGCAGCCGCTGCTCACGGACCCGCCTCTCTCTCCGTTCTTGCTCGAAGACTGCCAACTGCTGGCGGCAGCACTCCACACGCTCCGCTGCGGCTGCCCGAGTTTCCTGAGTGAACCCCATGAGGTCTCCTCCGGTGGGGTCCCACTCGAACTGCGCTTCTTCCAGCGGGAGCGGGGTCCTCTTAACGGGCTTCGGAGCCGGAATCAGGGGCTCGCACAGGGGCCTTGCTTTTTGGAGTTCCAGTTGGTAGTACTCCGGTGGCCATCTAAAGGGCTGCCCATCCGGGCACGTATGCTGGGCAAATAGGTCTTCACCCAGGTGTGGCGCTGTGGATGTTGAGGGCGCGGTGGTGGTAGCGGCGCCCGGGTTCGCCAGGCCTTGCGACCAGGCCTGGGGTACCCTGAACGTAAAGGGCACCGTGAAGACGGCGGCGCCCGGGGTTACTTGGCCCAGCGACCAGGCCGGTGGCTCAGTGGAGGTAGAGGGCGCTGTTGGTACTGCGGCGCCCGGGGGTACTAGACCTTGCGACCAGGCCGGTGGTGTTTCCTGCTTTGCCGCGCTCAGGGTTGAGGCTCGTGACGTCACAGGGGTCGCGGCCGCGGCTTCTGCTTGAGGCCTTGTCTGGAGCGGTGACGATGCAGCGACGGGCACGGCAGGGGGAATTTCGGGCTCTGCGACGGAGAGCTGGGGCAGGCACGCGGTTTCTCGGCTTGGGGTAGTGACGTCCCCTTTACCTGCCTCCATCTGTTCAGCTCCCTATTCGGCGCCGTCTCCGGCCTTCACTCCTCCTGCACCATCCTCAGAGGCGGTCTGTCTCCTCGTCTCGGGTGGCGTGCTTCGCTGGCGGGTTCTTGCCTGCAGGGCCATCTCTCGGCTCCACTCCGTCAGCGTCTCTCGCTGCACCTGGGCCATCCTCCATGCGAGGCGCTCCAGCGCGGTCTGCGCACACTCCCGGTCTCGGGGGAGCTGTGCCAGGATCTCCACTAAGCCTAGTGGGGTTGTTGCTTGCAGCAGGCTCCTGACCACAGGGTCGGTGCTGCCTGACTCTCCTTCCATCTCCGGGTACGACTTCTCCGGAGTCCTCTCCAGACTTCTTGTCTCCGGGTGCGCTCTCTCCAGACTCCTCCAGGCTGCACCCATCTTCGCTCTCTTGTTCTGTCTCCGCCCACATTGAAGGTGGTCCCGGGGCAACTTTGTGATTGTCAGTTCCAGGGGCAGTTCTCTCACGCTGATGGACATCTCTAGCATCACAGTCTCCGTTGGTGGGGGCGGTTTCCGCTTTTGGCGCCATTCCTTTACCTGGCCCACGATGGGAGGTGACCTCTTGCCACCCTCTGGCACGCCCATAATGGCGTCCGCTCTTCCAAGGCGGGAAATTTTCTGGAAATGGCGGGAATCGTCTCCCAGTGGCGGGAAACTCCGTGGATGGCGGGAAAAAGCTGCAGATGGCGGGCAACCGGCGGGAAACGATCCATGATGGCGTCCCATGGCGGGGACCCTCTGGAACCGGCGGGAGACTTCTTCTTGAGGTAAATTTGAACTTTTCTTCAGGCACGCAGTACCCGGTGGTTGCGGGCACGAAATCCTGCCGACTACGCCAAAGTTGACGCGCCCCCTGGGCCAGTGCTGTTTGGGGATTACCCGGAGCCGGATCTGATGGGGGTTGTAGTCTCCGAGTGGCGGCGACCCGGTCCGTGCCCAGGGTGTCAAACTCAGTGTGTGGCAGTCTTTACAGATGTTATTAGTTGTTCTTAGTGTCGACTACGCCACCCGTTGATTTGCGGTCAAAAGGCCGCCGCTGCAGTAGGGTCCGCTGAGGCTGGTGGTATATGTGCAGCTGTGGTAGTATAACCCCCAACGGGAGAGGTATAGCCTCAGGGGGTCAGGTGTAGAGGATGGTGGTAGTGGTGGTGCAGTGTGGATGGTAAGAAGACTCAGAGTCGGGCTGTGCAGTTCAGGGTTTTTACTTACTGCTGTTCTGTTGGTCACTCTGGCCTTGAGTGACCGCCCGAGCCGTGCTGCGTCCACCAGGTCCTGGACTCGGCCAACCCCCAAGCAATTCTGGAGCGTGGTCCTGAGCTCCCTTTCTGACTGTCCTCTCTACTGGCCGTTCCCACCAGGGGTCCACTTATGTCCGGCTCCCTCGGGTCTCCTGTTGGGTGAACCTTCTTTGGCTTCCCTGACCCTATGCTCGGTGTGCCTTCTTAGTGGACTTGGTGAGGGGCTGCTCCACATGTAATGTCGCAGCCTCCGGTTCTTAGTTGAGGGTAGTTTCTCTCCTCCACTAATTTGGGATCCGGTTCCCTTGCGTGCCAACCCTTCACCCTTCTGGTTGTATACTGGGTTCTTGGGGTTCCTTCTTCTCCCCCTCTGGGTCCTTCTCTTCTCCTCTCTCTCTTCTCTCTGCAGGCGCTCCTGGACCTCTCTCAGGACTGACTGACCCTCTACAGAAGACTGACCCTGATCTAAGATGGTGCCCACCTTATATACTCCCTCTATGTGTGAGCTCAGGTGACCAGCACCCAATGAGCTCCTAGCCTTACCCAGACTGCTCCCCCTATCTGCCCCTACACTACTGGGATGTTCCACCCCCCTCCCACTCCAGCCAGGGACAGACACTGTCGTACCTGCACATATACTGGTGGGAGTACCGTCGGTCTGTCCCCCGGAAATGGGATGTATGTAGTGTATGCAGCTATCTGAGCTCAGTCCCACACTCCATCCTTACCCGGGAGTGGAATACCACACCTCTGGCTTGAGGTGTAATACCCCTGTAGCAGCCGAGTCCTCAGGGTGCTACACATGTTCTCGCCAGAGGTAGCCTGACTGCCATTAGGTACTGAGATGAGATCCTCAGACCCCTTGTGAGACCATATGCTGGTGCGGTTGGCCCTGGGTTCCCCCTAATGCAGGACAATGCCAGACCTCATGTGGCTGGAGTGTGTCAGCAGTTCCTGCAAGATGAAGGCATTGAAGCTATGGACTGGCCCGCCCGTTCCCCAGACCTGAATCCGATTGAGCACATCTGGGACACCATGTCTCCTCCATCCACCAACGTCACGTTGCACCACAGACTGTCCAGGAGTTGGCGGATGCTTTAGTCCAGGTCTGGGAGGAGATCCCACAGGAGACCATTCACAACCTCATCAGGAGCATGCCCAGGCGTTGTAGGGAGGTCATACAGGCACGTGGAGGCCACACACAATACTGAGCCTCATCAGGAGCATGCCCAGGCGTTGTAGGGAGGTCATACAGGCACGTGGAGGCCACACACAATACTCAGCCTCATCAGGAGCATGCCCAGGCGTTGTAGGGAGGTCATACAGGCACGTGGAGGCCACACACAATACTCAGCCTCATCAGGAGCATGCCCAGGCGTTGTAGGGAGGTCATACAGGCACGTGGAGGCCACACACAATACTGAGACTCATTGTGACTTGTTTTAAGGACATTACATCAAAGTTGGATCAGCCTGTAGTGTGTTTTTCCACTTTAATTTTGGGGGTGACTCCAAATCCAGGCCTCCATTGGTTAATAAATTTGATTTCCATTGATGATTTTTGTGTGATTTTGTTGTCAGCACATTCAACTTTGTACAGAACAAAGTATTCAATGAGAATATTTCATTCATTCAGATCTAGGATGTGTTATTTGAGTGTTCCCTTTATTTTTTTGAGCAGTGTAGTATTGCAGCTCAACACCTTTTATTTGAAAGCAGATGAGTTGCAATACCAGACACTGCCCATTGATAATGGTGGCGCTGTTTGAAGGTTATTTTTAGGGACTGCATATAAACATTATTATATAAGCTGAGCTCTTCCACATCATTATGTTCAGTCTCCCTTCTCAAGATTGCTTTTGATATTAAAATTAATCCTGCATTTGACTGATTGAAAAAAACTTTCACTTCACTACCTGGAAACTGTCAAGTAGAAGGATTAGAATCCTTAAAAGAAAAACAATATACATTGCCATTTTCTAGAAACAGCACCACTCGTATTTACAGGTCGCGTCTGGTATTGCAGTTTAGCTTCATTGACAAGAATCTTGCAAAGCTGCAATGCCAAATACGACCTGTAGACAGGGGTGGCGCTGTTTTACGGGGAAAAAAAATCATGTTTTTCTCATTCTGAACAACTCTTTCAATAGCAGCCCCTTAAAGGGGTGTTTGCATAGTACACAATAAATGAAAAATACATAGTATTGCCCTATGGCGCATTATTACCTTGCAGCAATGGAAGCATGATGTCCTGTCCGTTTACAGAGACGCCTCCTCCATGTTTGAATTTTAATGTAATATTATGCATGTCCAGGAGACGTACGGTGGCTGATCTGGTGCACACAGCATCGGGGTCATCTGCACACTAGAAACAGAGAGCAAAATGGACTTAAAGGGATTATTCCCATCTTCGTAAATGGGTATTGTCAGATAGTGCTTGTAAATACAAGAAATTTTCCAATTTACTTCTCAATAAAATTTTCAGCCGTTTTTGAGAATTTGCACTTTTCTTTTAATTACCAATTGTTGCCTTGGACACCGACCACCGCTGCTAGAGAGTAGAATATGTGCAGTGCTTACAAGCTCTTTTCCATTGAGCTTGTAACAAGTATTTTGAAGCTGGCTGTTACTTACTAATCTTAGCCAGCTTCAGCACAAGCTAGACAACAGCGGCGCTTACAAGCTAGACAACAGAGGTGGTCGGTCTCCAAGGCAACTAGTTGTAAACAAAAGAAAAAGTGTTCATATCTCAAAAACGGCTGAAAATTTTAATATGCAGTAAATTGTAAAAGTGCTTGTTTTTACAAGAACTACCTGAAAATATCTATTTATGCAGATGGGGAAAAAAACACTTTAACTCAGCAGATTTTAACTGTCAGAAGAAGCATATTTCTTGGCCCAGATATAAAATATATAATGGGGCCCCTAATGATCCTGTCCGATTCATAGAAGTGTTGTTCTCCATGATTTCTATCTAAAAGCCCAACCGCTGGTCCACTACATTGGCCAAATTCTCCTTTGGTAAGTTTACATTAATGGCATTTTGAGAGTCCACTGATAGGCACAAGGGGGCGCTGTGCATTTGGCAGATTGGTTATTAGCAAATCTTGGATGCCTTTCTATATCTCTCTCCATATTTCCATCTGTGTTGGCTGAGTCTTCTGTATATTTCCCAGGATGTTCATCAGAAAGTGAGAGAGTAAAGAGTGGAGAAAACTATGTGAGTATTTACTGGAACACCAATTCACAATTAAAGGGGTTTTCTCATTAGAGCCAGCGCCCACTGCTGAGAAAAGATAGTATTACAATGCAACCATTCAAATAAGTGATTGTCCCAGACGTCCGTGTCTTTTTCACGTACGCAAAAAAAAAAATGGTACAAGTGTCATCATCACTGGTCAGTGTGTCATCAGTGTTTGATCAGTGTGTCATCAGTGAGTCATCAGTGTGTCATCAGTGTTAGGCAGTAGATCTCCCTCTCCCCA
This sequence comes from Phyllobates terribilis, assembly GCF_046119375.1. NCBI lineage: Eukaryota > Metazoa > Chordata > Amphibia > Anura > Dendrobatidae > Phyllobates > Phyllobates terribilis. The sequence goes on from NW_027362770.1 coordinate 158,327,063, forward strand.
TAAGGAATAAGCATGGCCAATCAAATGAACTAATCGTATACAGTGGAGAAAAAAAAGTATTTAGTCAGCCACCAATTGTGCAAGTTCTCCCACTTACAAAGATGAGGTCGGCCTGTAATTAACATCATAGGTCGACCTCAACTATGGGAGACAAAATGAGAAAACAAATCCTGAAAATCACATTGTCTGATTTGGAAAGACATTTTTTTCAAATTTTGGTGGAAAATAACTAATTTGGTCAATTACAAAAGTTCATCTCGATACTTTGTTCTATATCCTTTGTTGGCAATGATAGAGGTCAAACGTTTTCTGTAAGTCTTCACAAGGTTGGCACACACTGTTGCTGGTATGTTGGCCCATTCCTCCATGCAGATCTCCTCTAGAGCAGTGATGTTTTGGGGCTGTCGCTGGGCAAAACGGACTTTCAACTCCCTCCAAAGGTTTTCTATAGGGTTTAGATCTGGAGACTGGCTAGGCCACTCCAGGACCTTGAAATGCTTCTTACGAAGCCACTCCTTCATTGCCCTGGTGGTGTGCTTGGCATCATTGTCATGCTGAAAGACCCAGCCACGTTTCATCTTCAATGCTCTTGCTGATGGAAGGAGGTTTGCACTCAAAATCTCACGATACATGGCCCCATTCATTTTTTCATGTACACGGATCAGTCGTCCTGGTCCCTTGGCGGAGAAACAGCCCCAAAGCATGATGTTGCCACCCCCATGCTTCACAGTAGGTATGGTGTTCTTTGGATGCAGCTCAGCATTTTTTCTCCTCCAAACACGACGAGTTGTGTTTCTACCAAACAGTTCTACTTTGGTTTCATCTGACCATATGACATTCTCCCAATACGCCTCTGGATCATCCAAATGCTCTCTAGCAAACTTCAGACGGGCCCGGACATGTAATGGCTTAAGCAGGGGGACACGTCTGGCACTGCAGGATCTGAGTCCCTGGCGGTGTAGTGTGTTACTGATGGTAGCCTCTGTAACGTTGGTCCCAGCTCTCTGCAGGTCATTCACTAGGTCCCCCCGTGTGGTGTGATCACCATTCTTGAAATCATTTTGACCCCACGGGGTGAGATCTTGTGTGGAGCCCCAGATCGAGGGAGATTATCAGTGGTCTTGTATGTCTTCCATTTTCTAATTATTGCTCCCACAGTTGATTTCTTCACACCAAGCTGCTTGCCTATTGCAGATTCAGTCTTCCCAGCCTGGTGCAGGGCTACAATTTTGTTTCTCAGGTCCTTTGACAGCTCTTTGGTCTTCACCATAGTGGAGTTTCAATTGTGACTGTTTGAGGTTGCGGACAGGAGTCTTTTATACTGATAACAAGTTCAAACAGGTGCCAGTACTACAGGTAATGAGTGGAGGACAGAGGAGCCTCGTAAAGAAGAAGTTACAGGTCTGTGAGAGCCAGAAATCTTGCTTGTTTGTAATTGACCAAATACTTAATTTTCCACCAAAATTTGAAAAAAATTTCTTTCCAAATCAGACAATGTGATTTTCAGGATTTGTTTTCTCATTTTGTCTCTCATAGTTGAGGTCGACCTATGATGTCAATTACAGGCCTCTCTCATCTTTTTAAGTGGGAGAACTTGCACAATTGGTGGCTGACTAAATACTTTTTTTCCCCACTGCATGTGTAGGTGGAGGTAGGAGTAGACCTGATTAGGAGATTACTATGATCAACTCCCTTTCCCTGTAGTACCTCATGGTTTATGTTGTGACTGGGCCTCATTTTGTCAGAATTTGGACTCAACACAGAGTATTTTTTCCTGTTTGACCATGTGGTCTAACAAAAAAAACCTCTTCAAAGGGGTTGTCTGGTTAAAAAAAAAGTTATCTCCTATGCACAAGTGTGTCCCTGCATCGGGACCCACACCAATCGGGATATCAGAGAACTTTTATTCTTGACTGGGCACTTTGATCTTTGTTACAAGATGGCACAGCAGGTCAGGTCGGATACCCAACCATTGTTCCATTCATTCTCTATGGGCTGCCGGCAAAAGGCGAGTGCAGCACTGGGCAGCCTGATAGGGAATGAATGAAGCAGCAGGCACTGCTGCCCTGTTCTTGCCAGGATAAACGTCCCCCATTCTCCTGATCAGTGCCGAACCCAGTGGTCAGACAGCTACCGATAAAATATGTGATAACTTGATTCAACTGGACAACCCCTTTAAGAAACCATATAGATGCCCAGCATAACCAATGTCCCATGTTTGTCTCTTCATGAGCTACGAGCCTTCCCTTTTGATCTAATATGGTACCTGCACAGTCTCTATGGCCACAGAGAAAGATCCATCCACCATGTCTTTTGCAAGTAAGTAATGACAGATGCCGCTGAAGGTAAAATGCTTGTTGTCAAAGCTCTTGAAGTGTGATTGTCCAGTGACGTAGCATTCCCCTGAGCAAAAACAATGAGAAAACATACAAAATTAGGAAGAGTTTAAAGAAAGATATTTTCAGGAGTTGAGTTACACACTTTTAATTTTTATTTCATAAATCAATAGTACCAGTGAAAATAATGAACTTTGTAATATATCTTATCTTTTATATCAGAGTAATCTACTTCTTTCTCCTCCTGGACTGAGCTTTCACTCTCAATTCATGGGTAAAAGCTGTATAATCAATATTCAGTGAAGACAGATTTCCCCATTACTGAGATAGGAGATGACAGTTGGTGCCTTTAAAATTCTATGGAGGAGGGAGGAGCTAGAGGCAGACGCAGACATTCCAGGGAGGAGCTAGAGACAGACACAGACATTCTAGGGAGGAGCTAGAGGCAGACACAGACATTCTAGGGAGGAGCTAGAGGCAGACACAGACATTCTAGGGAGGAGCTAGAGGCAGACACAGACATTCTAGGGATGAGCTAGAGGCAGACACAGACATTCTAGGGAGGAGCTAGAGGCAGACACAGGCATTCTAGGGAGGAGCTAGAGACAGACACAGACATTCTAGGGAGGAGCTAGAGGCCGACACAGACATTCTAGGGAGGAGCTAGAGGCCGACACAGAAATTCTAGGGAGGAGCTAGAGGCCGACACAGACATTCTAGGGAGGAGCTAGAGGCGGACACAGACATTCTAGGGAGGAGCTAGAGGTGGACACAGACATTCTAGGGAGGAGCTAGAGGCAGACACAGACATTCTAGGGATGAGCTAGAGACCGACACAGACATTCTAGGGAGGATCTGGAGGCAGACACAGACATTCTAGGGAGGAGCTAGAGGCCGACACAGACATTCTAGGGAGGAGCTAGAGGCAGACACAGACATTCTAGGGAGGAGCTAGAGACCGACACAGACATTCTAGGGATGAGCTAGAGGCGGACACAGACATTCTAGGGCGGAGCAAGAGGCCGACACAGACATTCTAGGGAGGAGCTAGAAGCAGACACAGACATTCTAGGGAGGAGCTAGAGACAGGACACAGACATTCTAGGGAGGAGCTAGAGGCAAACACAGACATTCTAGGGAGGAGCTAGAGGCAGACACAGACATTCTAGGGAGGAGCTAGAGGCAGACACAGACATTCTAGGGAGGAGCTAGAGGCCGACACAGACATTCTAGGGAGGAGCTAGAGGCCGACACAGAAATTCTAGGGAGGAGCTAGAGGCCGACACAGACATTCTAGGGAGGAGCTAGAGGCGGACACAGACATTCTAGGGAGGAGCAAGAGGTGGACACAGACATTCTAGGGAGGAGCTAGAGGCGGACACAGACATTCTAGGGATGAGCTAGAGACCGACACAGACATTCTAGGGATGAGCTAGAGACCGACACAGACATTCTAGGGATGAGCTAGAGGCGGACACAGACATTCTAGGGCGGAGCAAGAGGCCGACACAGACATTCTAGGGAGGAGCTAGAAGCAGACACAGACATTCTAGGGAGGAGCTAGAGACAGGACACAGACATTCTAGGGAGGAGCTAGAGGCAAACACAGACATTCTAGGGAGGAGCTAGAGGCAGACACAGACATTCTAGGGAGGAGCTAGAGGCAGACACAGACATTCTAGGGAGGAGCTAGAGGCAGACACAGACATTTTAGGGAGGTGCTAGAGGCACACACAGACATTCTAGGGAGGAGCTAGAGGCAGACACAGACACTCTAGGGAGGAGCTAGAGGCAGACACAGACATTCAAGGGAGGAGCTAGAGGCCGACACAGAAATTCTAGGGATGAGCTAGAGGCAGACACAGACATTCTAGGGAGGAGCTAGAGGCAGACACAGACATTCTAGGGAGGAGCTAGAGGTGGACACAGACATTCTAGGGAGGAGCTAGAGACAGACACAGACATTCTAGGGAAGAGCTAGAGGCAGACACAGACATTCTAGGGAGGAGCTAGAGGCTGACATAGACATTCTAGGGAGGAGCTAGAAGCAGACACAGTCATTCTAGGGAGGAGCTAGAGGCAGACACAGACATTCTAGGGAGGAGCTAGAGGCGGACACAGACATTCTAGGGAGGAGCTAGAGGTGGACACAGACATTCTAGGGAGGAGCTAGAGGCCGACACAGACATTCTAGGGAGGAGCTAGAAGCAGACACATTCTAGGGAGGAGCTAGAGGCCGACACAGACATTCTAGGGAGGAGCTAGAAGCAGGCACAGACATTCTGCTGCAAGTTCTCCTGAAACTACAGTTAGATCTTCATAGAACTTTATGAGCACCAACTATCATCTCCAATATCAATAATGGTAAAATCTGTCTTCAGTGAAGACAGACTTGACCCCTAAATTAAGAATTTTCAGAAAGAAAGATAGTCCAGGAGGAGAAAGAAGTAGATTTCTCTGATAAGATATATTACAAAGTGGCTTATTTTCATGTGTACTATTGATTTATGAAAAAAATATTAAAATGACGGTTACTCTTTAAAACACACCTGTCATTTATCATGTGTGTACATAAGGAATAACACTGTTTATGGTCATTATATGATGTATACTGCATTTGTCACCAATTTACCCATCTAATTAATTTTCAGAGGTCTCTGAACTAACACTGAATGCTATGATGTCTCCCATACACAGCACACACAGACATTGGGGATTCCTGTTCCTGTACATGTTAAGAAGCAACATATTATTCTGCATTACTGAGCAGTGTTGCTGTGAATCCAGCTCTGGGCTGAGATAAAACACTTACTAGAAAGCTGCAGCACAATCTGCCTGTGCATAACGGTACTTAACTTTGCTCTTCCCTTCTACTCACCGGCCCCACCTCCCTCCTTCATATATGTTATTGACCAGCTACAATCTGATCCCTCATATTCCCTACAGGTGTCAATATCAGAATGAAAGCTGCGCTCTGATTGGGCGCCATACGCAACAAAGACCATCTTGGTTTTAAACTGATCCATGAATCTTCCCCCATTTTCTCGTGAGCTAGAAAGTTTGTAGAAATGTCTGATGTTCGCACCTTCAGGGGATGTGGAAAGTTTTGCTTTGAAATAGTGGAAAAATGTAGCGCTCATAAAAGTTAATGATTACACAAGTCATTCTTGTTACACCGAAGAGAAAGCTGAATGGAAATTGGTCCAGACATTACTGATTTACTAATACAAGGATGATTACCTAGAGCCGGAATAAAATTATTCCAGAATAGGCCGTAACTTGTCCTGCTCTGAACTATAATCATATAAGGCTCCCGTAGATTGTGATAATGGGGATTATAAATAATTATTATAATACTTGGATATAAGCAGCCCTTTAAATCGCCCTATTAGGATATTTTAAAGGAGACACAACTCATAAAAACAACCCTTTTTACAATTGATCCAAGACAGGCGATCGACTGATTGATGTAGATCAGCTTCAGAAACCTCTAAACATAACAGCACCCTCTACTGTTTAAAGTGAGGTATTACATGCTGATCATTTACTCTAATCATCAACCTGGTGGATAGGCCAGGTCAAGGGGCAGATCTCACTACTCTGGCTAAAAAAAAGAGGGTACCTCGCCGAAAAACTATTACCAGTCCAGATCCCATGGATGCCGGAATTCCACAGTGGCGGAACACCACAGCTCCGTTCAATGTGTAGTGGCCATCCCGATGAGACCTGATGCAAAATTTGGACCTGGGACCCACCTACATGTAGGTCAAATGTATTAGCCCTCGTAATGTTTTAAATCCTATAAAGATATCCTGTGCTAACTTCACCCATCCTGGCCCCCTTCCTGGTATAATGTCCCCCATCCTGTCCTCCTTACTGCCATAATGCCACTTCTCCTAAGCCCTTTCCTGGTATACTGTCACCCATTCTGGCCCCTTCCTGGTATAATGTCCCCCGTTCAGGCCTCCTTTCTGCCATAATGCCCCCTCTCCTGTGCCCTTTCCTGGTATAATGTCACCCATCAAAACCCCTTCCTGGTATCATGTCCCCCATCATGGCCTCCTTCCTGCTATAATGCCCCCTCTCCTGAGCCCTTTCCTGGTATAATGTCACCCATCCTGGCCCCCTTCCTGATATAATGTCCCCCATCCTGGCCTCCTTCCTGCCATAATGCCCCTTCTCTTGAGCCCTTTCCTGGTACAATGTCACCCATCCTGGCCCCCTGCTTGTAATAATGTCACCATCCTGGGCCCCATCCTGGTCTAATGTCCCCCATCCTGGGCCCCTTTCCATAAAAGTGTCACCATCCTGGTATAATTTCCCCATCCTGGCCCCATCCAGTAATATATATTTCCCATCCTGACCCCCTCTAGTAATATATGTCCCCCATCCTGAGCCCCTTCCTGGTATAATGTCCAAGCTCCTGGGCTTATCCTGTAATAATGCTCCCCGTTCTGCTGCTGTTCTCTAACACATGTTGTCAGGGAGAACACCGGAGAGATCGTGTAGATCCCACCGCTGCCACCAATTTGTCAAGGGACACAACTGCGCTGCCTCTAATCGTCAGGATAATTATGCAATTTACTGACAAGTGATGGACAAGGCCGTGGCTGCTTCCACTACTAGGCCGGTTATTGGGGAACTCACAGTGAGCATATAGTATATACACCTCTGATTCCAACACATTAAATATATTTATATATGTATATATACCCCAATACGATCACAGGCAATTCCAAAATAATTAAAGGAACTACTAGCTGCCACCACCAATCGTTTATACAGACCGATTGGAACCCGTTACAAGTAGCGTATGGCTTCTGGGGTGTGGTTTATAGAGCAAGACGAACAGAGCTATTACATTTTATATATTTAATCCGGAAAGGTAAGCAGTGTTTATAAAAAATATACTATGATGATACAGAATGGGAACAAAACAATATGGTATATACAATCACATGTAATAAAAGGGATAACAAAAGGAAAAGTACTAAACCTGTGTCACGGAACTGGCTCAGATCTCAGCAGAGGGAAGCACTCCTTATCTCAACTCTTTATAGAAACGGACAGAACCACAGAGTACTGTGTCTTCCAGAATTGACTAATGATAGGAACCCAAATTCTGATCTTTCATGGATCAAGGTCATACCTTCAACTTTTAGGATATCTTCGCCCCTGTAGGTCCCAGGTGATAGATATTGTTGTTGTGTTTCCTATCATGATTTTACCTTTCTATGGAGATGAAACATGGTATGGATATCATCATCCATCTACCAATATTAAGTTAGAGGGGTTAGAGTGGCCTTACAGTGATGTGAGTGAATGCGATATTTTCGTCCCTTCGCTACAACACCGAAAATATATCTCCCATAAATATCAGATTGATGCAAACCCCAATATTCATCACTAACCACTGGCTCCAGAAAGTCTGAGATAATTCCTTTGAACAGATGAAGTGACAGTACTTCTCCGCCTCTGAGTATATGAATCATAAACTTGTTGGCTGGTTCTCAGCTGATCGATGGGACTGTCAGATGTCAGGTCTCTGACCAAACTGAACCTATGCTAAGAATAGGTCATTCATGTCTTTCTTGTGGACAACCCCTTTAATTATGCGAAAAATTAATATCTCATTTTGAATGCAGAATTTTAATGTAAGGACTATTTCAAGGGAAATACCTGGACAATCTTCGTTGCTACACTCCCAGAGGCCACTTTTGCAGGAGCTAAAAAAGAAAATCAAATGTAAATGAAAATCTATTTGAAGCACCCGGGATATATACAGAATAGAGACAGAAATTCATAATTAGGACCCCCTCTTACCACACATATAAAGCTTATTTTTTTCACTCTACAGGCTTACGTAATCAAAATGAAAAGTGGTAAAATGTTAGAAAAATGTCTATATTTTACTCAAGAGCAGCAATCACAAATCTGCAAGCTTCACAGCTGAACTCTCTCAACATTCCTTGCTAGTTTAGCGACAGCAAAGCTTGCTGTGGACACTGTACAATAATCTGATGAAGTGAAGGACAAACTAACTGTCCTCCAGCATTACAGCAGATCAGATAGACTGTAAGGTTTATGTCTGGTAATAAGCTGTTTATTTCTAAAGACGACAGAATAGTGAATACAGATCTGGAGTCGAATACAGGCAGGAACACAGCATCATTAAATGATATGTTATGTAATGTATGTACACAGTGAATCTACTACAGAACAGGGAGTGCAGCTCTGGAGAATAATACAGGATGTCACTCAGGATCAGTACAGGATTAGTAATGTAAGGTATGTACACAGTGACTGCACCAGCAGAATAGTGAGCGCAGCTCTGGAGTATAATACAGAATGTAACTCAGTATCAGTAATGTAATGTATGTACACAGTGACTGCACCAGCAGAATAGTGAGTGCAGCTCTGGAGTATAATACAGGATGTAACTCAGGATCAGTAATGTAATGTATGTACACAGTGACTGCACCAGCAGAATAGTGAGTGCAGCTCTGGAGTATAATACAGGATGTTACTCAGGATCAGTAATGTAATGTATGTACACAGTGACTGCACCAGCAGAATAGTGAGTGCAGCTCTGGAGTATAATACAGGATGTAACTCAGGATCAGTAATGTAATGTATGTACACAGTGACTGCACCAGCAGAGTAGTGAGTGCAGCTCTGGAGTATAATACAGGATGTAACTCAGGATCAGTAATGTAATGTATGTACACAGTGACTGCACCAGCAGAATAGTGAGTGCAGCTCTGGAGTATAATACAGGATGTAACTCAGGATCAGTAATGTAATGTATGTACACAGTGACTGCACCAGCAGAATAGTGAGTGCAGCTCTGGAGTATAATACAGGATGTAACTCAGGATCAGTAATGTAATGTATGTACACAGTGACTGCACCAGCAGAATAGCGAGTGCAGCTCTGGAGTATAATACAGGATGTAACTCAGGATCAGTAATGTAATGTATGTACACAGTGACTGCACCAGCAGAATAGTGAGTGCAGCTCTGGAGTATAATACAGGATGTAACTCAGGATCAGTAATGTAATGTATGTACACAGTGACTGCACCAGCAGAGTAGTGAGTGCAGCTCTGGAGTATAATACAGGATGTAACTCAGGATCAGTAATGTAATGTATGTACACAGTGACTGCACCAGCAGAATAGTGAGTGCAGCTCTGGAGTATAATACAGGATGTAACTCAGGATCAGTAATGTAATGTATGTACACACTGACTGCACCAGCAGAATAGTGAGTGCAGCTCTGGAGTATAATACAGGCGGTAACTCAGGATCAGTACAGGATAAGTAATGTAATGTATGTACACAGTGACTGTACCAGCAGAATAGTGAGTGCAGCTCTGGGGTATAATACAGGATGTAACTCAGGATCAGTAATGTAATGTATGTACACAGTGACCGCACCATCAGAATAGTGAGTGCAGCTCTGGAGTATAATACAGGATGTAACTCAGGATCAGTACAGGATTAGTAATGTAAGGTATGTACACAGTGATTGCACCAGCAGAATAGTGAATGCAGCTCTGAAGTATAATACAGGATGTAACTCAGGATCAGTAATGTAATGTATGTACACAGTGACTGCACCAGCAGAATAGTGAGCACAGCTCTGGAGTATAATACAGGATGTAACTCAGGATCAGTAATGTAATGTATGTACACAGTTACTGTACCAGCAGAATAGTGAGTGCAGCTCTGGGGTATAATACAGGATGTAACTCAGGATCAGTACAGGATTAGTAATGTAAGGTATGTACGTACACGGTGATTGCACCAGCAGAATAGTGAATGCAGCTCTGAAGTATAATACAGGATGTAACTCAGGATCAGTAATGTAATGTACGTACACAGTGATTGCACCAGCAGAATAGTGAGTGCAGCTCTGGAGTATAATACAGGATGTAACTCAGGATCAGTAATGTAATGTATGTACACAGTTACTGTACCAGCAGAATAGTGAGTGCAGCTCTGGGGTATAATACAGGATGTAACTCAGGATCAGTAATGTAATGCATGTACACAGTGACTGCACCAGCAGAATAGTGAGTGCAGCTCTGGAGTATAATACAGGATGTAACTCAGGATCAGTACAGGATCAGTAATGTAATGTATGTACACAGTGACTGCACCAGCAGAATAGTGAGTGCAGCTCTGGAGTATAATACAGGAGGTAACTCGGGATCAGTAATGTAATGCATGTACACAGTGACTGCACCAGCAGAATAATGAGTGCAGCTCTGGAGTATAATATAGGATGTAATTCAGGATCAGTACAGGATGAGTAATGTAATGTATGTACACAGTGACTGCACCAGCAGAATAGTGAGCGCAGCTCTGGAGTATAATACAGGATGTAACTCAGGATCAGTACAGGATCAATATTGTAATGTATGTACACAGTGACTGCACCAGCAGAATAGTGAGTGCAGCTCTGGAGTATAATACAGGATGTAACTCGGGATCAGTAATATAATGCATGTACACAGTGACTGCACCCGCAGAATAGTGAGTGCAGCTCTGCAGTATAATATAGGATGTAACTCAGGATCAGTACAGGATCAGTAATGTAATGTATGTACACAGTGATTGCACTAGCAGAATAGTGAGTGCAGCTCTGGAGTATAATACAGGATGTAACTCAGGATCAGTAATCTATTGTATGTACACAGTGACTGCACCAGCAGAATAGTGAGTGCAGCTCTGAAGTATAATACAGGATGTAACTCAGGATCAGTAATGTAATGTATGTACACAGTGACTGCACCAGCAGAATAGTGAGTGCAGCTCTGGAGTATAATACAGGATGTAACTCAGGATCAGTAATGTATGTACACAGTGACTGCACCAGCAGAATAGTGAGTGCAGCTCTGGAGTATAATACAGGATGCAACTCAGGATCAGTACAGGATCAGTAATGTAATGTATGTGCACAGTGACTGCACCAGCAGAATAGTGAGTGCAGCTCTGGAGTATAATACAGGAGGTAACTCAGGATTAGAGATGAGCGGTGTTCGACTAGAACTGTTCGCCAATCTCAAATTAGAGCTGTTTTTGGCGGTGTTCGAGTTGTTCGACGAACCCGAACGATTTGCAAAAAATTCGGCTGTTCGAGGTTATGTTCGATAACTGTTCGTGCACCAAAAGCGTGTCCTGCATGTCTGGCGCTATTTAGAGCACCAATCATGCAGGGATTGTCTGCCACTCACTGTAATGCCACAGCCATGGTGGTTGTGGCATTACAGTGATTGCCCAAATCGATGGGAACAGTGCTCACAGTGAAACATGAAAAGCCGGCAATTCAGCAGCGGCATACACCGGTACCCGACAATTTAGAACAGAAAGAATAGAGAATCACACATAGATTAGATAGATAGAAACATGTCAGTCACATATATAAGAAGTACAGTGACAGTGTTGATTACTGTACTTGTCATTTAGAGTTAAGATAAAGGATTTATTTAAAATAATAATTGGCGTGGGGTTCCCCGTAATTTTAGTCTCTAGCGGAGGTTAAGCAGACGGCTGGGGCAGATGTTTGAAGCCTGGGAAGGGGGTAATACCCACGGAGCTTCCCAGGCTACTAATATCAGCCCCCAGCTGAATGCCTAGCCTTTACTAGCTATTAAAATGGGGGACCCCCAAAAAAATGACGTGGGGTCCCCCCTATTTTAATAGCTAGCAAAGGCTAGGCAGGCAGCTGGGGGCTGATATTAATAGCCCAGGAAGGGTGCCATGAATATTGGCCCCCTCCCAGGCTAGAAACACCAGCCATCAGCCGCCCCAGAAATGGCGCATCCATAGGATGTGCCAATTCTGGCACTTAGCCTCGCTCTTCCCACTGCCCTGTAGCGGTGGCAGTGGGGTAATAGGGCTGTGGTTGATGTCAGCTTATAATGCCAGCTAACATCAAGCCCAGGTTAGTAATGGAGAGGCGTCTATAAGACACCCCCATTATTAACCCCATGGTCAAAGTTAAAAAAAAACACAAACACCCAGAATAAAGTCCTTTAATTGAAATAAAGACACAATTCTTTATTGTTCTAAATTAAACCATACTTACCATCACGCCCATTCCAGCTGAAGCCAATGATCTCCTGCAATAAAAGTAAAATAATAAACCAACATCATCCTTACCTTTCCATGGTTCCCACGACGGCTTCAGCTCTGCTACATTCACATAACAGGCTGGACCGCAGCAGAACGCTGCCATCCAGCTTGCCATGCCGCACACACTGAGAAGGGCAGGCATGCTTGCGCTCCTCAGTGTCTCGCTGTGACGGCATAAAGATGAGCCGAATACATGTCCAATGAACTCGGCTCACCTCAGGCACGTCACTGACAGCGTGGGAAAATTCTCCTGCACTCAGCGCTTCAGCGTGAGAATTCTCCCACGCTGTCAGTGACGTGCATGAGGTGAGCTGAGATCATTGGACATGAACTCGGCTCATCTGGATGCCGTCACAGCGAGACACTGAGGAGCGCAAGCATGCCTGCGCTTCTCAGTGTCTGCGGGATGACAGGCTGGATGGCAGCGTTCTGCTGCGGTCCAGCCTGTCATCTCGATGTAGCAGAGCTAGAGCCATCGTGGGAACCATGGAAAGGTAAGGATGAGGTTGCTTTATTATTTTTCTTTTATTGCAGGAGATCGTTGGCTTCAGCTGGAATGGACGTGATGGTAAGTATGGTTTAATTTAGAACAATAAAGAATTGTGTCTTTATTTCAATTAAAGGACTTTATTCTGGGTGTTGTGTTTTTTTAAATACTTTACTAGAAATTCATGGTGGTCATGTCTAATATTGGCGTGACCCCATGAATTTCGGGCTTAGGGCCAGCTGATAATGCCAAGCTGGCCCTAACCCCTTTATTACCCAGTGAGCCACCGCACCAGGGCCCTGGATGAGTTGGGTACAGCGCCAGAAGATGGCGCTTCTATGAACGCGCCATTTTCCGGGGTGGCTGCGGACTGTAATTTGCAGCGGGTGGGGCCCAGAAAGCTTGGGCCTCCCTGCGCTGCAGATTCCAGCCCCCAGCTGCCTAGTTGTACCTGGCTGGACACAAAAATAGGGCGAAGCCCCATGTATTTTTTTTTTAATTATTTAATGAAATTCATGAAATAATTAAGAAAAAAAGGTCTTCCCTATATTGTTGTGTCCGGCCAGGTACAAATAGGCAGCTGGTGGTTGGGGGCAGCCCGTTCCTGCCTGCTGTACCTGGCTGGACACAAATATAGTGCGAAGCCCCACGTCAATTTTTTTTTAATTATTTCATGAATTTCCTGAAATAATTAAAAAAAAAATACGTGGAGCTTCGCCCTATTTTTGTGTCCAGCCAGGTACAGCAGGCAGGATCGGGCTGCCCCCAACCACCAGCTGCCTATTTGTACCTGGCCGGACACAACAATATAGGGAAGACCTTTTTTTCTTAATTATTTCATGAATTTCATTAAATAATTTAAAAAAAAATACATGGGGCTTCGCCCTATTTTTGTGTCCAGCCAGGTACAACTAGGCAGCTGGTGGCTGGAATCTGCAGCGCAGGGAGGCCCAAGCTTTCTGGGCCCCACCCGCTGCAAATTACAGTCCGCAGCCGCCCCGGAAAATGGTGCATTCATAGAAGCGCCATCTTCTGGCGCTGTACCCAACTCATCCAGGGCCCTGGTGCGGTGGCTCACTGGGTAATAAAGGGGTTAGGGCCAGCTTGGTATTATCAGCTGGCCCTAAGCCCGAAATTCATGGGGTCACGCCAATATTAGACATGACCGCCATGAATTTCTAGTAAAGAATTGAAAAAAAAACCACAAACACCCGGAATAAAGTCCTTTAATTGAAATAAACACACAATTCTTTATTGTTCTAAATTAAACCATACTTACCATCACGCCCATTCCAGCTGAAGCCAACGATCTCCTGCAATAAAAGTAAAATAATAAAGAAACATAATCCTTACCTTTCCATGGCTCCCACGACGGCTCCAGCTCTGCTACATCGAGATGACAGGCTGGACCGCAGCAGAACGCTGCCATCCATCCTGTCATCCCGCAGACACTGAGAAGCGCAGGCATGCTTGCGCTCCTCAGTGTCTCGCTGTGACGGCATCCAGATGAGCCGAGTTCATGTCCAATGAACTCGGCTCACCTCATGCACGTCACTGACAGCGTGGGAAAATTCTCCTGCACTCAGCGCTTCAGCGTGAGAATTCTCCCACGCTGTCAGTGACGTGCATGAGGTGAGCTGAGTTCATTGGACATGACCTCGGCTCATCTGGATGCCGTCACAGCCAGACACTGAGGAGTGCAAGCATGCCTGCGCTTCTCAGTCTCTGCGGCATGGTAAGCTGAATGGCAGCTTTCTGCTACGGTCCAGCCTGTCATCTCGATGTAGCAGAGCTGAAGCTGTCCTGGGAACCATGGAAAGGTAAGGATGATGTTGCTTTATTATTTTTCTTTTATTGCAGGAGATCGTTGGCTTCAGCTGGAATGGGCGTGATGGTAAGTATGGTTTAATTTAGAACAATAAAGGATTGTGTCTTTATTTCAATTAAAGGACTTTATTCTGGGTGTTTGTGTTTTTTTTTAACTTTGACTATGGGGTTAGTAATGGGGGTGTCTTATAGACGCCTCTCCATTACTAACCTGGGCTTGATGTCAGCTGGCATTATAAGCTGACATCAACCGCAGCCCTATTACCCCACTGCCACCGCTACAGGGCAGTGGGAAGAGCGAGGCTAAGTGCAGAGTTGGCACATCCTATGGATGCGCCATTTCTGGGGCGGCTGACGGCTGGTGTTTCTAGCCTGGGAGGGGGCCAATATTCATGGCTCCCTTCCTGGGCTATTAATATCAGCCCCCAGCTGTCTGCCTAGCCTTTGCTAGCTATTAAATAGGGGGGACCCCACATCATTTTTTTTGGGGGGGTCCCCCATTTTAATAGCTAGTAAAGGCTAGGTATTCAGCTGGGGGCTGATATTAGTAGCCTGGGAAGCTCCGTGGGTATTACCCCCTTCCCAGGCTTCAAACATCTGCCCCAGCCGTCTGCTTAACCTCCGCTAGAGACTAAAATTACGGGGAACCCCACGCCAATTTTTTTTAAATAAATCCTTTATTTTAACACTAAATGACAATTACAGTATCCAACACTATCACTGTACTTCATATATATGTGACTGACATGTTTCTATCTATCTAATCTATGTGTGATGCTCTATTCTTTCTGTTATAAATTGTCGGGTACCGCTGCTGAATTGCCGGCCGGCTTTTTTAAAGAGACGGTGCATAAAAACACTAATATTTTTTTTAATAAATCCTTTACACTAAATGACAAGTACAGTAAGCAACACTGTCACTGTACTTCTTATATATGTGACTGACATGTTTCTATCTATCTAATCTATGTGTGATGCTCTATTCCTTCTTGTCTAAATTGTCGGGTACCGGTGTATGCCGCTGCTGAATTGCCGGCCGGCTTTTTTAAAGAGAGTGTCTTCTGAGCAGTTTGTCAGCTTTTGGACACCTTTGAAGGTGTTTTCTATGTGTTTCTATGTGTTTTTGTTTGCCTGCCATTGGTTTTAACGGTGTTCGACGGTGTTCTAAGGTGTTCGACGAACAGTTCCTCGAACATCCCGGTGTTCGACGAACCGAACCGAACCCGAACACTATGGGGGTGGCTCAACACTACTCAGGATCAGTACAGGATAAGCAATGTAATGTATGTACACAGTGACTGCACCAGCAGAATAGTGAGTGCAGCTCTGGGGTATAATACAGGATGTAACTCAGGATCAGTACTGTAATGTATGTACACAGTGACTGCACCAGCAGAATAGTGAGTGCAGCTCTGGAGTATAATACAGAATATAGCTCAGAATCAGTAATGTAATGTATGTACACAGTGACTGCACCAGCAGAATAGTGAGTGCAGCTCTGGAGTATAATACAGGATGTAACTCAGGATCAGTACAGGATAAGTAATGTAATGTATGTACACAGTGACTGCACCAGCAGAATAGTGAGTGCAGCTCTGGAGTATAATACAGGATGTAACTCAGGATCAGTACAGGATCAGTAATGTAATGTATGTACACAGTGACTGCACCAGCAGAATAGTGAGTGCAGCTCTGGAGTATAATACAGGATGTAACTCAGGATCAGTACAGGATAAGTAATGTAGTGTTCACAGTGACTTATATGCACTGGTCCCATCACTGGGATCCACATATTGGGAGAACTGGAAATAATTTCCTTATATTAAAAGTGGTTAAATAAAAATAAAGGCAGAAGTAACGCCAAACCTAACCACAGATTGTCCCTGGTATTGCAGAAGACAGGAATGGATGTGACTTCTGTTTTCCAGTGAGATGGAAAATCAAAACTCCCGTCTATTCCAATAGGTTGTAAAGACCCAATGGTAGAATAAATTGGAGTCACTCCTTTCTCTGATCATAGTTTTACAGCATTTTTAGCTTAAGTGTCATGAAGGAATATAGGAGTATAATAATATATAATAATAGCAGTATAATAAGAAGACACATTATTTTCACCTACCAAGTATTACAGTCTCTTTTGATTGTGGCTCCTACAGGATATCGGTTGCCAGAATGGATACAGGAGCACTCTTCGTGTGCCACACAACGGGATCCATCAAGTACTTTCCCTTCTATATGTGGGGGGTAAAAAAGCCTTAAAGGGGTTTTCTATCTATTGTGACAATTTTTTCATTCTTAAATGGGCTGAAAATAATTTTTGAGCGTTTCATTAAAAATTTGGTACCAATTACCTTCTACAGCCCCTGTGTTGCACTTTGTATTGCTGGCTGCAGAAGGAGTTAACTGAGAAACTGTCAGTGAGCTCATTCAGATTGAAAGACAGGGGAGCTTGTAACTTTGTTGTCTGTCTTTTTCTGAGCTCCTTTCAGCTGATTTATGGCCCCTGACCACATCGTAATTGAACACGCAGTCAGACAAAGTCCTTGTAAAAGTTAAACGATGCTAATTTTTTAATGAAACCCAATTGCAAAAATGATTTTTAGCCCCAAATGCATGCAATTAAGTAAATAAAAAAATAATAATTTTTCTTCAAAGGTGGACAACTCCTTTAGAGGAAGGCCATCATGTAATGCTACAGTTATAAAAAAGCACATTGTTTCATTAAGATCATGAAGGCATATAGTCATGGTGAGATGAGAGGACTAACTATAGGACATAAAAACATGGCGTCCTCCACTTGGAAACCCCTCTATTGCCCAATGCAGAAAGCTGAAAACGAAGAGTAAAGGGAGGAACTGGCCCAGCCATTTATTACATGGTGTCCATTCATTAATGCCAACGTGTAATACTTTATTTTGCCTGTAGTGGCCACTGTAGAAAACGTGACCAGCCACAGATCACCTCGATCAATCTTTCCTGATGATTTTGTAGCTTCTGTAGATTTGTTGTGATCAGCTGATCACTGGGTCGGCTTTATTTAAAGAAAAAGGTAGACTTATATGACGATTATACGTACCAGGACAACTGCAGCCATCAGTGCACTGTTCTTGGCACACTTCATTAATATCAAGACTCTGGCAGGATTTAACACACGGCGACACACATTCATTGTACACCATTCCATGTGGACATTGGGGCTCTGCATAAATACAAGATTGACAATCTCAATAGAAATTCATAACCAAAGTTTACAATAGTCCCTATGCACCTGAAAAATAAGTAACGTTGCAAGTAATTTCGATTGCAAACCATTTACATCAAAAGATCCTATGCAGAATAATATGTCTCCATGGTAACAGACTACAAACATGCCCTCGGTAGTCTGATCCTGCAGTCAGGCTCCCTTCCATACGACCCTTTGTAAAGTTCTTATGGTCTCTGATCCAGCAGAATTACGTGACTTGAACAGGTGCTGTAACAGAAACTCATGGGGACTTGTATGAAATCTTAAGAGTTAAAGTTTCGAATCAAGATTTTTCCTACACAATTAAAGTGTGTACTTCCCTTATACCTCGCAGATTCAAGGGATGTAAGCCTCGTCTTGTGGGATTTTTCTGCTAGTTACTACCTCCCAGGGGAGTTAAGCCTCCTCTAATGAGGATTTTCTGCCAAGTGTGTAGACACCTCCTACCTCCCAGGGGAAGTAAGCCTCTTCTAGCAGGGATTTTTTGCCAAATGTGTAGTTACCTCCTACGTTCCCGAGGAAGTAAGCCTACTCTTACAGAAGTTATCTGGAAAGTGTTTAGACACCTTCTAAATCCCAAGGGAAGTAAGCCTCTTCTCGTGGGGGTTTTCTGCCAAGTGTGTAGGCATCTCCTATTTCCCACGGGAAGTAAGCCTCCTATTGTGAGTTTTTCTGCCACGTGTGTAGGCTCCTCCTACTTCCCGGGGAAGTAAGCCTCTTCTAGCAGGGATTTTTTGCCAAATTTGTAGTTACCTCCTACATCCCCAAGGAAGTAAGCCTACTCTTACAGGAGTTGTCTGGCAAGTGTTTAGACACCTTCTGCATCTCAAGGGAAGTAAGTGACGCGCCCCCTGGGCCGTGTGTGGGGGAATACCCGGAGCCGGGTTTCTGTGTAATGCTGGGGGTTTGTAGTCTCCGTGGCGGCGACCCGGTCCCGTGGCTCAGGGTGGTCAAACCAGTGCGGGATCTGTTTATTTGGTTTTTAATGTTTAAATGGCTGACTACGCCACCCGTGGATTGTGGTCACTGAGAACCGCCGCTGCAGGGCAGACCGCTGAGGCTGATGTTGTATGTGCAGCAGGGGGTAGTATAACTCCCCACGGGAGGAGTATAGCCTCAGGGCAGTGAGCGCAGATAGTGGGGGTGATGGTGCGCGGGAGCAACAGTAATGACTCAGAGTCCAGTGATGCAGTCCAGGGTCTTTACTCACAGTTTTACACTCCAAGCCACTTCTGCAGGTAATGGCTGCCCACTTCGTACTGTGCTCACCAGGTGAGGGGCTCGGCCAACTCCCAGGTAATTTTGGAATGCTTTTCAGGACCCCCTTCGTGTGTCCTCTCTCTGGCCCGTTGTACCCCACAATTGACCACGTTTCTGTCCAGTTGCCTCGGGCCTTGGCGGGCAAACGTTTGTTCCATTTTCCTGGGCCCTATATAGTGCTTTCCTAACGGGTGTAGTGAGGGGCCGTAACATGTGCAATGCCACGGCCTTCGGTTACTAGCTGTAGTTGCTCTCCTCCACTAGATGAGGGATCCGGTTCCCTTGCTTGGCCTGACCCCCCTACTCTGGTAGCGGCGGGCGTACGGTGGCAACTGGCCGGTCCGCACCCCTGGGTCCCTTCACTCCACTCCCGGAGCCTCCTCTGTTCCTCTCCTTTCCTTTCTTCTCCTCCAGGCCCAGGCCTTGTGACTTGGCCTGCCCGCGGAGCAGAGCTCGTACAGAGCCCCTGCTCCCAGTCTCCTTCTCTCCCTCCTTCTCTCTTTGACTCAAAGATGGTGCCCAGCTTATATAGTCCTCCTTTCCAGTGCACCCTGGATCTAATCTCCCCACCCACATGTAGCACCCTGAGGATTCGGCTGCTACAGGGGTATTGCACCTCAACCCAGAGGTGTGATATTCCACTCCCGGGTAAGGATGGAGTGTGGAACTGAGCTCAGATAGACTGCATGCACTACATACATCCCATTTCAGAGGAGCAGGCCGACGGTACTCCCACTTAGAAATGTGCAGGTACAACCGAGCCTGTTCCTGGCTGGAGTGGGAGGGGGGTGGTACATCCCATGTAGTGTAGGGGCAGATAGGGGAAGCAGCCTGGGTAAAGATAGGAGCTCATTGGGTGCTGGTCACCTGAGCTCACACATAGAGGGTGTATATAAGGTGGGCACCAACTAGAATCAGGGTCAGACGCAGAGAGTCAGATGCAGAGAACAAGACAGCTGCAGAGGAGCAGACAGCAAGCAGAGAGGAAGTCAGCCTGCAGCAAGAGAGAGACCCTGAGTGAGAGAGGAGCAAAGAAGGAGTACCCAGAGGGGGAAGACTGAAGGGACCCAAGAACCCAAATTAGAGCACCGGGTGAGGAGTCAGCATCAGGGTACCGGAACCCAAGCTGGTGGGGGCAAAAACAATCCCTAGCCAGAGACCGGAGATCGTGGGCAGCGTTTGCCACGGTCACCCATCACATTCACCCCGAAGGCACACCACATGAAGGGTCAGGGAACCCAGGGCCAAGGGTGTCCCAACAGAAGGCCCGAGGGAGCTGGACCTAGGTGAATCACTGGTGGGGACGGCTGAAGAAAGGACAGAGGGAGAGCTCAGGGCCACGCTCCGGACTTGTTTGGGGGTTGGCTGGATCCAGGACCTGGTGGACGCAGCACGGCTCGGGTGGTCACTAGCAGCTGGAGTGACCAGTACAACATCTGCAGTAAGTAAACACCCTTAACTGCACAACCCGAGTCTGTCTTCATTGCCGGCTGCACCGCACCACCACAACCCCCATCCTCTGCGCCTGTCCCCTCTGAGGCTATACCCCTCCCGTTGGGGGTGATCCCACCAAGCTGCGCATCCACCATCAGCCTCAGCGGACCCTGCTGCAGCGGCGGCCACAGTGACCGCATCACAACGGGTGGCGTAGTCGACACAAAAGAACTATAGTAACATCTGTAAAGCTGCCACATAACACTGAGCTTGACGCCCTGGGCACGGGACCGGGTCACAGCCGCTCGGAGACTACAACCCCCCCCCCCATCTGATCCGGTGCCGGGTATTCCCCTCAAAAAGGAATATGTCCCAGGGGGCGCGTCAACTTTGGCGTAGTCGGCAGGATTACGTGCCCGCAACACCCGGGTACTGCGTGCCTGAAGAAAAGTGCAAGTTTACCTCAGAAAGAAGTCTCCCGCCGGTTCCGGAGGGTCCACGCCATCGGACTCCATCACCAGTCGTTTCCCGCCGATTGTCCGCCATTTCCAGCTTGTTCCCGCCATCTGCAGAGTTTCCCGCCACTGGGCGACGCTTCCCGCCAAAACCGCAGATTTCCCGCCTTGGAAGAGCAGCGGACGCCATTATGGGCGTGCCAAAGGAGGGCAAGAGGCCACCTCCCATCGTGGGCCGGGACAGAAAATGGCGCCAAAAGTGGAAACCGCCCCCACCAACAGAGACTGTGATGCTGGAGGTGTCTGTCAGCGTGAAAGAACTACCCCTGGAGCTGACAATCACCAAGTTGCCCCGGGACCGCCCTCTAAGTGGGAGGAGACGAAAGAGAAGAGAAAAGATGGGTGTCGCTTGGAGCAGTCTGGAGCGAGCGCACCCGGAGGCAGGAAGCCTGGAAAGGAGCAGCAGAAAAGCTCACCCGGAGATGGAGAGAAAGCAGAACAGCACCGGCCCGCTGGCCAGGAGTCTGCTAGAGTCCGAGGAAGGAGGGCAGAGCAGCACCGGCCCGCTGGCCAGGAGCCTGCCGGAAGCAGAGCAGAGCAGCACCGACCCGATGGTCAGGAGCCTGCTAGAGTCCACAACCCCGCTAGGTCTAGCGGAGATCCTTGCACAGCTCCCCCGAGACCGGGAGTGTGCACAAACTGCCCTGGAGGGCCTCGCACGGAGGATGGCCCGGGTACAGCGGGAGATACTGGCGGAGTGGAGCCGGGAGATGGCTCAGCACGCAGAGACCAAGCAGAGGAGCACGCTACCCTGGAAGAGGAAGCAGACCGCCTCTGAGGATGGCGCGGGAGGACCCAAGGCCGGAGACGGCGCCGAGGAGGGAGCCGAACGCATGGAGGCAGGTAAAGGGGACGCCTATACCCCAAGCCGTGACACCGCTCACCTGCCCCAGCTCCCCGTCGCAGAGCCCGAAAGTCCCCCTGCTGTGCCCGTAGCCGCCACGTCACCGCAATGGACTAGGCCCCGACCGGAAGCCGCCGCAGCGACCCCTGTGACGTCACGCGCCTCGACCCGGAGCGTGACAAAGCAGGAAATACCACCAGCCTGGTCGCAAGGCCTAGTACCCCCGGGCGCCGCATCACCAACAGCGCCCCCTACCTCCGCGGAGCCTCCGGCCTGGCCGCAAGGCCAGGTAGCCCAGGGCGCCGCCGTATTAACGGTGCCCTTCACCTTCCAGGTGCCCCAGGCCTGGCCGCAAGGCCTGGGCAACCCGGGCGCCACCACCACCGCGCCCGCGCCCGTAAAACCAAGGGTGCCACACCTGGGGAAGGACTTGTTCAGCCAGCTCACATGGCCGGACGGGCGGCCCTTCATCTGGCCCGAAGGATACCATGAGCTGGAACGGCAGCAGAGACTAAGACCCCTGGATGAACCCCTGATTCCGGCTCCGAAGCCCGTGGCACGGATCTCGCCCCCGCTAGCGGAAGCGCAGTTTGAGTGGGACCCCACTGGAGAAGATCTAATGGGGTTCACTCAGGAAACTAGGGCAGCTGCAGCAGACCGCGCCGAGTGTTGCCGACAGCAGCTCGAGGAGTTCGCGAGGGAGCGGAGAGAGAGGCGGGTCCGGGAACAACAGGCCCAAATAAGGAGCGCCGAGCAAAAGAGCCGGACCAGGAGGGACCCCCGTGCAGCGCACAGTCCCCGTACCACCGGGACTGTAATAAAGTTCAACCAGCAGCACGGGTGGGGCTTCATTCGAGACAACAACACCCACGGCGACGTCTTTGTCACGCGCAGAGACGTGGAGTCCCATCTGCCGGAGGGGCACAGAGGTCGTGACCTCTACATCGGAGATGAGGTCACCTTTACCCGGCACAAGTGTGCCAAAGGACCTTACGCCCTCCACGTACACCGCCTGACGGAGGAGGAGTTGCGGTGCGAGGAGGAGCAAGAGGACCCGGACGGGTCTGAAGTTCAAAGAGCAGGAGGAAGACGCCGTTGAGTACGGCAGAGCAGGTGCTGTAAATAGTTACCCGACCGGGGTATAAAGAAACTGTTGATACTTATATATAGTCCCCGTTGGGACCAGTGAACTGTTTACCCGTTAACCCCTTCATCCTACAGGCTGAGGACTGTGAGCAGCCATTCCCTTCCCTCTACCTGGCCGAGGACTGAGAGCGGCCAACTTCCCCTGTATATAGTTGCGCGTCCTAAAGCGCCCCCTACCGGTTTTATAGAAAACCAGATTTTCTAAGAGACTGTCGCACTTTTCCCGGACACACGGTGCACAGTGTCCGGAGGAGGAACCAGAGACAAGAGAAGTCTACGAGAATGTTTATATAAAAAAGTTTTATATATATAATGTTTTATATGTTTTATATGTTTATATGAAAAATTTTGTATGTTTTGGTGTTATTTATGTCTTTACAGCCCGAGGACGTGCTGTGATTTACCAGGGGGGAATGTAGCACCCTGAGGATTCGGCTGCTACAGGGGTATTGCACCTCAACCCAGAGGTGTGATATTCCACTCCCGGGTAAGGATGGAGTGTGGAACTGAGCTCAGATAGACTGCATGCACTACATACATCCCATTTCAGAGGAGCAGGCCGACGGTACTCCCACTTAGAAATGTGCAGGTACAACCGAGCCTGTTCCTGGCTGGAGTGGGAGGGGGGTGGTACATCCCATGTAGTGTAGGGGCAGATAGGGGAAGCAGCCTGGGTAAAGATAGGAGCTCATTGGGTGCTGGTCACCTGAGCTCACACATAGAGGGTGTATATAAGGTGGGCACCAACTAGAATCAGGGTCAGACGCAGAGAGTCAGATGCAGAGAACAAGACAGCTGCAGAGGAGCAGACAGCAAGCAGAGAGGAAGTCAGCCTGCAGCAAGAGAGAGACCCTGAGTGAGAGAGGAGCAAAGAAGGAGTACCCAGAGGGGGAAGACTGAAGGGACCCAAGAACCCAAATTAGAGCACCGGGTGAGGAGTCAGCATCAGGGTACCGGAACCCAAGCTGGTGGGGGCAAAAACAATCCCTAGCCAGAGACCGGAGATCGTGGGCAGCGTTTGCCACGGTCACCCATCACATTCACCCCGAAGGCACACCACATGAAGGGTCAGGGAACCCAGGGCCAAGGGTGTCCCAACAGAAGGCCCGAGGGAGCTGGACCTAGGTGAATCACTGGTGGGGACGGCTGAAGAAAGGACAGAGGGAGAGCTCAGGGCCACGCTCCGGACTTGTTTGGGGGTTGGCTGGATCCAGGACCTGGTGGACGCAGCACGGCTCGGGTGGTCACTAGCAGCTGGAGTGACCAGTACAACATCTGCAGTAAGTAAACACCCTTAACTGCACAACCCGAGTCTGTCTTCATTGCCGGCTGCACCGCACCACAACAACCCCCATCCTCTGCGCCTGTCCCCTCTGAGGCTATACCCCTCCCGTTGGGGGTGATCCCACCAAGCTGCGCATCCACCATCAGCCTCAGCGGACCCTGCTGCAGCGGCGGCCACAGTGACCGCATCACAACGGGTGGCGTAGTCGACACAAAAGAACTTTAGTAACATCTGTAAAGCTGCCACATAACACTGAGCTTGACGCCCTGGGCACGGGACCGGGTCACAGCCGCTCGGAGACTACAACCCCCCCCCCATCTGATCCGGTGCCGGGTATTCCCCTCAAAAAGGAATATGTCCCAGGGGGCGCGTCACACACACTACCGGGTTCCCCCTTTCTAGGTGTTCCCTCCTCCCACTCCAGCCAGGGACAGGGGCAGTTGTGCTCACACCCGGGAGCATTGTCGCCCTGCCCCCCGGAAATGTGGTGTAGTGCATGTGGGTGTTAGGGTCCTGAGCCACACTCCATCCTCACCTGGAAGTGAGATATCACACCTCTGGGTGAGATGCAATACCTCTGTAGTGACCGAAAGCTTGGGGCGCTACATAAGACTCCTCTTGTGGGTTTTTTTGCCAGGTGTGTAGGCATCTCCAACTCCCTAAGGGAAGTAAGCCTCTTCTTGTAGGTTTTCTGCCAAGTGTGTAGGCATCTCCTACTTCTCAGGGGAAGTAAGCCTCCTCTTGTAGGTTTTCTGCCAAGTGTGTAGGCATCTCCTACTTCTCAGGGGAAGTAAGCCTCCTCTTGCAAGATTTTTTGCCAAGTGTTTAGACACCTTCTATCTCTCAGGGTCAGTAATCCTCCTCTAGTTGGGATTTTCAGCCAAATGTGTAGACTCCTCATACCTCCCAGGGGAAGTAAGCCTCATCTTGAGGGTTTTTTCTGCCTAGTAAGAAGGGACTTCCTTTCTCCCAGGGTAAGTAACCTCCTCTAGTGGGGATTTTCTGCCAAGTGTGTAATTACCTCCTACATCCCAGGGAAAGTAAGCCTCCTCTTGCGGGATTTTTCTGCCAAGTGTTTAGACACCTCCTACCGCCCACGGAAAGTAAGCCTCCTCTTGCGGAGTTTTTCTGCTAAGTATATAGGCACATACTACCTCACAGGGGAAGTAAGCCTTCCCTTGTGGGGTTTTCCTACCAAGTCTGTAAGCACCTCCTGCCTCCAAGGGGAAGTAAGCCTCCTCTTGCAAAGTTTTTTTCCCAAGTGTGTAGGCACTTCCTACTTCCCAGGGGAAGTAACCCTACTATTGTGGGGTTTTTCTGCCACGTGTGCAGGCACTTCGTACCTCCCAGAGAAAGTAAGCCTCCTCTTATGGGGTTTTTCTGCCAAGAGAGTGGACACCTCCTACCTTCCAGGGGAAGTAAGGCTACTCTTGCGGGATTTTTCTTCCCAACCTCAAGCGGTCTGCTACTTGTAAATTCTCTAGTGCTAAAGGCACACGCACCCATCTTCCAGCACCCTAGAATTAACCTGAAACCCCTCTCTACAATATATGGGATAACAGAAAAATGAAAAAAATACATAATTACCAAAAACAAATTGAAAAAACATCCATCCCTCCACAGATTGCAACCACACAGAAATACATGTAACTGAATAAAACACCTAGTTCCATATTACCAAGAGAAAAGGGAAAATCCTTCCACTCCTTACATCCTATACTCTTTGCTAAAAAAGGGAGAGTTGTTAGAGAAAAATAGGAGAACAATGGAAGTGGTTATAACTGCTGACTACAGAGAGTTTGTTTGTAGTCTGTAACCATGGATATCTATAATTCTGCATAACAAATGGACACATAAAATGACAAAATACTAGTCTGTTAGTATTAAAAATGCACCGGAACAATAAAAGTAACATTTTTTACATCTTTCTTATGTCTTGCCCCATTAGAATAAATAATATCCATTTTTTGTAGTACCACTCAGCCTCATGTGTAAAAGCCATTATAAAACTTACAGTGACACTTGCAAAAGATGAATGTATTAAACTCTCTGGGTCCAATTCATCATTTTCGCGGGTTGGGGGTTGTCACATTTCTTTTTTTTCCGTCTTGTTGCATTCTTTGACTTTTTTGCGCCAAATTTTTCAAATTAGCGCACGTGGCTCACGAATTTTGTTCGATATTAAGAATGTTTTTTATTTTTGTCTTTAACCTTTTTTTAGCAATTTTTTGTCTTAAATGTTCCATTAAAATGTCGAAATGTTTTTGCAAAAAAAAAAAGATATGCATAAAATCACTCCAGTGAGGGTACCTGGGATGGATTTGCACAAAAATTGCAATTGATAAATCTGCCAAAAACATCTGTAAACCCCAAACCCTGCCCACAGCGATGAACATAGAAAAAAAAAACAGAAGAACAAATGTAAAATAAACTTTAAAAAGGAGAAAATTCTAAAAAGAAAAAGATGAAAAAATTCAAAAAAGGTGAAAAATTCAAAAAAATTAGACCTAAAAAGTTGCAAATGCAATAATAATTGTAATTTTTTTGTTTAACTTACTGCAAGTAGTTTCTATTGGCCAGCTGCCGACAATGACGCCTTGCTGGGCGCAGGTTCTTGCATATTCCAGGAAGGTGTGACACGGACAGTGCACGTCCTCTGCACAGTCACACATGTCATTCTCACAGATGGCAATGAAAGGGTCAGGGTTGACGGCATGATCACACTTCATGAATACCGGGGACGTTTTCAGGTACTGACATCTCTGCATGAAGTCCTGCAATAAAGGGTAATAGTTGATAGTATAGGAAACATATCCATGGCATAGTATGGGAACAGACCAATTTTTGGCGAAACGCTACAGGAAATTTGAAGAATACATGCGCAACAATCTAGAAGAACCAAGAAAAATAGTTTGGATGACAAATCGTACTGTATGGTTATCTTAAAGGGAATGACCTATTATCTAAATCAAATTTTAAGATTAAATTTATTTTTTGGGGTAATTTATTTTTCCCATATATTACAATTTTTATCGCAAACAAAATTGTAAATCTTGCAATTTTTACACTGGCCACCGGGGATTTTTTTTCTAACTTAATGATGCTTTAGGAAATCTACATGTACATTAGCAGCAATGAACAGACTCTAGTCCTATTTTTTTTTTATAGAAGCATCTAATGAGCGTGTGCAAAGTCATTATGATGGAAAGAGGAGCAGTGAAATCGCCTATTGTGAATGCTGGGTTCTGTGTAATTCGCTGTGTATAGAGTTGTTACCTCTCGTTATAAACCTGCCTCTTCTGATAAGGAGTCTGCTGAAAACTCTTCTTGAAAGAACAAAAAGTATAGGTCTAAAAAAGCCCCAATGGCCAGTGTGAAAATTGCAAGAATACTTTTTTTCATTAAGATCATGATATGAAAAAAAAGCCAAAATATGAAAAAAATACATGTAAGGACTTGTTCCCACAACCGTATTTTCGGTCTGAGTGCTGTCCATAAAAAAAACATCAGGGTCTCCTGGCAGCCATTTTTATTATTTTCAATCTGGGATTGTGCGAAAGGAGCTGGAGGGTTGAAAGGGTGTCCTATAAGAACTTTTTCCTCTATACAGGAGCTTTTCTTAAATTGAATCTGTCAGAAGGTTTTTGATATATAATCTGACAGCTTCGTGATGTAGGGACAGAGAGCCCGATTTCAGCGATGTGTCACTTAGTAGGCGTTGTACTGTTGTTTCAATAAAATCAGTGTTTTATCAGCAGGAGTTTATCACTACAGGACTAGGATTCTCGTGGTTCCTAGTCCAACTACGTCTCCAGCACTGATTAGTAGCTCTGTGTCAATATACAATGTACACAGAAAGCTGCCAATCAATGGTGTGAGCGGGGTTATACAAAGCTCAGCATTCCGCGCTCAATATTCCAAGGAAAACCATTCCGAGCTGAACATTCCGAGCTGAACATTCCGAGCTGAACATTCCGAGCTGAACATTCCGAGCTGAACATTCCCAGCTGGACATTCCGAGCTGAACATTCCGAGCTGAACATTCCGAGCTGAACATTCCCAGCTGAACATTCCGAGCTGAACATTCCGAGCTGAACATTCCGAGCTGAACATTCCGAGCTGGACATTCCCAGCTGAACATTCCGAGCTGGACATTCCCAGCTGGACATTCCCAGCTGAACATTCCCAGCTGGATATTCCCAGCTGAACATTCCCACCTGAACATTCCGAGCTGGACATTCCCAGCTGAACATTCCGAGCTGAACATTCCGAGCTGAACATTCCCAGCTGAACATTCCCAGCTGGACATTCCGAGCTGAACATTCCGAGCTGAACATTCCGAGCTGAACATTCCCAGCTGGACATTCCGAGCTGAACATTCCGAGCTAAACATTCCCAACTGGACATTCCCAGCTGGACATTCCCAGCTAAACATTCCCAGCTGGACATTCCCAGCTGAACATTCCCAGCTGGATATTCCCACCTGAACATTCCCAGCTGGACATTCCCAGCTGAACATATAATATATAGAAAGGATATAAATGAGCTTGAAAAGGTACAAAGGAGGGCAACAAAATTAATAAAGGGAATGGAGGGACTGCAATACCCAGAGAGGTTGGCAAAACTAGGACTATTCAGCCTGGAAAAGAGAAGGTTGAGGGGGGACATAATAAATGTGTACAAATATGTTAGGGGACAGTATAGAGACCTTGCCCGGGATTTGTTCAAAAGGAGGGATATTACGGTAACAAGAGGGCACTCACTAAGACTGGAAGAGAAAAGGTTTCAGCACCAGCATAGGAAGGGGTTCTTTACGGTAAGAGCAGTGAGAATATGGAATTCACTGAGTGAGGAGACGGTAATGTCGGATTCACTACACCAGTTCAAGCGGGGACTGGATGCTTTTCTAGATACCAGGCAGATTTCTGCATATACTTAAAAATAGAATAAAATAGTAGGTTGATACAGGGATTTATTCTGACTGCTGGTTTCAGAGTCGGGAGGGAATTTTTCCTCAGGTGAAGATTGGCTAAATCATTTGGGGTTTTTGCCCTCCTCTGGATCAACTTTAGCAACTACAGAACTTACAGGTCGAACTTGATGGACGCAAGTCTTTATTCGGCTTTACAAACTATGTATCACTATGTAACATTCCGAGCTGAACATTCCGAGCTGAACATTCCGAGCTGAACATTCCCAGCTGGACATTCCCAGCTGGACATTCCGAGCTGAACATTAGCAGCTGGACATTCCCAGCTGAACATTCAGAGCTGGACATTCCCAGCTGGACATTCCCAGCTGAACATTCCGAGCTGGACATTCCCAGCTGAACATTCGCAGCTGTACATTCCCAGCTGAACATTCCCAGCTGGACATTCCCAGCTGAACATTCCCAGCTGGATATTCCCACCTGAACATTCCCAGCTGGACATTCCCAGCTGAACATTCCCAGCTGGACATTCCAAGCTGAACATTCACAGCTGAACATTCCAAGCTGAACATTCCGAGCTGAACATTCCAAGCTGAACATTCCGAGCTGAACATTCCGAGCTGAACATTCCCAGCTGAACATTCCCAGCTGAACATTCCCAGCTGAACATTCCAAGCTGAACATTCCCAGCTGAACATTCCCAGCTGAACATTCCGAGCTGAACATTCCCAGCTGAACATTCCGAGCTGGACATTCCCAGCTGGACATTCCGAGCTGAGCATTCGCAGCTGGACATTCCCAGCTGAACATTCCGAGCTGGACATTCCCAGCTGGACATTCCGAGCTGAACATTCGCAGCTGGACATTCCGAGCTGAACATTCCGAGCTGGACATTCCGAGCTGAACATTCGCAGCTGAACATTCCCAGCTGGACATTCCCAGCTGAACATTCCCAGCTGGATATTCCCACCTGAACATTCCCAGCTGGACATTCCCAGCTGAACATTCCCAGCTGGACATTCCCAGCTGAACATTCCGAGCTGAACATTCCAAGCTGAACATTCCGAGCTGAACATTCCGAGCTGAACATTCCCAGCTGAACATTCCGAGCTGAACATTCCCAGCTGAACATTCCCAGCTGAACATTCTGAGCTGAACATTCTGAGCTGAACATTTCCAGCTGAACATTCCGAGCTGAACATTCCCAGCTGAACATTCCGAGCTGGACATTCCCAGCTGAACATTCCAAGCTGAACATTCCGAGCTGAACATTCCGAGCTGAACATTCTGAGCTGGACATTCCGAGCTGAACATTCGCAGCTGGACATTCCCAGCTGAACATTCCGAGCTGGACATTCCCAGCTGGACATTCCCAGCTGGACATTCCCAGCTGGACATTCCCAGCTGGACATTCCCAGCTGGACATTCCGAGCTGGACATTCCGAGCTGAACATTCGCAGCTGGACATTCCCAGCTGAACATTCCCAGCTGGACATTCCAAGCTGAACATTCCCAGCTGGACATTCCCAGCTGAACATTCCCAGCTGAACATTCTGAGCTGAACATTCTGAGCTGAACATTCCGAGCTGAACATTCCGAGCTGAACATTCCGAGCTGAACATTCCGAGCTGAACATTCCCAGCTGAACATTCCCAGCTGAACATTTCGAGCTGAACATTCCCAGCTGAACATTCCCAGCTGAACATTCCCAGCTGAACATTCCGAGCTGGACATTCCCAGCTGGACATTCCGAGCTGAACATTCCCAGCTGAACATTCACAGCTGAACATTCCAAGCTGAACATTCTGAGCTGAACATTCCAAGCTGAACATTCCGAGCTGAACATTCGCAGCTGGACATTCCCAGCTGAACATTCCGAGCTGGACATTCCGAGCTGAACATTCGCAGCTGGACATTCCCAGCTGAACATTCCGAGCTGGACATTCCCAGCTGGACATTTCGAGCTGAACATTCGCAGCTGGACATTCCCAGCTGAACATTCCCAGCTGGACATTCCCAGCTGAACATTCCCAGCTGGATATTCCCACCTGAACATTCCCAGCTGGACATTCCCAGCTGAACATTCCCAGCTGGACATTCCCAGCTGAACATTCACAGCTGAACATTCCAAGCTGAACATTCCGAGCTGAACATTCCAAGCTGAACATTCCGAGCTGAACATTCCGAGCTGAACATTCCCAGCTGAACATTCCGAGATGAACATTCCCAGCTGAACATTCCGAGATGAACATTCCCAGCTGAACATTCCAAGCTGAACATTCCCAGCTGGACATTCCAAGCTGAACATTCCCAGCTGAACATTCCCAGCTGGACATTCCAAGCTGAACATTCCGAGCTGAACATTCCGAGCTGAACATTCCCAGCTGAACATTCCCACCTGAACATTCCCAGCTGGACATTCCAAGCTGAACATTCCGAGCTGAACATTCCGAGCTGAACATTCCGAACTGAACATTCCCAGCTGGACATTCCCAGCTGGACATTCCCAGCTGGACATTCCCAGCTGGACATTCCCAGCTGAACATTCCCAGCTGGATATTCCCACCTGAACATTCCCAGCTGGACATTCCCAGCTGAGCATTCCCACCTGAACATTCCAAGCTCAACATTCCAAGCTGAACATTCCGAGCTGAACATTCCAAGCTGAACATTCCGAGCTGAACATTCCCAGCTGAACATTCCCAGCTGAACATTCCCAGCTGGACATTCGCAGCTGGACATTCTTAGCTGGACATTCCCAGATGGACATTCCCAGCTGAACATTCCGAGCTGGACATTCCCAGCTGGACATTCCCAGTTGAACATTCCCAGCTGAACATTCCCAGCTGGATATTCCCACCTGAACATTCCCAGCTGGACATTCCCAGCTGAACTTTCCCAGCTGGACATTCCCAGCTGAACATTCACAACTGAACATTCCAAGCTGAACATTCTGAGCTGAACATTCCAAGCTGAACATTCCAAGCTGAACATTCCGAGCTGAACATTCCAAGCTGAACATTCCGAGCTGAACATTCCCAGCTGAACATTCCAAGCTGAACATTCCGAGCTGAACATTCCCAGCTGAACATTCCGAGCTGGACATTCCCAGCTGGACATTCCGAGCTGGACATTCGCAGCTGGACATTCCGAGCTGGACATTCGCAGCTGGACATTCCCAGCTGAACATTCCGAGCTGGACATTCCCAGCTGGACATTCCGAGCTGAACATTCGCAGCTGGACATTCCCAGCTGAACATTCCGAGCTGGACATTCCCAGCTGGACATTCCGAGCTGAACATTCGCAGCTGGACATTCCCAGCTGAACATTCCAAGCTGGACATTCCCAGCTGAACATTCCCAGCTGGATATTCCCACCTGAACATTCCCAGCTGGACATTCCCAGCTGAACATTCCCAGCTGGACATTCCCAGCTGATCATTCCAAGCTGAACATTCCGAGCTGAACATTCCGAGCTGAACATTCCGAGCTGAACATTCCGAGCTGAACATTCCGAGCTGAACATTCCCAGCTGAACATTCCGAGCTGAACATTAGCAGCTGGACATTCCCAGCTGAACATTCAGAGCTGGACATTCCCAGCTGGATATTCCCAGCTGAACATTCAGAGCTGGACATTCCCAGCTGGACATTCCCAGCTGAACATTCCGAGCTGGACATTCCCAGCTGAACATTCGCAGCTGGACATTCCCAGCTGAACATTCCCAGCTGGACATTCCCAGCTGAACATTCCCAGCTGGATATTCCCACCTGAACATTCCCAGCTGGACATTCCCAGCTGAACATTCCCAGCTGGACATTCCAAGCTGAACATTCACAGCTGAACATTCCAAGCTGAACATTCCGAGCTGAACATTCCAAGCTGAACATTCCGAGCTGAACTTTCCCAGCTGGACATTCCCAGCTGAACATTCCCAGCTGGACATTCCCAGCTGAACATTCTGAGCTGAACATTCCGAGCTGAACATTCCAAGCTGAACATTCCGAGCTGAACATTCCGAGCTGAACATTCCGAGCTGAACATTCCGAGCTGAACATTCCGAGCTGAACATTCCCAGCTGAACATTTCGAGCTGAACATTCCCAGCTGAACATTCCCAGCTGAACATTCCCAGCTGAACATTCCGAGCTGAACATTCCCAGCTGAACATTCACAGCTGAACATTCCAAGCTGAACATTCTGAGCTGAACATTCCAAGCTGAACATTCCGAGCTGAACATTCGCAGCTGGACATTCCCAGCTGAACATTCCGAGCTGGACATTCCGAGCTGAACATTCGCAGCTGGACATTCCCAGCTGAACATTCCGAGCTGGACATTCCCAGCTGGACATTTCGAGCTGAACATTCGCAGCTGGACATTCCCAGCTGAACATTCCCAGCTGGACATTCCCAGCTGAACATTCCCAGCTGGATATTCCCACCTGAACATTCCCAGCTGGACATTCCCAGCTGAACATTCCCAGCTGGACATTCCCAGCTGAACATTCACAGCTGAACATTCCAAGCTGAACATTCCAAGCTGAACATTCCGAGCTGAACATTCCGAGCTGAACATTCCCAGCTGAACATTCCGAGATGAACATTCCCAGCTGAACATTCCGAGATGAACATTCCCAGCTGAACATTCCAAGCTGAACATTCCCAGCTGGACATTCCAAGCTGAACATTCCCAGCTGAACATTCCCAGCTGGACATTCCAAGCTGAACATTCCGAGCTGAACATTCCGAGCTGAACATTCCCAGCTGAACATTCCCAGCTGAACATTCCCAGCTGGACATTCCAAGCTGAACATTCCGAGCTGAACATTCCGAGCTGAACATTCCGAACTGAACATTCCCAGCTGGACATTCCCAGCTGGACATTCCCAGCTGAACATTCCCAGCTGGACATTCCCAGCTGAACATTCCCAGCTGGATATTCCCACCTGAACATTCCCAGCTGGACATTCCCAGCTGAGCATTCCCACCTGAACATTCCAAGCTCAACATTCCAAGCTGAACATTCCGAGCTGAACATTCCAAGCTGAACATTCCGAGCTGAACATTCCCAGCTGAACATTCCCAGCTGAACATTCCCAGCTGGACATTCCCAGCTGAACATTCGCAGCTGGACATTCGCAGCTGGACATTCCTAGCTGGACATTCCCAGATGGACATTCCCAGCTGAACATTCCGAGCTGGACATTCCCAGCTGGACATTCCCAGTTGAACATTCCCAGCTGAACATTCCCAGCTGGATATTCCCACCTGAACATTCCCAGCTGGACATTCCCAGCTGAACTTTCCCAGCTGGACATTCCCAGCTGAACATTCACAACTGAACATTCCAAGCTGAACATTCTGAGCTGAACATTCCAAGCTGAACATTCCGAGCTGAACATTCCGAGCTGAACATTCCGAGCTGAACATTCCGAGCTGAACATTCCCAGCTGAACATTCCGAGCTGAACATTCCGAGCTGAACATTCCCAGCTGAACATTCCGAGCTGGACATTCCCAGCTGGACATTCCGAGCTGGACATTCGCAGCTGGACATTCCGAGCTGGACATTCGCAGCTGGACATTCCCAGCTGAACATTCCGAGCTGGACATTCCCAGCTGGACATTCCGAGCTGAACATTCGCAGCTGGACATTCCCAGCTGAACATTCCGAGCTGGACATTCCCAGCTGGACATTCCGAGCTGAACATTCGCAGCTGGACATTCCCAGCTGAACATTCCAAGCTGGACATTCCCAGCTGAACATTCCCAGCTGGATATTCCCACCTGAACATTCCCAGCTGGACATTCCCAGCTGAACATTCCCAGCTGGACATTCCCAGCTGATCATTCCAAGCTGAACATTCCGAGCTGAACATTCCGAGCTGAACATTCCGAGCTGAACATTCCGAGCTGAACATTCCCAGCTGAACATTCCCAGCTGAACATTCCCAGCTGAACATTCCCAGCTGAACATTCCGAGCTGAACATTCCCAGCTGAACATTCCGAGCTGAACATTCCCAGCTGAACATTCCCAGCTGGACATTCCCAGCTGAACATTCCCAGCTGGATATTCCCACCTGAACATTCCCAGCTGGACATTCCCAGCTGAACATTCCAAGCTCAACATTCCGAGCTTAACATTCCGAGCTGAACATTCCGAGCTGAACATTCCGAGCTTAACATTCCGAGCTGAACATTCCGAGCTGAACATTCCGAGCTGAACATTCCGAGCGGAACATTCTGAGCTGAACATTCTGAGCTGAACATTCCCAGCTGAACATTCCCAGCTGAACATTCCGAGCTGAACATTCCGAGCTGAACATTCCCAGCTGGACATTCCGAGCTGAACATTCGCAGCTGGACATTCCCAGCTGAACATTCCGAGCTGGACATTTCCAGCTGGACATTCCGAGCTGAACATTCGCAGCTGGACATTCCCAGCTGAACATTCCGAGCTGGACATTCCCAGCTGGACATTCCGAGCTGAACATTCGCAGCTGGACATTCCCAGCTGAACATTCCCAGCTGAACATTCCCAGCTGGACATTCCCAGCTGGATATTCCCACCTGAACATTCCCAGCTGGACATTCCCAGCTGAACATTCCCAGCTGGACATTCCCAGCTGAACATTCCCAGCTGAACATTCCAAGCTGAACATTCTGAGCTGAACATTCCAAGCTGAACATTCCGAGCTGAACATTCCGAGCTGAACATTCCGAGCTGAACATTCCGAGCTGAACATTCCAAGCTGAACATTCTGAGCTGAACATTCCCAGCAGAACATTCCCAGCGGAACATTCCCAGCGGAACATTCCGAGCTGAACATTCCCAGCTCAACATTCCAAGCTCAACATTCCGAGCACAACATTCCGAGCTCAACATTCCAAGGGCTCAACATTCCAACCTCTGTCAGATCTGCAGCAGATAAAACTGTGATTTTATCACAACTGCTGCACCCAGTAAACTAAGTGATGCATCGCTGGAACCAGGGTCTCTTCCCCTACATCATGCTGCTGTTAAATGATGTAGCAAAATCCTGGTAATAGATTCCCTTTAAGCTGGCCATACACATATAACAGCTGACGGCTGAGAGTTCTTTCAACCATCAGCTATCTCTCCCAACGCCTCTATATACATGAACGTTTGGGTTGGCACAACGTTCATGTATTTTCCAAGGCGAGACAGGACAAAGCCGCTGCCAGACTCCTCCATCAGCTGCTCATCGGGCGTTGATATCCATATCTTTATCTTACCATCATCTGTCATGGGAGAGTCAGGAGACCTCCATATACATTAGATTGTCATCTGATCCTAATGTTGACAGGTTTTGCCAGCTGCACTCTAATGTGTGTAGGAGCTTTTACATTTTGTCGTATGCAAAACTACAATAACTATAAAGAAAAACAAACTTGATCTATGTTCATAAATTCTACAATCTTTTTGTGCCAGAAAGATCAAGAATTTACGAAACATCAATATTATCATTAGTGTGACTGATTATGTACCGAAAACATCCCTTCTGAATCATCCTTTCCAGTTTATTTTGCCAAAATTGACCTTAGTAGTCAAAGTTATAAAGTGTAGTAAAACAATGCTGGGATTACAGATGGTTGTAACCTTGAGCTATTTCTTCTTTGCCCCACTGAAAAATCTGTAATAGGGCCCTCACCTACCATGTGTTGTTTATACTTTATACACCCAAAGGCACCATAGCTGCATCCTTTTTTATCCCAAATTAGTGTTCATAGGGGATTTTAGTACCCCATAGGACATGTTCATAAGTTGCTATACCCCACACACCTAGAGAATAGGGCACATTAGAACCAATCCTTCGGAAGATATGATAAACTAATCTTCAGTTACATTCATGGCCAAAACTGTTGGCACCTTTGAAATTGTTCCAGAAAATGAAGTATTTCTCCCAGAAAATTATTGCAATTACACGTTTTGTTATACACATGTTTATTCCCTTTGTGTGGATTGGATCAACACCAAAAAAATAAACAGAGAAAAAAGGCAAATTGGACATAATTTCTCACACAACGCCAAAACTGGGCCGGACAAAATTGTTGGCGCCCTCAAACTTAATATTTGGTTGCGCACCCTTTGGAATAAATAACTGCAATCAATCATTTCCTAGAACCATCAACAGCTTCTTACACCTCTCAGCTGGAGTTTTGGGCCAATCTTCTTTTGTAAACTGCTCCAGGTCTCATATGTGAAGGCGTCTTCTCCCAACAGCAATTTTAAGATCTCGCCACTGGTGATCAATAGGATTTAGATCCGGACTTATTGCTGACCACTTGACAACTGTTTTCATCCACTTCTGGGGGCTTCTTGTAGTTTGTTGGGGTAATTTTCCTGCTGGAAGACCCATGGCCTAGAACGCAAACCCAGCTGTCTGATGCTGGATACCACATTGCTACCCAAAATCCTTTGGTAATCTTCAGATTTCATGATGCCTTGTGCACAGTCAATGCACCCAGTGCCAGAGGCAGCAGAGCAACCCCACAACATTTTTGAACCTCCACCATATTTGACTGTAGGTACTGTGT
This sequence comes from Phyllobates terribilis, assembly GCF_046119375.1. NCBI lineage: Eukaryota > Metazoa > Chordata > Amphibia > Anura > Dendrobatidae > Phyllobates > Phyllobates terribilis. The sequence goes on from NW_027362770.1 coordinate 158,365,071, forward strand.
TCTTTTCATTGTAGGACTCATTCAGTTTTCAGTAAACAATAGAATGATGTGCTTTACCAAAAAGCTCTATCTTCGTCTCATCTGTCCACAAGATGCTTTCCCAGAGGGATTTTGACTTACTCATGTGCATTTTGGCTGCAGTCTAGCTTTTTTATGTCTCTGTGTCAGCAGTGGGGTCCTCCTGGGTCTCCTGCCATAGCGTTTCATTTCATTCAAATGTCGACGGATAGTTCGAGCTAACACTGAGGCACCCTGAGCCTGCAGGACAGCTTGAATTTTTTTGGAACTTGATTGGGGCTGCTTATCTACCACCCGGACTATCCAGTGTTGCAACCTTTCATCAATTTGGAGGAAAAGACTGGTCCTTCAGACCTAGAGACACTCTTTGAACCCGCTCCCTGCTGTCGTCAACAGACAAGGATCCTGAACAGAAAAGTGCCATATATTATGGGTTTTCCAGTACTTAGATATTGATTATCTATCCTTAGGGTATGTCCTCAATATCAGATCGGTGGAGATCCAACGCACTTGTACCGATCGGTCGTTAATGTAAATGGTTTATGGAACTAGAAAATCACGACTTTGTTGTGGCCATTCCATGGAACTGCAGATCAGCTCCCATTCACTTCAATAGGAACAACTCCTTTAAGATGATCACAGAAACCCTTGACGATCGGCTCGGGTTGGCCATACTGTACATTTTTCCTACAGTGGCCACTACAGGAGGGAAGTAGTATTACACAATGATCAATAAAATGAGTGGTTGATGGTTTAATAATTTTATTTGCAGGATCTGGTGTTTTAAAAGCCCCTATATACATCAATAGGACACATATATAGAGATTTTCTTCAATAGATCATGGTCTGTGTGGGCAGTATACATCAGGACATCATCGGCACATCTTATCTGATCCAATCCCGAAATAGATTCATAACACTATGTAAGAACTATTTCTTCTGAGTGGGTCGAAAAGAAAAACAAAACTGCTAAAAAAAAAAAAAAAATCAACCGTTCTTATTGTTCATATTCGCCGGCAGCAGAAAGGCTAAGTGTTAAGGGGGCGATGGGGGGAGGGGGGTGCGGAGGAATCTGCATTCCTGGAAGTGATGCTAAGAAACAAAGAATTTTATTTACAGTAAGTGAATGGAGATATTTTATTCCAAGTTTTGTGAAATGGAGATGACTTCGGCTGCGGTGCATTCATAACAGAAAACTTACTTATGAGTTAAAAATCTGACCACTTCTCTAAAACAAGGGCAAAAATAGAGTTACAAAGCAAGAAACTGTAAATTCTCAACAACATTGAAATGTAGGGCAAGTTACCAGGAGTTAATTATCCAAAATTACTAAATTACTACTTAAAGCCATAATTGTATTTTCTCATAGACCAAAGTAATAGAAAAAGTTTGACTTTGCAGCCTGCCGTAAAGCATGCCCTTCAAAATTACATAACAATAAGAAGTGGTCAAAGGATTAGCATCCATTAAGGTCATAGAAAAGAGAACACAGAGCCTACAAGAAAAAAAAATAAGGTGTATATTTTCCCCTTCATGCATGGCCTTAAGACTTACATAATTACAAGTGGCCAAAGGATTTATATCCACAATTGTCAAAAATATATAAGGGGCTAACTGGATAGCCAACACGAGAAGTGAAATAGAGTCTTACTTTTCCCCTCTCATATACCAGATTAATAGGGAAAGTGTGACTTTGCAGCCTGCCATAAAGCATTATCTTAAGAGTTACATAACTATAAAGTGGATAAAGGATTTGTCTCCAATATTGTCACAAATATATGGGGGCTGTGAGGTAGGTCTTACATGAGAAATTAAATAGGGTATATCTTTTCCTCTTCCAAACCACAGTAATAGGAAAAGTGTGACTTTACAGCCTGCCATAAAGCATGGACTTCTGACTTAACCAATCATAAAAAGTAGTTAATGCATTCATTATGGTGATGAATATATATGGGGATGGCATAGAGATTAGGCAATGGTGCCTTGAAGAAAACCAAAGTATAGCAAAGCATACCTAGTACTGGTTGAGTTTATCATCCCAAAGTAAGAGGGCTCAGATTTTTTTTTTTACACCCCCCCCCCCCCTTTTAGAGAAGAGACATAATCCCTTCCTATTTTTCCGTGTCAACTGTATATTAAAGGGAATCCTTCAGCAGGATTTCACTGCCCAAACTATTTATATGTGCTTGTAGCTCTTTCAAAGACAAGTTCTGCAATACCTTTACATGGCCAGACTGATCCGTTATTACTGAGAAATCAGTGATTGACTTGATATGCAAATAAGGCTGAAGAGCTATGGTAGATCTAAAGGCTCCATCACTCCAACTCTTATTTCCCTCCCAGCGTCGCATCCTCCTCCTGCATGGCACAACATCAAGCCAATCTATGTTCAGAATATTCGATATTCTTCTGTACAATGTATGGTCCTGTACAAAACTCTGTCTGACCCATTTTATCTTCTCCATATACATCGGCATAGTTGAATGTGTGTTTTCACATCATTGATCTGTTAGCTGGTTTACAGCAAAGATCAACAATCCTGCTCTCTGCTCTTTCTGCATAGTGAAGCACTGCAGAGCTGACATCAGGAAAGCTCAGATGCCTGATGACTGATTCTCATTGATAAATAATGCAAAACTGCAAATTCCGCTGTGTTGATGCATATGGCAGAAGACAATCCTCTTCCATAGGCATCAACAAAGGGGAATTTTCAGTTATGCATCATTTATCTGTCAACAGCAGGCACCAATTGCAACTAAACGCTGCTTGTGTCAGCTGTGCAATGTTCCATTTTGCAAACTACAGGTCAGATCAATGATGTAAAATCACACTTGCAGCTATGTTGATGTAGATAGCAGAAAATTAAATCGGACTATCAGACTACTGTACAGGAACCCAGCTGAGAGAGACTGCACTGCACATAATCAACCAAGAGTACTGTAACTACAGCAGGAAGGATCCAATGGCAATTTGAGGGCAAAAGGTCTAAAAACGGAGTTCCTACTTTTCATAAACTGTTGCAAAAACACAGGTAGGTAGATAAACCTACTGGAGAAACTGATATAAATACATAAAGGATAATCATCACGACTCTTGAAATATGTAATTTTTGCACAAAAATGTGCGACATTTTGCCGCTTTTGACGGTGCGGTTATCATCACAAATAGATCTAGCCTAGATTTATGAATCGTTACTTTTTTTTAAAAAGTCACAAAAAACATTCGCACTTCTTACTCCGGTAAAGGGTGGACTACCTTTTTGCCCCCACAGGCTACCATTATAACTGTGACCTCTGCACCCCCTATAGTTACACCTCTGCTTATGTCTATATAACATCATTATAGAGTAATGGTGGCTTACCTTCTCCGCAGCATCGGATGAAATATTGCAGGTGTTACTGGGAGGATAAATTCTTTTACATCTCTTATCACCGCCGTGCAGGGCCCAGGAATTGGCAAATTCGTAACTTTTTTCAGCCAAAATACCTGCGTGAAAATCATAAAAAATGACAATTTGTGCACAGATGTAGGAAAGTTAAATATGTTACTTTGTTATTTCCGGATGGGATTGAGTTCAAGTAAAGTAGTGGGAGGGTATTGTCAATCCTGTTTTTGGAGGGGTTTTTTTCTGAAGAGGTTTTAAAGAGAGGGCAGCTTCCAAATAAAGCAGCCAATTGATGAGCATGCCACTTCTTTTAAATGCTTCAGGGTTTCCGAACCTGGAAATGGTTAAAAGACATAACAAGAAGAAGAAACGTGCACAGCAAAAACGTTTTGACATTGCTGTGCATTATGTTCATTTTTTTTGCAGAGGTTTAGCCATGCTTTTTCAAGAGGTTTCCTGGCAGAATCCACCTGAAAAAGTTGTTGTGTGTGCGTACATCAAAATGCCTCATATGAATTGAAAAATAAATTTTCCAATTGAACTTAATTGGAAGAGTTTTGCAAGAGCATTTGAAGCAGTTTTTGAGTTTTCTAAAGTTCTCTAAGGCTATGTGTGCACGTTCAGGATTTGAAGCAGAAATATCCTGAGCGTTTCTACGTCTTCTTGGCAGGAAAAACGCTGAGGAAAAAACGCGCGGTTTTGACATGTTTTTGATGCGGTTTTTGAAGCATTTTTATATATCAATGAATGCTTTTTGGAGCTAAATAAAATCATTTGGTGGGACATTGCTTAAACCCTTGGATTACCGTCAGAACTGGGGTGAGTATATCGGTTAATTTAAATAATTAAAGAATGTGTCTGTTGTACTTCAAATAAAGTGTTTACTCTGTGTCTGTGTGTTTATTTAACTCTTTACTTTACTTTAATTAGGTTTGGTGATGAAAGGGCAAAAGAGCTAGGTGTCAGCTAATCCCATTCGCCCAATCTCATTAGCATTTCCATTCAAGTAATATGTGCGCAAGCTGTGAGCTGATATTTTTAGTTTAGGAAGGTGCCATTTGCAAACATGGTCCCTGGCCATTATTAACAGCTCACCGCTGTTTGGTTAGCTGCTATGTTCCCCCGATCAGCACTCAGCAGCGTTTTGGACGCAGCAAATTTTTGCAGCATCCAAACCGCGGTGTTTTAATGCCGCACGTTTGTTGCCAGTACATGTGAATGCACCAAATATAATGACACTTCAAGCAGTGAAAATCTGCAGCGGAGACAACTGTGTCTGGTACAGATATTGACATGCTGTGGGTGAATTTGGGTACGTCACCACGATCAGGAGCCGCTGCAGGTTTGACGCTGCGTGTTTATACAGCGTCAAACCCGCAGCATCCAAATGTTACAGCATCTCTAGAAATCCCATGTCCACTATGCGTGCATCAGAGGCTGCGAATCACCCATGGACACTGACATATTGCGTGTCTTTCAGGACCGCAGCATGTCAAATTCTCTTGTGGAGTCGCTAGTCACCGCAACATAAATTTGACCACTAGAATGTATTGAATGCTGTAAATATGCATGGCTCAGTGAACACATGTGGATTTACCTGCACTCAATAGAATGCAACGTTTTGGACGCAGTAAAAAAAAAGCGCTGCTATGTCCGGATCGTGGGCACAGACCGTAAAATTAAAAAAAAAAATGCCGTGGGCTCCCGCGTCATTTTTATAACCAGCAGAGGGAAAGCCTGCTGGGGGCTGATATTAGTAGCCGGGGAAGGAGCCATTATCCAAAAATGTTCCCTGGCTATTAATATCAGCCCACAGCTGTTTGTTCAGCCTTTACTGGCTAGATTACAGGGGGACCCCAGAAAAAAATTTACGTGGGTCCCTCTATAAAATCCACAATTACGCCAACGATTGTCCCTCGGCGATCCGGGTCACTTCTACAGCAGTGATATCAGCAATCACTGATGTCACTGCTGTAGAAGACAGCAATGTATACTAACAGGGGTGTAAAATCAATCCTGTCATTGTACATGCTGCTGCAGGAGTGAGGTCACTGGGGTTCATCAGCTGATCAGCCCCGGTGAGCACACTACCAGGTGATCGCTCATGTGACCGCAGGTCCCGGCAGCGCAGTACACTGCTGGGAGCAAGCGCGCTCCCCGCAGTGTACCACCGGCCGCCGGGAGGAGAACATCGCCGGGGACCAGGACCAGGAGGACACCGGGGGGTGTCGGACAGGTGAGTATAGTGCTTTTTTTTATTTTTTACTTTCTTTTTCTTATTTTACACCACGGGGTAGCCGATTGGGCTGAGGAGACTACTGCTCCCCCCAGTCGCGCCACTCTCGCTGTTATCAGCAGGAGCGGCGGTCGGATGAGAGGAGTAGTAGTAGTCCTCCTCTCCCGACCTGGGTACCACCCGCACCGCATTTCTGCCACGAAGTCACGCCTATTGGCTTTAATTGAAACGCAGCAAATCCGAAGGTATAAGTATTATACCTGCAGATTTGCTGCAGTTCAAATCAAGTCAATGGTCGTGAATTTGCGGCAGAAACGCCCGAACAATGGACTTGCTGCATTTTTTTCAGCAATGGTAATTCTGAGCGGAAATTTCCACATCATGTGCACAGCACATCAGGATTACCATTGCAATAGCTGGCAGAGCATTTTTGATGCATTTTCGCGGCGTTTCCACATGAGAAAACCGCCGCAGAAATGCATAAAAAATGCTATGTGTGCACTTAACCTAAAGCGGTTTCTGAATTTAAAAACAAACTCATGGTTTTTGAGCTCCTCAAAAAATCTCAGTGTGATCATACCCTCAGGCTATGTGCACACGGTGCATGTTAGGCGCCGGCGCAGCCATCGCGTTTTCCCAGGTAAAGCTGCTGGTGGCTTTGCTGCCAGCACCTCTTGTTCTACACTAAGTATACAGAGCGGACAGCTTCTCATGGGAAGCCACCCAAGGAATTCTGAACCCTACAGCAGTTAAAAGCAGTGACACTAGATGGAACATGTGCACTATGTTCATTTTATCGGGTGCTTTTTCAGGTGGATTCCGGGCAAAAAGCCCCTGAAAAAGACTTTGCGTGCAAATAGCCTTACAACTGCTACATTCTGTAATACATATGCAATTACACTGAGCTAGCACACACAGTACCATCATAGTGCCGTATAAAAAGGACCGGCAGGACATATGAGTGTTCACAACAGATCATACAAGCTTTGAGTCTCGTGACCAAAGTGGCACTAGACCAGTGTTTCCCAACTCCGGTCCTCAAGAGCCACCAACAGGTCAAGTTTTTAGGATTTCCTTAGTATTGCCCAGGTGATCACCTGAGAAATACTAAGCAAATCCGGAAAACATGATCTGTTGGTGGCTCTTGAGGACCGGAGTTGGGAAACACTGGTCTAGTGTATGCATCTGTGTGTTGTCTTTATGGTCCTGGTATCTTCTGATGTTGTAGAGGCACCATGTCGTGTGTGACTGCTTCTTCTGCACCTGCTTTAGCTGCGTCTCAAAATAAGGTCTAACATCCCTGTGTAACACTCATTTTACACTCAATGAACCCAGTTATAAAGTAAAATCTTGCAGGAAGTAAATATCTAGAGCTTTCCTAATCTTTCAACATCATTGAACTTCCTCTGTCTGCTCTGTCTTTCCTATATCTCATTATGATTAAACGTCCTTGTCATCTTCTTGTCTGGTGTAAAGCGTCGGTGCAACCAGAGATAAAATCATAGGATGGTAAAGACTAGGAGATAATAGATAGAATAGATAGAGAGATACTTATAAAGGTACTTAGCACATAAATTGGCCAAGTTATAAGAGCCCATCAACCACAACAGAGTGGGCTCTCATAAATTGGGTGGGTTCTCATAAATTTGCCAAGTTATAAGAGCCCACTAGCCACAACGAGGAGTACCTTTATTTGATGAGCCCACCAGCCACAACAAGGAGTACCTTTATTTCATGGGACCCTAAACCTAATAAAAAAAAGTAAAAACTAATATTTATCAAAGATGCTTCTCCTGGGCTAAAAGCTACAAATTTGAAGTTCAGCACTAAATGAAAATAGCCTTTGGTTGATGGAAGGAGCTCAGCCAAATATGGAGGTCATCACCATCTCCAACAGTATACTACAAAAAAGCAAATGACTGACCAGCACCTTTGAAAAGAGTAAATCAAGTGCAAACAGGTGCAAGCTGCCATGACTGCATAATATACAAGCAAAATAATAGCTTCTGTAAGCACTAAGACTGTTTTTATTTTGTGTTGGATTGTACCTGACTTTAAATTTGTAGCTTTTGGCCTGGGTGAGACATGTCTGATAAATATTAGGCTTAGGGTCCCATTAGAGAAAGGTGCTCCTTGTAATGGTTGATGGGCTCTCAGTAATTGGCCAATTTATGCTCTAAGTACTTTCATTTTATTGGATAGCTAGATAAATAATAGATAGGTGATAGATAATAGGTAGATATATAATAGATAGATAAATAATAGATAGATGATAGATAGATAATAGATAGATAATAGATAGATAATAGATAGATGATAGATAGATAGATAATAGATAGATAATAGATAGATGATAGATAATAGATAGATGATAGATAGATGATAGATAATAGATAGATAATAGATAGATAATAGATAGATAGATAATAGATAGATGATAGATAATAGATAGATAGATAATAGATAGATGATAGATAGATAATAGATATAGATAGATAATAGATAGATAGATGATAAATAGATAATAAATAGATACTAGATAGATAATAGATAAATAGATGAATAGATAGATAGAAATGAGATATACACAAAGATACATGGATAGATAGATAAACTAAACCATACAGCAGCACTCTGTAAGCACTATGATGTATGCAAACATTGACAAATTTTTACCTATATCTTATAAGTATTTTCTATATAGCAGTAATGCATCCAAATATCATATATTCAGTCTTTGCAGACATCTTAGCCCTTACAGAGGCAGCTGTATTTTGTGTTTGTAGATAGATAGATAATAGCTAGATAGATAGATATAGATAGATAATATAAAGATATTACTCCAAAATGAATAGAGCGAATCTGAAAGGTCATACGAAATGAGTAAAGAATCCGAAATAATTTTAGGTGGACTGCCCCTTTAGGTTTTGTAGGATTTTTATTTTACCTTCTTGAGTCATAAAATCGTCTTCTGCAAACTGGTTGAAGTTCCCGCACAGTCCACACGTCCGGTTAAAGTGCTCATTAGACAGTATGAGCTGCAGGTTCCCGCTGACATCGATCTTCACCATTACTCCGTGCTCCTCGCTGGAGAGCTTGTAGTATCCTGCCTCGTTCTCCAGGTAAATCCCATTTGCGGCGTACGGCAGAGCGATGCTGCAGAAGAAGCAGGAAATCACACTCCATCATAACTAATCACTAATAGTGAGGCACACGGAGAGATACAGAACACATCCCTCCTGTCTTATCATTGGGGTTTCCAGCAGTGCCAGCAATGAGCATAAGGGGCCAAAAGCTCATCTGTGTGGTCACTAATGCATGTGTAGACAGTTGGGCATTTACTGTTGTTTTATCCTTTTACTTACGTCTTCTCTCCTTCAGTCGCTGTCCCATCCAAAAACATATGAATGTCGTAGTATTCTCCCAGGTACAAGGATACGCTATTCTTTTTACCATGTCTGTAATCCACTGAGAAGATAAGACATCATTGTACATGTGCACTTGTGTATATATATATATATATGCATTAGAGAGTGTTCACACAGGCAATGTGGTTTGGTCCAAATAAGTGCAGTTTCCTTGCTTTCATAAAACTCCAAGGGATTCAATACCCGAGCACAGTTCACGCTGAACAGGCTGCAGCTTCCAAATGTTACTCTTCAGCTCCAACACACAGACTTCTCAGCTTTCCTAGCTGACCCATCCAGAGAGAGAACCCGGCACGTCTCTCTCTCAGCTATAGCTCACATTTTGGCTGGTTACTCACCAGCAGCACACTCGACTCTGCTCAACGTCCAGCAGACTGACCCACACCTAGAGAACACAGGCCCTGATTCTTAGTCAAAGCAAGTCAGGTACATCTAATCAAGACCTGAAGAGCTAGGATTTAACCCTGTCCCACCTTGCTCTGCTACAATATGTACATTCTGCACATCATCATATACAATATACATCCCATCTTCATGCACACATATCATTGTGCATACATATATATATATATATATATATATATATATATACTGTATATATACATATATACCATCATTATACATGTATATATGCTATCATTATACTCACAAATCATCATGCATACATCTATATATATAATCGTCTTATCCCTTCTGTCTGTCTGTCCGGAAATCCCACGTCGCTGATTGGTCCAGCAGCGGCCAATCAGCGACGCGGGATTTCAGAAAAAAGATGGCGGCTGTTAGAGGCTCATCTGCGGGACGGAGCAGCCGGGAGATGACCGGCGCGAGGCGCTCATCTCCCGGTCGCTAGCAGCAGAAGGACCCGACCGCCGGCGCCGCTGACCTCCATGCGGCTAGGGTGTCAAGGGAGGACCGGGGAGCGGCGCTGCGGGTCGGGATACTTCTGCTGCGAGCGCCCGCTCATCTCCCGGCTTCTCGCAGCGGAAGTAGCAGCACAGGCAGCGGCGCTGACATCCATGCGGCTAGGGTGTCAAGGGAGGAGTAGGGAGCGGCGCTGCGGGTCGGGATACTTCTGCTGCGAGAAGCCGCTCATCTCCCGGCTTCTCGCAGCCTAAGTAGCGGCACAGGCAGTGGCGCTCCCCGGTCCTCACCTATACGATTCGCTGATTGGTCGCGGTCTCTGCCCGCGACCAATCAGTGATCTTGGCACAAAAGTTAAACACCGCTGTGCTGATTGGTCGCGGCCGATTTGGGTGCCACATTTAAATAGCGGCCGCGACCAATCACCGATCTTGGCGCCACGTTTAAACACTGCTGTGCTGATTGGTCGTGGACGCTGCCCGCGACCAATCAGCGATTTTGGCGCAAAATTTAAACAACGTTCTGCTGATTGGTCGCGGATGCCAGCCGCGACCAATCAGCGAGATTGGCGCCAAATTTAAACAACGCTCTGCTGATTGGTCGCGGACGCCAGACGCGACCAATCAGCGAGATTGGCGCCAAATTTAAACAATGCTCTGCTGATTGGTCGCGGATGCCAGCCGCGACCAATCAGCGAGATTGGCGCCAAATTTAAACAATGCTCTGCTGATTGGTCGCGGACGCCATCCGCGACCAATCAGCGATTTTGGCGTCACATTTAAACACTGCTGTGCTGATTGGTCGCGGACGCCAGCGGCGACCAATCAGCGATTTTGGCGCAAAATTTAAACAACGCTCTGCTGATTGGTCGCGGATGCCAGCCGACCGCGACCAATCAGCGAGATTGGCGCCAAATTTAAACAACGCTCTGCTGATTGGTCGCGGACGCCAGACGCGACCAATCAGCATTATTGGCGCCAAATTTAAACCCCGCTTTGCTGATTGGTCGCGGTGGCCGGCCGCAACCAATCAGCGATTTTGGTGCCAAATTTAAACAACGCTCTGCTGATTAGTCGCGACCGCCGGCTGTGACCAATCTGCGATATAGGCGCCAAATTTTAACACCGCTTTGCTAATTGGTCACGGTTGCCGGCCTCGACCAATCAGCGATTTTGGCGCCAAATTTAAACACCGCTCTGCTGATTGCGCCCTATCGGCCGCATACATATTCTAGAATACCCGATGCGTTAGAATCGGGCCACCATCTAGTACAGTATATATATATGGAATGGGTGTTAATTAACAAGGGGATTTGTAACACCCAGTTGTCAATGAATTCACACATTTGCAGGAGGAATAACAGAGGCGCAGTAGAGTTCCAAGGAGTGATGGTCGGTCGTCTTTAAAAATAGGGTTCCTTTCGATATGATAGGGGCGACCTTCTTCGTGGGTGGAATTGGTTGTAATAGTGGCTCTGTCACCTATACTCACCCAGTAGTGAGAATGAACGCTTGTGACAGTCCCCAGCCAACATGTAACTACAGTCTCCCAGAAAATCATAGAACGTTCCATCAAATGTTCGGATGTGATTTTTTCCAAAAAGGCTGCACCTCGACAGCGAGGACCAGTCCGGTTTACCAAATACATCCAAAGAGTTTCCTTTAAAGGAAAAAAAGTTATTATCACCAGTGTTACTTTTAGATCAATAATTTTTTTTCACTCATTTTCATGGGTATACTTTGGGGTAACTTTTTTTTTACATTTTAGACCATATTTCTGACGATTATTTTACAGATTATTTTGAAGATTGCAATATATAACGTTTTATTTTTATTCCATAATGCATGATTTTGTTATTAACTCTTGGATTATTTTATTTTCCAAATAATTAACTCTTAAAAGGTACTTTAAAAAATTGAAAAAATAATTCTAGTGTCTTTATATATAAAACACATGTTTTTATTATAATGACGACTAATAATAATAATAATAATAATAATAATGGTGAACAATGAAAATTATGAACAATAATAAATAAATAATCAGTAACAATAATAATAAATGTTAATAATGAACAATAATAATGAATAATAAATATAAATAGTATTAATAATGAACAATAATAAGAATAACTAAGAATAATACTAATAAATAATATTGATAATAAAAATAATAATAAACAATAATAAATAATAATAGTAATATTTAATAATAATAAAAATAATAATACATGATAGTAATAATAATTAGGTATAATAATAATTAATAATAAATATATTATTATTAATACTAATTATTATGATGAATATTAATAAACAATAATACAAATTATATAAAATATATAATAATAATAATAAATAATAATAATACTTCTAATGATAATATTATAATAATAATAATAATAATAATAATAATAAACATTAACTGTATATAAAATATATAATAATAATAAATATTAATAATAATACTTCTAATGATAATATAATAATATACTGAACCTACCTGGTGGAATCACGTTGGCCAACAACAAGACTGTTAATGGCAGGGAATGCATCTGTTCAAAACATGTATTAAAAGTGAACACAATGCAAAAAATAAAAGCATAAAATAAACTGAAGGTCATAAATAACAGAAATATAGAAATATCTCCCTGCTAATAATAATAATATTATTATTATTTTATTTTTTAGATATGGCGCCAATATATTTGATGGTGTTAACAAGATCAGAAAATGAGGAAAACAATGCATTAAATATGCAAAGACTAACAAAAGTAAGAAATAACAATAATTAAAATGCTTCAAATTGAATCGTGTAAGAAACAAATTGTGGAAAAAAAGTCCAAAATCGTATTAAAAATGGTTAAAAAAAAAAGTAGAAATAACCAGTATTAAAGTAATTTTTTTTCTGTTTTTTCCCAAAAATTGCTGTTTTTGCATTAATTGGTTATTTAAAAAATCGCAAAAAATGCAATAAAAACAACTTGCGTAAATTCAATAATAATCTTCTATCTTGAATGTTTTTCAATGCATTCAATGAAAACATCCTATTTCTAAAGTATTTTTAGAATTTAATGTACATTTTTCTGCACCTCTATACAACATTTGACATTTACTGATCTGAATTCTTGTAAGCTAATACATACAGAAAAAAAATGAAGCTATTTTTTCAAAAATATTTTATTGGAGAGATATATGTATTCAATTCTTAAATCTAAAATTAGATTTTAAGTAAATTTCGGTTTTACATAAAAGAAAATAAAAAAACATACAAAGTTGAGAAAATTCTTGACATAAGGCAATTACAAAAAAGTCTAAAATTTGAGGCAACGTCCTATAAAAACCGGGAACAAATAAACTTTTTGGGAATTTTACATAAAAAATAAAAGTAGAAATCCACAATTGAAAATTGCACTTACCTTAAAGTGTTTGAGATGATAAAAATCTCCAAAAACGTGGAGGAACCGATGTTTAGCAGACCATTGCTCCTGGACACCTTCACGTCTTGACCGATGTAGAGCCTCCTAGAAGTTTGACATCTTATGTATGCTTAAGGCAGGAACTTTTGTTCGTTAAAAGGAAAGATAAATGGTGAGTGCTACATCCGTCTGAATGTAGACACAATGGTGTAAATCTCCTATCAGAAAAAATCAGTTGGCTTTAATTACCAGACGAGAACAATGAAAGGAAACAACTTTAGAAAGAAAATACGAAAATGGTTCATGACTGATTAGACGCTGAAAGGTTTTATGGGAGAATTCACTAGTAATACTGATGAGCAAACAAAAAAATAGAATTACATAAGAACCGAGACAAGAGAATGTTCTGAATGTGGTAAAATGATATAAAAAATATAAAAATAATTTAAAAATAAAGTAAAATAAAGAAAAAATACCTAAGTATGAATGACGTTTTGGAATTGGAAAATGGACATGTGTTTTTTTTGTTAACGGATTTCGGCTAGATTTCGAGCCATGGCAAATTGATGGAGAACGCTCTGTAGGAAGATCCATCTTGTGGAAGCCTAGATAGGTCCACCAGGATTTTCTCCGCCATTATTTTGATTGTATCAAGCCATCGAGTTGCTGGTCTTGATCTTCACCTTGTTCCTTCTATTCTTCCGACCATGATGTCCTTCCCCAGTGATTGCTCTCTTTGTATGATGTGTCCAGAGTAGGCAAGTCGTAGCTTGGTGAATGATCCTTGCTTCGAGAGACAATATCTGGCTTGATTTGTCTGTTCTTCTTGCCATCCATGGTATTGATAACATCCTTCTCCAGCACCACATTTGGAAGGCGTCGATTATTCTTCTGTCTTGCCACATTTTTAAGTCAAAGTAGGCCTTTTTACTACTCTTATATGTTTCTAAGAAATATAACAAAAATAAACATTATTTAAAGAAATGTTTTCGAGAAAAAATATTGATTCCTGTGTTAAATAGTTGAATATATTATTTTACTAATTTTGGATTCAAGATCTGTTTCTCCATAAACACTCTTTTTTGGCCCAAGAGGATGAGTGTTTTTTTGAATAGGGAGAAAAGGAGCCAGACTGTAATTATTTTAGGTTGCTGGTCATCAGGGGGTTGCTCTATTGAACCATGAACCTTAGGCCGGCCATATACATTAGATGGCTGTCGGATGAATGATACTTAGGTCAATCTTTTGGCCAATAGCCATCTCTGCTGACTTTCCCATGCACAGGAACACTCGCTCGGCTGACCACTCCTGTGTTCCCTATTAGAAAGCCACCGACCGACCTGTCAGCCGGTAGCTAATCTTCGGGAGAACAATGTGATCAGCAATCCAAAATCGGACATGAGCGATCGATAGCTCTCCCAACATCAGTAAGGTTGTTAGTGATCCATGCCTTTCACCATGACCTGTTAACTAGGAAATCCTAATGTAACTTTCATCAATTTAGTGCCAGAAGCTAATTTGAAAAAAAAAATTGCTAGAAAGATAAAAAGAAAAAGAAGCATAAAATGCTCTCGGGTTTAGAAAGACTAAAATAAATGATAATATGTAAAATGTTTACATGATTAACCCCTTTACCCCTGAGGGTGGTTTGCATGTTAATGACCGGGGCAATTTTTACAATTCTGATCACTGTCACTTTATGAGGTAATTACTCTGGAACGCTTCAATGGATCCAACTGATTCTGAGACTGTTTTTTCATGACATATTGTACTTCATGATTGTGGTAAAATTTCTTCGATATGACTTGCGTTTATTTGTGAAAAAATCGGAAATTTGTCAAAAAATTAGAAAATTTCGCAATTTTCAAAATTTTAATTTTCATGCCCTTAAATCAGAGAGATATGTCACACAAAATAGTTAATAAATAACATTTCCCACACGTCTACTTTACATCAGCACAATTTTGGAACCAAATTTTTTTTTGTTAGGAAGTTATAAGGGTTAAAAGTTAACCAGCGATTTCCAACAAAATTTACAAAATCATTTTTTTAGGGACCACATCACATTTGAAGTGACTTTAAGGGGCCTTTATGACAGAAAATACCCAAAAGTGACACCATTCTAAAAATTGCACCCCTCAAGGTGCTCTAAATCACATTCAAGAAGTTTATTAACCCTTCAGGTGCTTCACAGGAATTTTTGGAATGTAGAAGAAAAAAATGAACATTTAACTTTTTTCGTAAAAATGTTACTTTAGACCCAAATGTTTTATTTTCGCAATGGTAACAGGAAAAAATGGACCCCAAAATTTGTTGAGCAATTTCTCCTGAGCACGCCAATACTCAATATGTGGGGGAAAACCACTGTTTGGGCGCACGGCAGGGTTTGGAAGGGAAGGAGCGCCATTTGACTTTTTGAATGTAAAATTTGCTTGAATAATTAGCAGATGCCATGTTGGGTTTGGGGAGCCCCTGATGTGCCTAAAAAGTGGAAACCCCCTACAAGTGACACCATTTTGGAAACTCGGCCCCTCAGGGAATTTATCTAGATGTGTGGTGAGCACCTAGATCCCCCAGATGCTTCACAGAAGTTTATAACATTGAGCCGTAAAAATAAAATTTTCACATTTTTCCGACAAAAATGTTTTTCAGCCCCCAATTTTGCATTTTCATAAGGGTAACAGGAGAAATTGCACCATGCAATTTGTTGTGCAATTTCTCATGAACAAGCCGATACCCGGTATGTGGGAGAAAACTACTGCTTGGGCGCACAGCAGGGTTCAGAAGGAAAGGAGCGCCATTTGACTTTTTGAATGTAAAATTTGCTTGAATAATTAGCGGCCCTTGATGTGCCTAAACAGTGGAAGCCCCCCACAGCTGACCCCATTTTGGAAACTAGACCCCTCAAGGAACTTCTCTAGATGTGTGGTGAGCACTCTTAAACCCCAGGTGCTTCACAGAAGTTTATAACATACAGCCGTGAAAATAAAAAAATCAAACTTTTTCCACAAAACTTATCTTTTAGCCCCATATTTTTTATTTTCACAAGGGTAAGAGGAGAAAATGGACCCCAAAAACTGTTGTGCAATTTCTCCTGAGTATGCCGGTACCCCATATGTGGAGAAAATACACTGTTTGGGCGCCGGGTTCAGAAGGGAAGGAGCACTGTGTGACTTTTTGAATGCAAAATTGGCTGGAATCAAGAGCGGACGCCATGTCGCGTTTGGAGAGACCCTGATGCGCCTAAACAGTGGAAACCCCCCACAAGTGACCCTAGTTTGGAAACTAAACCCCTCAAGGATTTTATCAAGGGGTATAATGAACATTTTGAACCCAGAGATACGACACAGAATTTGATAACATTAGGTCATCATCATATTGAATAAGTTGTCACTAGTCTTGAGCGCAAGTGCTCGCTACTTGAGTTTGCATCGGATACTCGGGTATGCACCATGTATCAAGGGTGCTCGAGTGACATGCTCGAGTCCCTGCCCCGAATGTTTCACAGTTGTTAGAGACCCAAAAAAAACATGCGGGGATCGCTCATTCATGGCAGGCAATCCCCATGAGGTTTTTTTGGCTGTATAACTGTTAGAATCTATTTTGTTTTACTATCGGCCATCTTGTTGTGGTTTGCTGGCTTCTAGTCTTTTCCTCTGGTGCTGGGTTTCTTGGTCACGTGATCTCTGCACTCTTTATTACTCAGCACCTGGCTCCCATCCCCTGCTGGACATCAGTGTTGTTACGCTCCTGCTCTGGCTAAGTAGCCTTGTTTAGTTCTTCTTGCTTTGGACTATTGTTATCCTGGGACTTCTTGTTCCATCAGTTTTGTTTCCTTTAATTTTCGTTTCTGCAACTAACTTTTCTGTTAGGAGGTCTCCTGCTTTTGCTCCCAGTCCTTAGATCTTTTAGGGACCCCTTTCCCCTTCCTACAGGTCTTCGTTTGAGTTCAGTGCAGGAGTTTCGGTGGGGCTATTCATTAGGAATAGGGTACCCACCCCAGCGTAAGGTAAAGCTGAGTCTCAGTGCAGGGACAGCTTTTCCCTTCTATTCCTTAGTTCTAAGTTGCAGAACATAACAGTATGTCCAGCCACTTTTTTTTTTTTTTTTTTTTTAATTTATTTCTTTTATTTTTTTCTTCTCTTCTCCTCTCCTCTTCCTGGATTTTCTTCAGTATCGTTACCATCCAGGAGCTTGCTCAACGCTTGCAAGGGTTGACTCTGGAAGTTGCCGATCTTCAGCAGTAAGTGAGTAAATACCCTGCAGAACGCTATGAAGAACCTAAGGTGGGATTACCTGAGTGTTTCTCCAGGAAACGACAAGATTTTTTTTCATTTAAAAATGCTTGTTTGTTGTATTTTTGGCTCAGACCTAGAACGTCTTGTAGTGAACTACAGCATGTAGGAATTATTATGTCTCTATTGCGTAAGGAACCTCAAATCTGGTTGTTTTCCTTGTCTTCTGATGATCATTGTTTGAGTTCTCTGGAGGCATTTTTTGATGCCATGGGTTTGCTATATGATGACCCTGATCGGGTTATATCAGCTGAGGCCGAGCTCAGATGTCTCAAACAGGGTTCTCTTGATGCTGAGAGTTATTGCACCCTGTTCAGATGATGGTCTGCAGAGGTCAGGTGGAATGACCCTGCACTCAAGTTTCAGTTTCTGGCAGGCTTGAGTGAAAGGGTTAAAGATTTGCTCATTGCATTCCCTGCACCTGATACTCTGCAAGTTGCCATGCAGTTAGCTATCCGTGTGGATAGAAGGTTGAGGGCTAGACAGAATGAGGAGAAGTTTCCTGTATTGCTGGATTCTGTTTCTCACGATAATCCTGCCGACACTGGGGAACCTATGCAGGTTGGGGCAATGTCATCCCGTTCCAAGGAGAGGGACAGGAGGTTCTCTGAGGGACTTTGCTTGTATTGCGGTAAGGCTGATCATTTTTTAAAGCAATGTGAGGTTCGCTTAAGGAAAGAAAAAAAATGGTCAGTAGAAATAACACTCCTGTTCGCATTGTGTTTTTACGTAGTGCTGGGGTGTTTTTTCCTGGTAATACCACCCGTCAGGGTCGTTTGATTGAGTTTCAGGTTATGGTGGATTGTGGTTCTGCACTTAATTTGATTGAGCAACAATTTCTTGAAAAGTATAAGTTTGATTCTGAACCTTTGTCGTCTCCTTTTCCTGTGGTGGCGATTGATAATACTCCCCTGGAGCATGGGAGCATTCTTCGAAAGGTCACTGGGTTTCCGCTTACTATGAATATGGAACATCAGGAGCAGATTGACTTATTTGTACTTGCTAAGTTGCCTTCCCCGGTCGTCCTGGGGTTGCCCTGGTTAAAACGGCATAATCCTTTGCTGGACTGGTCGTCTGGTTCCATAAGATCCTGGGGTCACGGGTGTTATGGTAAGTGTTGTAATGTCCACATTGCAGCTGTTGTAAAGGGGGGAGTTACCTGAACCCATTCAGGATTTTTGGAGGAGGTGGAGTCAAAAGCTTTACCACCTCATAGAGATTACGATTGCACTATTGACTTCGTCCCTGATGCTAAGCTCTCTAAGAGTCGGTTGTTTAATCTGACAATCTCCGAGAGGGAGTATCTTCAGACTAGTTTAGCTGCAGGTCACATAAGTCTCCTGTGGCGGTTGGGTTATTTTTTGTCAAAAAGAAGGATGGGGGTCTTAGGCCATGTCTGGATTTTCGGGAGATTAATAAGATCACTGTGCGCAATCCTTAGCCGTTACCACTTATTCCGGATTTGTTTAACCAATTGACCGGAGCTAAATGGTTTTCTAAGATTGACCTTCGTGGGGCATATAATTTGCTGCGGGTGAAGGATGGAGATGAATGGAAGACAGCTTTTAACACCCCGGAAGGACATTTTGAGTGTTTGGTGATGCCTTTTGGGCTTACTAACGCTCCTGCATTTTTTCAAAATTTCATCAATGACATTCTGAGACCCTTGATCGGTAGGAGAGTTATTGTTTATCTGGATGACATTTTGATTTATTCATCGGATCTTGAGTCTCATTGGCAGAGAGTCCACAAAGTTCTTTAGATTCTGAGAGATAACACACTGTTTGCTAAATTGGAGAAGTGTCAGTTTGCTGTCCAGAAAATTAGTTTTTTGGGTTACTTTGTCTCTTGTGATGGTTTTGAGATGGACCCAGTGAAAGTTCAGGCTGTGCTGGAGTGCCCGAGGCCTGAGGGTTTGAAGTCCATACAGAGGTTTTTGGGGTTTGCCAATTATTACAGGAAATTCATAAAGAATTTCTCTGTCATCGTTAAACCCATTACTGATCTTACCAAGAAGGGTACTAATACAGTCTAATGGTCCACTGAGGCTATTGAAGCTTTTGAGTATCTCAAGGAGAGGTTCAGCTCTGCTCCTGTTTTTATCCAGACGGATGAGACCAAGCCATTTTTGGCTGAGGTGGATGCCTCATCTATAGGCGTAGGGGCAGTTCTGTACCAGGAGGGTGAGGATGGGGTGCATCCCTGTGCTTTCTTTTCAAAAAAAATTTCTGAGACAGAGCTCAACTATGATGTTGGGAATCGTGAGTTGTTGGCTATTAAACTCGCGTTCAAGCATTGGCGACATTTTTTGGAGGGGGCTCGACATCCTATACTGTTTTTCACTGATCATAAGAATTTGATTTATCTGGACGCAGCTAAACATTTGAATGCCCGTCAGGCATTCCGTAACCTTTGTCCCGGTGTCAAAGAATGTTAAGGCTGACGCTTTGTCTCGTAGTTTCTCTCCAGCGGTGAATGCTAAGAGGGAGGAGTGTATTTTGCAGAGAGGGGTGGTGGTGGCCACATTGGATTCTGAGTTGGAGAATAGCATCCTAGGAGCTCAGAGTGCGGCACCAACTAACACTCTGTGTGGTAAATTGTTTGTGCCTAGAGCCTTGAGGAGAGCGTTGTTTGTTGAATGTCATGAATCTTGGTTGGCGGGTCACCCAGGGATTTCGGAAACTAAGAAGTCTATCGGTCGGAGTTTCTGGTGGCCAGGGTGGCAAAGGGAAGTCATCAAGTGGGTGCGTCAGTGTTCTGTGTGTGCTAGGTCGAAGGCCTCTCACGCTCCGGCTGCGGGGTTGCTATGCCCCTTGGAAGTTCCTAGTTTGCCATGGACGCACCTTGCCATGGATTTTATCACCGATCTGCCTTTATCGGAGGGTTTTTCTGTCATCTGGGTTGTTGTGGACCGGTTTAGTAAAATATGTCATCTGGTTCCGTTCAACAAGTTACCTTGCGCCAAGACTCTTGCTAAGGCTTTTGTGAAGGAGATTGTTAGGCTCCATGGTGTTCCCACGGACATTGTTTCCAATAGAGGACCACAGTTTGTGGCTCGCTTTTGGCATGCTTTTTGTGACAGATTGAAAATTCATTTGTCATTCTCGACTGGGTATCATCCAGAGTCCAATGGACAGACTGAAAGGAAGAACCAGGATGTCGAGCAGTTTTTGAGATGTTTTGTGGCAGACAATCAGGAAATGTGGTCAGAATTTCTACCACTTGCAGAGTTTGCCCTTAATAATCATACTTCTTCCTCGGCTGGTTGCTATCCCTTTTTTTTGTTGTACTGGCAGGTATCCATCTTTTGGTCCATTTTCCAAGGTTGGGGCTGCTGTACCGGAGGAGTACAATTTTTCTGGTGATTTGGAGAGGGTTTGGACCAGTGTATGCCTGAACCTTAAAGAGGCTAACAGGAGATCTAAAAGGTATTTTGACAAAAAAAGAAAGGAGTCCTTGTTTGCTGTGGGGATATGGTTTGGTTGTTCTCTAGGAATCTTCATTTGAAAATTCCTTCTAAAAAACTGGGGCCTAAATTTGTGGGTCCTTTCAAAGTGGTTCAGATTGTCAACTTGGCAGCGGTGAGGATGGGCATTCCCTCGTCCTGGAGGATTAATTCTGTTTCATGTGTCGTTACTTAAGAAGGCGGACACGCTTGATAAGCAGGCAAAGCCTACTGTTCCTCTTGTTGATGAGGACGGTGAATTTGAAATTTCTCGCATTTTGGATTCCAGGTGGCATAGAGGAAGATTACAGTATCTTGTGTCCTGGAGAGGTTTCGGCCCCGAGGATAATTCCTGGGTGAAGGCCGAGGACGTCTTGGCCTCAAGGCTAATTAAGGCTTTTCACAGGAGATTTCCTGGTAAGGCTCGGCCTAGAGGATCCGGAGGATCCACGTAAAAGGGGAGATACTGTTAGAATCTATTTTGTTTTACTATCGGCCATCTTGTTGTGGTTTGCTGGCTTCTAGTCTTTTCCTCTGGTGCTGGGTTTCTTGGTCACGTGATCTCTGCACTCTTTATTACTCAGCACCTGGCTCTCATCCCCCGCTGGACATCAGTGTTGGTACGCCCGTGTTCTGGCTAAGTAGCCTTGTTTAGTTCTTCTTGCTTTGGACTATTGTTATCCTGGGACTTCTTGTTCCACCAGTTTTGTTTCCTTTAATTTTCGTTTCTGCAACTAACTTTTCTGTTAGGAGGTCTCCTGCTTTTGCTCCCAGTCCTTAGATCTTTTAGGGACCCCTTTCCCCTTCCTACAGGTCTTCGTTTGAGTTCAGTGCAGGAGTTTCGGTGGGGCTATTCATTAGGAATAGGGCACCCAACCCAGCGTAGGGTAAAGCTGAGTCATTGGTATCGGGCAAATGACATTTTTTGATCGCTTTCTATTCCGATTTTTGGGAGGCAGATTATAAAAGAACCAACAATTCAGGAATTATTTTTTTGTCTCTTTTTTTATGCCGTTCTGCGTGTGGTAAAATTGATAAAGTAGCTTTATTCTTCAGGTCAATGTTTACAGTGATACCATATTTATATAGTTTTTTTATGTTTGGTGCTATTACACAATAAAAACTATTTTATAGAAAAAATATTTTTTTTGCATCGCTTTATTCTGAGAGCTATAACTTTTTTCATTTTTCGGGTGATGGAGCTGTATGGCGGCTTGTTTTTTGCTGGACAAGATGACGTTTTCAGTGGTACTATTTTTATTTACATTTGTATTTTTGATCGCGTTTTATTCTATTTTTTGTTTGGCGGTATGATGATAAAGCATCGTTTTTTTTTGTTTGTTTGTTTTTTTACCGTGTTCACTAAAGGGGTTAACTAGTGGCACAGTTTTATAGGTCAGGTGATACCAAATATGTGTACTTTTATTGGTTTGTTTTTTTTCACAATAATATTTATTTCTGGGTACAGTATATATATATTTTTTTATTTATTTTATATATATATATATATATATATATATATATTATTTTTTTTTACAAAAAAAAATTAATTTTTTTTTCACTTTCTTACACTTTTGTTTACTTTTACACTTTGTCTCACTATGGGACTTTCATTTTTTGTAGGCTGGTCGCTTGCACAGCATAGGGATGTAGCAGCATCCTTATGCTATGCAGGCTGTCAGCCCCTGCAGACACAAGTTAGGTAGAACGTGCACTGAGCACGATCTACCTAACTTGCTGATTCCTGGTGACCTGGATGTCGTCATGACGACATCGGGTCACCATGGCAACGATCGGGACCCAGCACACAGAGCGCGGGACTCAGGATACAAGGTAAGAGGGGCTCTCTTACCGATGCCTGCCCCAGAAATGGTGCGATCAAAGTCGATCGCAGCATTTCTGGGCATAATGTGTCGGGAGCGGTGCGGGACTTCTCCTGGCACATAGTACCAGGTGTCAGCTGTGAGAATCAGCTTCTGTGTGGGCGCGATTACATTGTGAGTAATAGTACGTACCTGGTCCAATAGGCCCAGGGCACAGGGACGTACTATTACTAAAAATGTCAGAAAGGGGTTAATAGATAGACAAACAAAAGTATACAGCAGCACTTTGTAAGCACTAAGATGTATGCAAACACTAGCAAATTCGTACCTAAGTACGTAAATTTTATAAGAATATTATATATAGCAGTGATACATCCAAATGTCACCTATTGAATGTTTGCTTATATACTAGCGCTTACAGAGGCTTCTGTATGCTTTTGTTTGTATATTATGTAGTCATAGCAGCTTGCACCTGTTCACACTTGCTTTATTCCGTTTGGAGGCGCTGGTCAGATTTTTATTTATATATATACAGTATATGTGTGTGTATTTTGCAAAATACCATAAATAGTACATTTTCTATTCTTTCTTTTTCTATTTTATTACCCTTCAGTAGTGCCCCCTATGATAATATGTATATATAGTCATGGCTTAAAGTGTTGGCACCCTTGAAATTGTTCCAGAAAATGAAGTATATTTCTCAGAAAATTATTGCAATTACACATGTATTGTTACACACTTGTTTAATTCCTTTGTGAACAACGCAAAAAAACAGCTTCCTATAACCATCACCTTTTGCAAACTGCTTCAGGTCTCTCATATTTGAAGGCGCCTTCTCCTAACAGCAATTTTAAGATCTCTCCACAGGTGATCAATAGGATTTAGATCCGTACTTATTGCTGCCACTTCAGAACTCTCCAGCGCTTTGTTTCCATCCATTTCTGGAGGCTTCTTGAAGTATGTTTGGTGTCATTGTCCTTCTGGAAGACCCATAACCTAGGACGCAACCCCAGCTTTCTGACACTGGACACTACATTGCAACCCAAAATCCTTTGGTAATCTTCAGATTTCATGATGCTTTGCAGACAGTCAAGGCACCCAGTGCAAGAGGCAGCAAAGCAACCGTAAAACATTTTTGAACCTCCACCATATTTGACTGTAGGTACTGTGTTCTTTTCTTTGTAGACCTCATTGTGTTTACCATAAACGGTAGAATGATGTGCTTTACATAACAGCTCTATCTTGGTCTCATCTGTTCACAAGATGCTTTCCCAGAAGGATTTTGGCTTACTCATGTATATTTTGGGAAACTGCAGTCTAGCTTTTTTATGTCTCTGTGTCAGCAGTAAGGTCCTCCTGGGTTGCCTGCCATAGTGTTTCATTTCATTCAAATGCCAATGGATAGTTCGCGCTGACAATGATGCACCCTGAGCCTGCAGGTCAGCTTGAATTTCTTTGGAACTTGATTGAGGCTGCTTATCCACCATGCGGACTATCCTGCATTGCAACCTTTCATAATTTTTTCTCTGCTGTCCACGTCCAGGGAGATTAGCTACAGTGCTATGGGTTGTAAACTTGATTATGTTGCGCACCGTGGACAAAGAAACATCAAGATCTCTGGAGATTGACTTGTAACCTTGAGATTGTTGATATTTTTCAACAATTTTGGCTCTCAAGTCCTCAGACAGTTCTCTTCTCCTCTTTTTGTTCTCCATGCTTAGTGTGGCACACACAGACACACAAGATTGAGTCAAGGTCTCCCCTTTTTATTTGGTTTCAAGTGTGATTTTCATATTGCCTTCACTTGTTACTTGCCACAGGTGAGTTTGAACGAGCATCACATGCTCGAAAGAAAGTTGTCTACCCACAATTTTGGAAAAGTGCCAACATTTTTATTCAGCCCATTTTTGGAGTTTGTGTGAAGTTATGTCCAATCTGAATTTTTTCTCTGTTTTTTTTGTGTTGTACCAATACACACAAAGAAAATAAACATGTGTATAGCAAAGCATGTGTAATTGCAATAATTTTCTGGGAGAAATACTTCATTTTCTTTTACAATTTTAAAGGTGCCAACAGTTTCGTCAATGACTATATATATATACAGGGAGGTCCAAAAGTAGGTGGACAGAAAGTGTAATAAGGTTATGAAGGGGAAGATTTATCAAACATGGTGTAAAGTGAAACTGTCTCAGTTGCCCTTAGCAACCAATCAGATTCCACTTTTCATTCCTCACAGACTCTTTGGAAAATTAAAGGTGGAATCTGATTGGTTGCTAAGGGCAACTGAGCCAGTTTCACAGATCTAGTTTTCACAGATAGATCTCCTCCAAATCTGTTTTCTTTTCAGATAATTCAGATAACACATAATGGCAAATAATTTAAATACAGATCAAAGAAAATGGATTTTAACAGAGTATTGGAAATCTCAAAATGCTGAAACCGTTAGAGCAGATTGGGTTGACACATTTGGTACTCAAGCCCCAAAGAGACAAACCATTTACCGCATTTGTGACAAATTCAATGCCACTGGCTCAATCCCTAATGCTCCAAAAACTGCTCGACCCAAAACAGTCTGTACAGAAGATAATAGACAACTTGTTGCTGAAACATTTGTTCAGAGTCCAAAAAAGTCACCAGAAGAGCCTCTTTGGAATTGGGAATTTCACGAGCTTCTATCATGCGAATCCTGAAATCTATTGGGTGGAAGCTTATCGTCCACGTCTAATTCATGGTTTATTGGAGGATGATCCAGACAGGCAGCTGCAATTTAGTGAGATTATGCTTAACGAAATTGAAGAAAATCCAGTAATTTTAGATAACATTATGTGGAGTGATGAAGCTTCTTTCATATTCTCCGGCCATATTAACAGACATAATTGTATTTACTGATATAATGAGAACATGCATTTAACATTAGAGCAACAACTAAATGAGCCTGGTGTCAATGTTTGAGGTGGTATTTCAAGTTTTGGTGTTTTAGGAACAATATTTTTTGATGGAACAGTCACAGGAGATAAGTGTCTCGAAAGTCTAATGAATCAAGTTGTTCCCCAGTTACAGCAACAGCCTAATTCACATGACCTTTATTTCCATCAAGATGGGGCTCCTCCACATTATTCAAGAGTAGTCCGCGAGTATCTTGATGAAACATTTCCTAATAAATGGATTGGCCGAAGAGGCCCACTTGATTGGCCGGCACGTTCACCAGACTTGACCCCAATGGATTTTTTCTTTTGGGGAGTACTCAAGGACAAAGTTTATAGTCGAAAACCAAAAAGTGTCAGTGATTTGAAAAATTACATAAGAGATGCATTTCAAGAAATTAATACCCAAAGAGAATTGTGCAAAAAAGTTTGTCGAAGCGTAAGAGGCGACTTCAAAGCTGTGCAAATTGTAATGGAAAACAGTTTGAGCACCTGCGTTGATATAATTTAAGGGCTTTTGTATTATTGTTCAGAATAAAATTTAATTGTCAGTGTTATGCTTGTGTTAGTAAATATAATTGTATATATAAATCAAAATAAATGTTATTTTTTTCTGTCCACCTACTTTTGGACCCCCCTGTATATATAAAGTATATATATAAGTTGTTCCTTGGCCTTGGTTTTCCGCCAAGGAATTTTTTTTAAATAAATTCATGGATAAAATGGCCCATTTACTGCAATGGTGGAGTGATAGAAATATGCTCATTGACATATCCATAGGCCTTGTGAAGGAAGTGGAAGGGGGAGCTGAGCTGCCACCTAATGAGGATGACTTCTGAAAGAGTTAGCAAATCTCCGAAAAGGTCTCTTTTGCCAATTGCACCTCCAACGTCCAGTAGACTATAAGAAAAGTTCTAGGAGCAAAAATGGCAGCACTCCAGATGTGAGATATCATTGAAATATTGACGCATAGTTAACTATATTGGTAGAGGAAATTAGGAATTAACTTAATTTTTGGGGAGAGTGGGTTGTGATGCAAGTACTTTCTGGTCCTCAGTATATCATACTTTTCATTCCTTCATCCATAATTCATCAGACATCTTAGATCTTAGATCACAGACATTGCTGAGTCTATTACACGCTTTCCTTGTCCATTTACTACTATAACGCACAACAACCAAGATCTTACGATTCAGAGAGATTTAATTATTAGGAAGAAAGTGTTCCAGAAGATACAGCCCAAATCCAATTACCCTAGGAGGAGGATATATTGCATATCTGGCCTCCTGTGAACTTTGTATCGTGTCGGATAAAGAAGCTGAAAATAATCCAGATTTCAGATACATTTTTTAAAAGAAAAGATTTCTTCTCTAGAAACCAACAAGACATATTCCTACATAATATACTGAGGATATTGTGTCATTTATAAATAGAGGCAGGCAAAGGGTTTGAGGTTTTTTCGGATTCTCAATGGAGGAACAGGTGTGTGTTAGCAAGTGTTTCATTCCCCTGCAGCACCCCCACAGGAAAAATGAAGTATTACAAGGTGTCCATTGAAATTAATACGTTACATGTGTACCCATGAAATACATGGAAATCTAGAGAAGAAGAAGAGATGCAGCATATATTGAATACATGGAAATGCCAGGTCCTCCAGAGAGATGCCGCTCTCCACACAGAACTCCGTAATGAGGGAACCCTTATTTTTACTCTATATGTACTAATATGATATTTGAAAGGGGATTGATTGCTATTGACAAATTAACTAAATGTCCCATCTGATGTCTAGTTTGAAGATTATCTCAGACTAAAGCTGGATTGCCTTTCCTTTACTTGACTTCCCTTACTTTTCCTCCTTCGTCTACTTCCTTAGTTTGACTTCCTCTCCAGAGTCCTCATGGTTAACACAATACTGGATACTTATAGTGAGATGGTGCAGTCCAAAATTTTTGCCTTATTTTGCCATAAAGTTTACTAACACACCTATCGATTGTCTGTCCTCAAGTTCATTATTTTGGCCAGTTCTCTTCTTTTACTTCTCAAGTCATGAAGTGTTATCACGCATTTGTTAGGATTGGAAAAAAAAAAAGATCTGGCTCATTTTTGGTCCATGGGTCAAATCTGGTATTGTAGCTCATCTAATTTATGCAGATGGTGCTGATCTACAATATCAGACACAACCCATGGACAAGATTGACACACTCAGGAAAATGAAAGACTTCTCTAACAGTACACTTGTTAAAAGGGTTGTCCATGATCAGAAAAAGGTGGCTTCTTTTTTTCCAGAAAGAGCACCATACCTGTTCATGGGTTGTGTCTAGTGTTGAAGCTCCTTTGAAATTCATTTTCTACCTATTTCCTACTTGGTGCAATTTCTGATCCACAAAAAGTTATTCATAATTTCCAATAACACTAAGAGTTTTGAACTTTTATGGTTAAAAACAAAAAAACAAGCGCAAGATCTTGTGCAGTTTCTGCCATGATTGACTCCGAAGGATTTTCCATGGAAAGCATCTGGCTCAGATAGACATCTCTCTTCACGACAAATTCTATGACTCCGCCATCGTCTCTTGTTCTTTTGTCACATTTCAGCAAGGGACACTTTAGCGCCATGCTTCCTGCAGATGCTTAAGATGTAGCCTTGGCTCTTTAGATTGGGCTTCTTTATGGTTCTGAAAAACAGTAGATGAAAGATGGTTTACACGTAGACACAAATTCCCAGCAGCCTCCATCTTGACTTTGTACTTTTCTTTTGAAGAGATCTCTCAGGAAATAAGTCACATTATAGAGGAAGTGTCAATGACTCACACTTATTCCGTGTAACCAGTAATTGTAACTTCAACATCCACGACAATGACTTGTGTTTTGTTAGCAATGAGTTCACCGTGGAGCCGGCACAGATTAACCCTTATCATTTTGAAAAGTTCATTAAGGATTCCAAATCTTCAGATACAGACTTAATGCTAAATGCCTGTAGCATAAACATCTCCCGACAGAGTGAGCCAAAATCAATTTTTTTTCCGAAACTAGTCATATTTAACCACTCATCTTGGTATATGTCAAACCAAGAGAACAGATAAAGAAGAACACATCTATAGCTCCTGACTGAAGAACCTTGTGCCATATCTGAATTCACACTATGGCCCTTATTAAAGAAGCCCTCCCAACAAAGTTTTTATCCTCTTAATATATTGCAGTCATGATATTATATAGCTTTCTAACAGCCGCAAAAAATACGGGGTGGGGACTCGAGCATGGTGCTTGAGCACCCACAATACTCAATGCGTACCCAAGCACCTGATGCTCGATTGAGTGGAGAGCACGCTAGCTCATCACTACAAGGGACCAGTAACCGATTTACATTTTTTATTCTAAGACCACCATGAGTCCATCTGTAAGATAAATATATTAGTGGACAACTATTTAAACTCCTCACCCTTCATCTCAAGACCTGTAAAAAAAACTGGCTACTTCATCCTCAAAGCTTGGCCCTCACTTCTCTTGGCTCCATAGCAGCTGAATGAACTGCCTTTATAGACTTATGCCCTTACATAAAACTTTGTTTAAGCCTTGATCTATAGATCATATGTATATATATATATATAAATATATATATATATATATATATATAAATATATATATATATACACATATATATATATATATATATATATATATTGTAATGCAGCAGCTTGCTAGCATTACTGTAAAAGGTCCAGGATGTGTTTACCGGACCCTGTACCTTCCCCTTTAACTGACTGGTCACATGACCGTGACATCACACAGGTCCTGATGCACACAGTTAAGGTCCTGTCAGTATGTGTATGTGTGTGTGTGCACGGGATGCATATATAAACCCTGCTTAATTTGAGACAGGTGTGTTCGGTGTGAGGCCTGTGCTCCGTGTGTGTGGGACACCGTTTGTGAGAGGCCTAGTGAGGCCGAGTGAAGCCTGGCAGCCTGAAAGGCAAAGACTGGATCCTGTGCGGATGCTAGTGGCCTTGGAAGGCAGCGGCTTTGGAGTGAAGCCTGGTACCTGGAAGGTCGAGCCTGGATCCTGTGTGGATGTCAGTGGCCTTTGAGGGCGAGCCGGCTTGAGTAAGAGTCCTGAAAGGCGGAGCCTGGATCCTGTGTGGATGTCAGTGGCCTTTGAGGGAACGACGGCTTGAGACCCCTACCTGGGAAGCCACAAAGCCACAGTGGTGGCAAGTGTAATGGACTGAGACAGCTAAACCCGGCAAAGGTAATACCCTGTGCTATATGGACATTGTGATATGAACATTGCTACTTTATTACCTTGCCGTAAGCTGTAACCTGGAGCAAGTGGGCCTGTGTGCCACTTGGCTCATGAACATTGTGTTTATGTGTGTCGGTGTGCCACGGAGTTGGACCCGGTGAACTGTGGCTTATGATGTACTAAACTGCAGCTTTGTGAGAAAAACGTAAAGACATTGCACGTGTGCATTGATTGATGCAGCGAAGCGAGTTACCCCCAGTATGATGACTAGCGCTGCCTTACAATATATATATATATATATACTGTACAGACCAAAAGTTTGGACACACCTTCTCATTTAAAGATTTTTCTGTATTTTCATGACTATGAAAATTGTACATTCACACTGAAGGCATCAAAACTATGAATTAACACATGTGGAATTATATACTTAACAAAAAAGTGTGAAACAACTGAAAATATGTCTTATATTCTAGGTTCTTCAAAGTAGCCAACTTTTGCTTTGATGACTGCTTTGCACACTCTTGGCATTCTCTTGATGAGCTTCAAGAGGTAGTCACCGGAAATGGTCTTCACTTCACAGGTGTGCCCTGTCAGGTTTAATAAGTGGGATTTCTTGCCTTATAAATGGGGTTGGGACCATCAGTTGTGTTGTGGAGAAGTCAGGTGGATACACAGCTGATAGTCCTACTGAATAGACTGTTAGAATTTGTATTATGGGAAGAAAAAAGCAGCTAAGTAAAGAAAAACGAGTGGCCATCATTACTTTAAGAAATGAAGGTCAGTGAGTGCGAAAAATTGGGAAAACTTTGAAAGTGTCCTCAAGTGCAGTTGCAAAAACCATCAAGCGCTACAAAGAAACTGGCTCACATGAGGACCGCCCCAGGAAAGGAAGACCAAGAGTCACCTCTGCTTCTGAGGATAAGTTTATCCGAGTCACCAGCCTCAGAAATTGCAGGTTAACAGCAGCTCAGATTAGAGACCAGGTCAATGCCACACAGAGTTCTAGCAGCAGACACATCTCTTCAACAACTGTTAAGAGGAGACTTTGTGCAGCAGGCCTTCATGGTAAAATAGCTGCTAGGAAACCACGGCTAAGGACAGGCAACAAGCAGAAGAGACTTGTTTGGGCTAAAGAACACAAGGAATGGACATTAGACCAGTGGAAATCTGTGCTTTGGTCTGATGAGTCCAAATTTGAGATCTTTGGTTCCAACCACTGTGTCTTTGTGCGACGCAGAAAAGGTGAACAGATGGACTCTACATGCCTGGTTCCCACCGTGAAGAATGGAGGAGGAGGTGTGATGGTGTGGGGGTGCTTTGCTGATGACACTGTTGGGGATTTATTCAAAATAGAAGGCATACTGAACCAGCATGGCTACCACAACATCTTGCAGCGGCATGCTATTCCATCCGGTTTGCGTTTAGTTGGACCATCATTTATTTTTCAACAGGACAATGACCCCAAACACACCTCCAGGCTGTGTAAGGGCTATTTGACCAAGAAGGAGAGTGATGGGGTGCTACGCCAGATGACCTGGCCTCCACAGTCACCAGACCTGAACCCAATCAAGATGGTTTGGGGTGAGCTGGACCGCAGAGTGAAGGCAAAAGGGCCAACAAGTGCTAAGCATCTCTGGGAACTCCTTCAAGATTGTTGGAAGGCCATTTCCGGTGACTACCTCTTGAAGCTCATCAAGAGAATGCCAAGAGCGTGCAAAGCAGTCATCAAAGCAAAAGGTGGCTACTTTGAAGAACCTAGAATATAAGACATATTTTCAGCTGTTTCACACTTTTTTTTGTTAAGTATATAATTCCACATGTGTTAATTCATAGTTTTGATGCCTTCAGTGTGAATGTACAATTTTCAAAGTCATGAAAATACAGAAAAATCTTTAAATGAGAAGGTGTGTCCAAACTTTTGGTCTGTACTGTATATATATATATGCATATATATATATATATAGATATATATAGTGGGGAAAATAAGTATTTGCTACACTGCTGATTTTGCAAGTTTTCCCACCTACAAATAATGGAAAGGTCTGTAATTTTTATCATACGTATAGAGACAGAATCTTAACAAAAAATCAAGAAAATCACATTGAATGATTTTTACATAATTAATTTGCATTTTATTGCATAAAATAAGTATTTGATACAATAGAAAAACAGAACTTAATATTTGGTACAGAAACCTTTGTTTGCAATTACAGAAGTCAGACGTTTCCTGTAGTTCTTGACCAGGTTTGCACACATTTTAGAAGGGAGCTTGGCCCACTCCTCTATACAGATCTTCTCCAGATCTTTCAGGTTTCAGGGCTGTCACTGGGCAACATTGAGTTCCAGCTCCCTCCAAAGATTTTCTATTGGGTTCAAGTCTGGAGACTGGCTAGGCCACTCCAGGACCTGGAAATGCTCCTTACGGAGCCACTCCTTAGTTGCCCTGGATGTGTGTTTCGGATCATTATCATGCTGGAATACCCAACCACGACCCATCTTCTATGCTCTTACTGAGGGATAGAGGCTGTAGGCCAAAATCTTGCTATACATGACCCCATCCATCCTCCCTTCAATACGGTGCAGTTGTCCTGTTCCCTTTGCCGAAAAGCACCCCCAAAGTATGATGTTTCCCCCACCATGCTTCACGGTTGGGACGGTGTTCTTGGTTCTTAGGGTTGTACTCATCCTTCTTCTTCCTCCAAACATGGCGAGTGGAGTTGATATCAAAAAGGTCTATTTTGGTCTCATCTGACCACATGACCTTCTCCCATGCCTCCTCTGGATCACCCAGATGGTCATTGGTGGACTTCAAACAGGCCTAGACATGTGCTCGCGTGAGCAGGGGGACCGTGCATGCCCTGCAGCATTTTAATCCGTGACGGCATAGTGTGTTACTAACGGTAATGTTTGACACCGTGGTCCCAGCCCTCTTCAGGTCATTTACCAGGTCCTCCCATGTAGTTCTGGGCTGATTATTGACCTTTCTCAGAATCATTTGTGGTGCCCCTGCGGGTCCAGTCGCCACAGAGGTACTGCATCTCAGCCAGAGGTGTGGTACCCCACTCTCAGGTAAGGAGGGAGCACTACCCGGGACCCACACACCCACATCCAACACCACATCACTCCAGTAGGGAAGGGCGAGATTGCTCCTGAGGGAGAGCACAGTCCCTGTCCCTGTCTGGAGGTGGGAACTAGGTAGAGGAGGTGGGTGGAGGAAGTAGTTTAGGGGAGCCCACAAGGAAGGACTGAAGGTAGAGGGGACCACGCAGAGTAACAGTTAGTGACGTGGGTCACATGACAGACAGTTTAAAAAGACAGGTAGAAACATCTAGAAAGGCCAAGTGAGTGAGAACCGTTGAGGAGTAGGGTCCAGACAGAGTGAGGGCCCAGTCAGAGGGGCCCAGTAGGAGAGAGAACGAGAGGAGCGAGGGAGTCAGAAGGGCTCCTGAGACAGAGAAGGGATCCTAGGGGCACGGGAAGTGTGGAGTCCACCCGTGCACCCGAATTCATGCCGACCGTAGTCGGGAGAAAGGATCAGGTTGCAGTAGGGGACCGGCCCCAGACTAGTGGAGGACTGCAAGACTCAGCTAGCAAACCGGAGGTTGCGGTATCTTCATGTGCCGTAGCCAAAACCACACACATTCGCTGAATAGGTGGCCATATAGGACCAAGGGGACAGAGAGGACGTCGCTCAACAAGGCCCGCGGCCACTGGCTCGGGACACTTTGTGTGAGGCGCAGGGCAGGAGGGCGAGAGCCATCACAGAGAGAGACGACCCGGGAAAGGTACACAAGAAGGGGGTCCCGATCAAGTGCACCCAAGTTATCTGAGAGTTGGTTGGATCACTTCCCCGGAGGACACAGGACTCGGTGGGCTGTTATAACCTGCTGGCAGTTGTAATCTGGAACATCATAAGAACTGTGAGCAAAAACTTGAAGACTGCACCCCGCTGTGTCCTTGACTTAACTGCTGCGTCACCTGCCTTGCACTACACCAACAAAGCTACCTCTTTAACTGCCCTGGGGCCTAGCTCTACCCGTGGAGGGCTGAACCATCTCTGCTGTGTCACTAACGGCCCCAGTGGATCTGAACAGCAGCGGCGGCCACCTATAGTTGCATATCACAAGTGGCGTCACGAAACTTTATCCCCAAAACTTTATTCCCCTCTGTTATTGACCGCCCGGGCCACGGACCGGGTCACGCCACCGTGACTATCCTAAAAGAACCGACCAGCCCGGCGCCGAGTACTCCACGGCCCCAGGCGGCGCGTCACAATCTTACCCCACAAGGTGAGATTTTTCATGGAGCCCCAGACTGAGGAAGACTGAGAGTCATCTTGTGTTTCTTCCATTCTCTAATAATTGTGCCAACAGCTGTTGCCTTCTCACCAAGCTGCTTGCCTATGGTCCTATAGCCCATCCCAGCCTTGTGCAGGTCTACAATTTTGTCCCTGGTGTCCTTAGACAGCTCTTTGGTCTTGGCCATAGTGGAGAGGTTGGAGTGTGATTGATTGAATGTGTGGACAGGTGTCTTTTATACAGGTAACGAGTTCAAATAGGTACAATTAATACAGGTAATGAGTGCAGAGTAGAAGGGCTTCTTAAAGAAAAACTAACAGGTCTGTTAGAGCCAGACTTCTTGCTGGGTGGTAAGTGATCAAATACTTATTTCATGCAATAATATGCAATTTAATTATGTAAAAATCATACAATGTGATTTTTTGTTTTTCATTTTTAGATTCTGTCTCTCACAGGTGAAGTGGACCTACGATAAAAATTACAGACCTCTCCATTCTTTTTAGGTGGGAAAACTTGCAAAATCGGCAGTGGATCAAATACTTATTTTCCCCACTGTTTATACTCACCTTCTTCACTGGCGCCATTCCAGCGATCACCCTTTTGTGCCATGTGAGCATTGCAGCAAATAAGCAGCTGCTAATGAGCTGCAGATCTCACATTTCCCTTTGACGGCCTTCATATGGCATAAGAATGGCTCCCTTGGTGGAGTGGCACCCATGTGGGAAGTATCTGGTTTTTTCAGTTAACACTGGGGAATACAATATTTAAGAAGGGCTTGTCCAAGTAGTGGACAACTCCTTTAAGTCAGCATGGAATGTTGGGGGATTTCAGCTGTGAAATCGTCAGAATTTTATATGCAGCTCTGAAGTACAATATCAGTAACAGATAAATAATTTATCCAAATTCTAATTCTACATATGAATTGGACCTCAAATCAGATAACATTAATATTCATGGAAACAAGACTGTAATCACTTTCCAGTCAAATGAAGACGATATTGATTCTTTTTCTCGTCTGCTGAAAAATTTGCGCCGTGCTCTGCTGGCCTCAGTCTTTTCAATCCATCTAATGCAGACTAATTAGCACCCAATTGTGTCTTACATTAGTAATGAAGATAAGCTTTTAGCTGCATGTGATGACGGCACATGATATTACAAGTAAATGCTCTCTGGCTAATACGCTGCTACGAGAACATTTGGAAAATATAAATTTTTTTTGTCAACCGAGAATTTCCAGAATGAGATTTTCCATTACTTGTCAGGACTTCAGCCTCCGAGGAACGGTAACATTTTGGATCTCTCAACCCATTATTTCTCCCTACATCCCAAAAACACGGTCAAGAGCTCCACAGGTTCTACAATGATTTACGTGACATGGTGTTTGGACTATGACTGAAATTATTGATCCCTTGGATCTTTAGGAGCAACCAGAGGTACAATGTGAAGCTCCTAGACCCAGTGCAACATCTTTAAGAAGCCCCCCACCTACCATATGTCATTGTAATTGGTCCCTCAGCTACCATGGTAATGACTACCATTGCACCAGTCTATAGCTGCACCCCTAGGCACAACAGCTTACAAAACATTCAGTAAGCATCAATTTTGGTGGGGAAAATGAGTTGGCAAACAGAGAGGTCAGAATGACCAAAGAGAAAGAAGTTGATGACAAGAAGATCTCGTTCACATGTATTTTGGAGCTATAAGCGCTCTGTGTTCCGCCCTATAACGCCCCTGTATGGCACTGTAGTATAGAGCAAATCATTCAAGTGGCGTAGTTGGGCATTTGATGGAACATACCACAATATTTTAGTGAGAAGACACTTCAGTTTGTCTCCGTTAGATATGGATATACAGTTTGGTGGAACCATATTGCAGCTTTAAACGATTCTGAACTTGTACAGAGCCATAATATAGTCATACGTATGAGGACTAACACATAGACCCGTGTCTTACAACAGTAGATTGGCAATTTCTTGGCAACATACAGCACATCAAACTTCAAAGTGGATGTTCAAGAGCAACAGAAGTTTACATTTTTCATTTACTTTCTAATTGCAACTTGGGCAACTTTCTAAATAGTCATTATAAATGTTCTACTATTTCCCAAGTCCTCTATCTACATGCGTGCTTTCTTGAAATGTTACTTCTAGGCTCATCTGGTGGAGTGGATCCTCCAAGACCAAGGTCTGGGTGGGCACATGGCCATGGGCAACGGTGCAGCAAGCAGGTGAGGCACACAGAAAATAGGTAGCAAAGATCGGTTAGACCACAGGCAGACAGGAGACCGGGAACAGGTAGCAAAGGTCCTAGAGACCGCAGGCGGACAGCAGAACGGGAACAGGTAGCAGAGGTCCTGGA
Organism: Phyllobates terribilis; assembly: GCF_046119375.1. NCBI lineage: Eukaryota > Metazoa > Chordata > Amphibia > Anura > Dendrobatidae > Phyllobates > Phyllobates terribilis. The sequence continues at coordinate 158,401,803 of NW_027362770.1, forward strand.
GACCACAGGCGGACAGGAGACTGGCAATGGATAGCAGAGGTCCTGGAGATCGCAGGCAAACAGGATACCAGGAACAGGTAGGAGAGGCCCTGGAGACCACAGTTGGACAGGAGACCAGGAACAGGTAGTAGAGGTCCTGGAGACTGCAGGCAGACAGGAGAATGGGAACAGGGAGTAAAGATCCTTGAGACTGCAGGTGGACAGGAGACTAGGAACAGGTGGTAGAGGTCCTGGTGACCTCAGGCAGACAGGAGAACTGGAAGAGGTAGGAAAGGTCCTGGAGACCGCAGGTGCACAGGAGACTGTGAACAGGTAGTGGAGGTCCTGGAGACCACAGGCGGACAGCAGAACGGGAACAGGTAGCAGAGGTCCTGAAGACCACAGGTGGACAGGAGACTGGCAATGGATAGCAGAGGTCCTGGAGATCGCAGGCGAACAGGAGACCGGGAACAGGTAGGAGAGGTCCTGGAGACCACAGGTGGACAGGAGACCAGGAACAGGTAGTAGAGGTCCTGGAGACTGCAGGCAGACAGGAGAATGGGAACAGGGAGTAAAGATCCTTGAGACTGCAGGTGGACAGGAGACTACGAAGAGGTGGTAGAGGTCCTGGTGACCGCAGGCAGACAGGAGAACGGGAAGAGGTAGGAAAGGTCCTGGAGACCGCAGGTGCACAGGAGACTGGGAACAGGTAGTAGGGGTCCTGGAGACCGCAGGCAGACAGGAGACTGGGAACACGTATTAGAGGTCCTGGAGACAGCAGTTGGACAGGAGACTGGGAACAGGTAGTGGAGGTCCTGGAGACCACAGGCGGACAGCAGAACGGGAACAGGTAGCAGAGGTCCTGGAGACCACAGGCGGACAGGAGACTGGCAATGGATAGCAGAGGTCCTGGAGATCGCAGGCGAACAGGATACCAGGAACAGGTAGGAGAGGTCCTGGAGACCACAGGTGGACAGGAGACCAGGAACAGGTAGTAGAGGTCCTGGAGACTGCAGGCAGACAGGAGAATGGGAACAGGGAGTAAAGATCCTTGAGACTGCAGGTGGACAGGAGACTAGGAACAGGTGGTAGAGGTCCTGGTGACCGCAGGCAGACAGGAGAATGGGAAGAGGTAGGAAAGCTCCTGGAGACTGCAGGTGCACAGGAGACTGTGAACAGGTAGTAGGGGTCCTGGAGACCGCAGGCAGACAGGAGACTGGGAACACGTATTAGAGGTCCTGGAGATGGCAGTTGGGCAGGAGACTGGGAACAGGTAGCAGAGATCCTGGAGACCTCAGGCAGACAGGAGATCGGGAACAGGCAGCTGAAGTCTTGGAGACCAGAGGCGGACAGGAGACTGGGAATAGGTAGTAGAGGTCCTGGAGACCGTAGGCTGACAGGAAACCAGGAACAGGTAGCAGAGGTCCTGGAGACCGCAGGTGGACAGGAGACTGGGAACAGGTAGCAAGGGTTCTGGAGGCTGCAGGCACACAGGACTCAGGAGCACTTAAAAGTCTTATTACTAAGAGGCAGGTGTATGTCTTGGTAGGCCATATATAGACCTAGGCAGATGATCATGACTCGCCCCCTGGGCCGTGGGGCACCCGGAACCGGGCTTCTGTGCGATGCTGGGGGTAGTAGTGGCAGCCCGATCACGTGGCTCAGGGTGGTCAGACCAAATGCTGTGGCAGCCTATTTATAGAGTTATGAATGTCCGACTACGCCACCCGTGGATTGCGGTCAGAGATAACCGCTGCTGCAAGGCAGACCGCTGAGGCTGGTGTTGGTGTGCAGCACAGGGATAGGATAACTCCCCACTGGAAGAGTGTAGCCTCAGGGCAGCGTATGTGAATGCTGGGGGTGATAGTGCAGGCCGCAATAGTAAGAGTTCAGAGTCCGCTTCAAACAGTCCAGGGTCTTTATTGCAGATGTTATTACTGACCCAACAGGAGTACCGGTTAGGGATGGGCCTGGGTATCTGAGAGCATTCGGGCGAGCCCCACTGGTCAGGGTGAGTGTGTAGGCCTACCGTTCTCTCTATGCTCTTGCTGACTATCCCCCTTTTCGTGGTGTAATAGCCCACGTCCCTGAGCTGGCCGTGTACTTCGCCTGTATGGCTTGCGACTCAGGCCTTCGGTACCTTTTGCTTTCTCCTCGCTGTACTGGTCCCTCTGTGTGGCGGAGCCTCCAGGCTTCTTAGGCCAAGGGACCTGAAATCCCTTGCTGGTTGGTTTCCTGCTGCTGGGCTTACAACCCTGACAGCCTCGGACCCCAATGTCCGGTTATGTGCTTCTCTCAGCCAGTACCGGCTCTCGTCGCCTCTGTCCCTGGCTCGCAGTCTCTCCTCTGCCTCACGGACTCCTCGGCTACAGCTGAACTGTCCCTCCTTCTCTGGGACTAGTCTCAGTCCTGAGCTAGGTCGTCCAGTTCTCTCTAACCCTGCCCCCAGTTCCAGCTTTTATAGGGGCAGCCAGCTCCCCCTACTGGCCTGGGACAGGAGGTGCTGTATGCTAATTGTCCCTGACCAGGGATCCTCCCTCCTGCTCTCAGACACAGCCTTGAATATTTGTGGCATCCAGGCCTGGGGTGACACATTCCCCCCTAGTAAAGTTTAGTACTCCGGGACTAAGCCTTTTTGGCCAAAAAACAAACAGGGTAACCTCTGCACGACCATAAACACAACATTAATACATGGCAACAAACAAAACACAATTGAGTTCTTTAGGTCACAGTGTGGTCTGTGACCGGGTGTCCATATCACCCAACAAGGTGCAGTTTTGAACGGTGTGGGGACCTGTCTCTATAAACCCCAAGTTCCTGGCCTTGGGTGTGGCAACAAGGCTGAGCTAACTACTTTGGGCCACAAGGGAGCCACGCCGGACAGGTTTTTCTTCTGTGGCCATCTTCACAAGAGGGCACCAAGTGCAACTATTTACAAGACAGTTCCAGCCATTCAGTGTCCATGACATGTCAGTCCATTGAACTAGAAAAACTGGGAAAAACACTATTAGTTATCTGGTAACAACCATAAAACATTAAATATTTACAGGTAAATGTAGACTTTGTACTTAGATCTTCCAGCGAGCTGGTACTTGACCCCTAGTGCTCCGGGTTGACCTGCGTAACCCACTGTCTGGTGGTGGTCTAACCTGGCTTTCCCCACTAGCATTTAGGGTACAGCTACTAGCTGGATTTACAGGCAGGGCAGGCAGCTGTCTGCGGGTTCTTTGGCTTACCGCAGGCATGGCAGGCACACTGTCAGCAGAGGGTAGACTATCCTGGGCTGCTGGCATGGGTTCTTCTGCCTCCGGGGCTGCTTGTTCCTCTTGTTCTTCCTGCTCTCCTGTAGGCTCCTGCTGGGTAGGTTGAAGGAAGTGTAGGACGGGTACCACTATTGCGTCATTTATTCAAGTCCAGGTCCGGGGGAACTCTCCGAGAACAGTGCTGACCATTTCTTTCTTGTCCCCTGTGGGCTCAAGGTCATCTTGATCTTCTCCTGCACTCTGTAGTTGCTCGGGGCACCATTTTAGGTGGTCTCTGGAGACGGTGCTAGTGGTTTATCCTCCATTCTTGGTAATTACACATACCTTCGGGTTGTTGTGGTCGGACTGCAGTACTGTGTACGGGTCACTCTCCCACTGGTCGTCCAGCTTGTGAAGCCTTCTCTTCTGCTTCAGGACCTGCTCTCCAGGTTCCAGGGGACCAGCAGGGGCGTGTTGGTTGAAGAGCCTCTCTTGCTTTTCTCTCGCTTGAGCCAGACTCCTCTCCACACTCTCCTGTACCTTCTTGTACTGTAGCTGCCTTTCCGTATCCCAGTCCGCGTCTGGGGAGGTGTCCTCAGGTGTCAGGACTCCCATCTCCAGGTCTACCGACAGCTTACCTGGTCTTGCTCGCATCAGGTAAGCCGGGGTGCAATTTGTAGCATTCACCGGGATATGGTTGTACAAGTCTATCAGGTCTGGCAGCTTCTCCGGCCACAGGCTGCGTTCTTCCAGGGGCAACATCTTGAGGAGATCAATGACGATATTATTCATTTTCTCACACAGCCCGTTGGTTTGCGGGTGGTAAGGCATTGTCCGAATCTTCCTACAGCCGTAGAGGTTGCAGAACTCCAGGAAGACTTCCGCCTCAAACGCTGGACCTTGATCTGTCAAGACCTGTTCCGGATACCCGTGTGGACGGCAGAAGTGTTGTTGGAAGGCTCTGGCCGCCGTTTGGGCTGTCAAGTCTTTAACCGGGACCACCACCAAGAACCAGGAGTAATGGTCCACAATCGTGAGGGCACAGATGTAGCCGGACCGGCTTGGAGCCAACTTCACATGGTCCAGAGCTACCAGCTCAAGAGGCTGCCTGGTGACGATGGGCCTCAAGGGTGTCTTCTGGCTGGTACGGTCCTTCCTTCTGAGGTGACATGGGCCGCAGTCCCTGCACCACTTCTCTACGACCCCTCTCATACCGATCCAGTAGAACCGCTCTCTGAGTAGGAACTCCAGTTTCTTCTACCCGAAGTGTCCCGCTCTGTCATGGTAGGCCTCCAGGACCATTGCTGCATCTCGCCTTGGGACCACTACCTGCCAGGTCAGCTCGTGCGTCCGGTGGTTGACAAGCCTTCTGCACAGCTTACCCTCGTAGAGGAATAGCCTGCTTTTCTCCTTCCATAACTGCTTGGCTTCCTCTGGAGCGTCCGGGCCAGGGCTAGCGTCTGCCATGGATAACATGTCTTTCACCAGGCGTATTGCAGGGTCACTATCTTGTGTTTCAGCCCAGCCGTGGTGGGGTAAGGGGTTGAACATGACGGTGGTTAGGTCTTTGTCTCTTACCCGGTGAGAATACTGAGTGGCCCCATACCGGTGGAACGCAGAGAGCTCTACTTCCTCCAGCTCTTCTGAGTCTTCTTCTCCTTCGGGTAGGTGGGGCATTCTTGATAGGGCGTCTGCGTTGGCGTTGGTTCTTCCTGCCCGGTATTTGATTGTGAAGTCATAATTTGATAGCCGGGCCATCCACCGCTGTTCTAGGGCACCTAGTCTTGCATTGTCCAGGTGTGTCAACGGGTTGTTGTCCGTGTACACAGTGAACTTTGCGGAGGCCAGGTAATGCTTAAACCGTTCTGTGATGGCCCACACCACTGCCAAGAATTCTAGCTTGAAGGAGCTGTAATTCTCCGGGTTTCTTTCAGTGGGCCTCAGCTTCCGGCTGGCGTAAGCGATCACCCTTTCTCTGCCCTGTTGGTTCTGTGACAGTACGGCTCCCAGCCCCACATGGCTGGCGTCTGTGTGGAGGATGAAAGGCTGGCCATAATCGGGGTAGGCCAGGATCTCATTCCCCGTGAGGGCCATCTTCATCTGGCGGAAGGACTCCTCTTCCGGCTTGTCCCACTTGAAGGGTGGCTTGTGACTTCTGGATTTAGACTGGCCTATCAGGAGGTCCTGCATTGGAGGTGCCATCTTTGTGAACCCGGGGATGAACATTCGGTAGTAGCCTACCAACCCGAGGAACTGCCTCACTTCTTTGATGTTTGAGGGGCTTGGCCAGCTCTTGATTACTGTGACCTTGTCGGGGTGGGGGGCTACTCCCTCTGCACTCACCACGTGTCCTAGGTACTGTACCTTCGGCATTAACAGATGGCACTTGGAGGGTTTCACTTTCATGAAAAAAAGCCTGCCAGGGCCTCGAACACCTCGGCCAGGTGCTTTAGATGGTCCTCGTAAGTCTTCGAATAGACAATCACGTCGTCCAGGTAAAGTAGGACCGTCTCAAAGTTTCGGTGCCCTCGACAGCATTCCATCAGCCTCTGGAAGGTCCCGGGTGCGTTGCAGAGCCCGAATGGCATACAGTTGAATTCGCTCAATCCCATAGGGGTGGTGAAGGCGGTCTTCTCCTTGTCAGCCTCTGTCACAGGAACCTGCCAGTACCCTCTAGTAATGTCCAAAGTAGAGAAGAAATTAGCTAATTGTAGTGCGGCCAAAGACTCCTCTATCCTAGGTAACGGGTACGCGTCTTTATGGGTGATACGATTGACCTTTCTATAGTCCACGCACAGTCTCATGGTACCGTCTTTTTTACCAAAACTAAGGGAGCTGCCCAGGGGCTACAGCTATCTCTAATGACCCCAGCTTCTTTTATTTCTCTCAGCATGCCCTTTGCGTTCTGAAAATTGTGCAGGGGGTACAGGTCTGTGTCTCTCTTTTATTGGTGGGTGGCTCCCCGTGGGGATGTGGTGTTCCACTCCCTTTACTCGGCCGAAGTCTAGCGGGTGCTTACTAAAGATTCTCTCGTACTCCTGAACCACCCGGTAGACTCCTTGTTTTTGGTGTAGGGGAGTAGAGTCAGCACCCACATGGAGTTTTTGGCACCAGTCCTCCTTGTGTTTCTGGGAGCCATTATCCTCCACCGGGGGAGATGGAGGCAAGGGTTCCATGACCCTGAGAGCATTGTGTTCGACGGCAAACAATTTGGCTAGCGTAGCGTACCGGGGCAAGTGTACTTCCCTTTCCCCGATGTTTAAGATCCGGACGGGCACCCTTCCATGGCGGACATCAACCACCCCCCCGGGCTCTCAAAATGGTGGGCCTGCTGTCTGAGTACACGGGTTCTACCATGGCTTGGTAGTCTCTCCCTCTTAACTCGATTGCAGTCCGACACCAGATCATCATTTCACTTTTGGGAGGCATGGCAATGGGGAACGGGTCGCTCATCCTTACGCTACCGATCTCACCACCAGACAGTTCTACCTGTTGCCGTCTCATCAGGGCTCTTATCTCTTTCTGGAGGACCCTCTGTTGGCTGAAGCTCACATTCATCGCCACCTGCTGCACAATTACAATTACTTCTGAAAGACAGTTTTTAATCACGTTAGTACCCAAGGTTATTTTAGGGTGACTTTCTCGACGGTCAATGTCCACAATGATCACTCCCTGTGCCGGCAGTTCAACCTTACCAATCTTGATGGTCATCTCTCTGAACCCCACCTGCGGCACGGGTTGGCCATTGCTAGCGATGATGCTTAAGTCATCGTCTGGATAACGGGTTATATCCGCGTCACTCCAGTACCGCTTGAAAAGTACTTAGGGGATAGTAGTCACTTGAGACCCGGTGTCCAGCAGTGCACTCATGGGGATACCGTCCAGCACTACGGGTAAGACCGGGCGTCCGCCCACGTACTTATCGCGCCAATTAGACAGGCCTGGTGACCTTATGCCTGGGGGTTGGCCCTCTGCCCCAGGTCGGACCCATTTAAAGTACAGTACCTGGCTATGTGTCCTGGCTGGCTGCAATGGCGGCAAATCGGCTGTCCATCCTCAGTGTAACGGTCGACGGGCCTCCCTCTGAACGACGGGATTCTCCTCTGCCGACGCCACGGGACATCCTCCGGACTGGAAGCCAGCTTGATTGGTCCTGACGGTTCCATCTGCAACGACTGTACGGTCCTGGTCAATGCAGCCACACTCTTTGTTAGTTCTTGGACCTGATGGTGCAAGTTTGCAGGCTGGGATGGATTTAGGGCCTGCGCATCAGCCCCCACAAGGTCTGCGGGGTAGGGCGCCGCCCCCTTGTGGTAAGTGATGGCAGGGCGCCGGGAAGCTACAGCGCCACCTGGTGCGGGTTCTCTGAGCACCCGTATGGCCCTATCTTTGAACTGTGCAAAAGTCAAATCGGGGTTCTGTAGGGCCATGAGGCGCAGCTGGGTTCTGTGGGCGCTGGACAGCAGACCTTCTATGAACCGGTCAGTCAACAGTTTATCGGTGTCCTGCACGCTGCCAGGGTCAGCTTGTTTGATTGCTCCCAGAGCTTCTTGCAGGTTCAAGGCATAGTCTCTGATACTATCTTGGGCTCGCTGCTTACAGCCATAGAACCGCATTTTGATTTCTGCTGAGGTACGGGTGTCAAAGGTGTCCCACAGACGGGTCAGAACCCCCTTTACAGTCCTTTTCTCCTCAGCTGTTCAAGACTTTACCTCCCGCTGGACCGCACCAGTTAACTGCCCTATCAGTATGCTTACTTTCTGTTCTTCTGTCAGGGGATAAACTTTGAACAGGCTATACAGCCTTTCTTTAAAGTCGCCCAAGGTATGCGACTCGCCAGCATACTGTGGCAGCCAGGTCGCTCCGGGGATATAGGGCATGGAAAACGGCATCACAGCTGCAGCGGCTACGCTGGTGGTAGAGGGTCCCTCCGCGTCCGACATCTTCCTCCCCCCTAGTTAACCGAGGCCTACCTTCCGACGATCCTCTTCTGTAGGCCGGGGCTCCGCTCACGATGCTCTGGGTAAGGACCTTGCGTCGCAGGGTGATGACGTCGGCGTCCGCTGGTTTTCCTTCCAGGACCTTGCGCAGCGTCTCAGCGTAGGGCGGAGCTTCAGGTCTCGCGCATTTTTGAAGTCCACGCCCCTCTTCTTCCCGCGCGGCGTCCCGAAGATGGCGCCCGATGGCGGGAAAATGGCTGAAGATGGCGGGAAACGGCTCCGATTGGCGGGAAATGGCCCCGAATGGCGGGAAACTTCGCTCAGGTACGTATAAAGCATTTTTCAGGCACGCAATACCCATTTGTGGCGGGTTGGTCACAATCCTGCCGACTGCGCCAAAAGCTGACTCGCCCCCTTGGCCGTGGGGCACCCGGAACCGGGCTTCTGTGCGATGCTGGGGGTAGTAGTGGCAACCCGATCCTGTGGCTCAGGGTGGTCAGACCAAATGCTGTGGCAGCCTATTTATAGAGTTATGAATGTCCGACTACGCCACCCGTGGATTGCGGTCAGGGGTAACCGCCGCTGCAAGGCAGACCGCTGAGGCTGGTGTTGGTGTGCAGCACAGGGGTAGGATAACTCCCCACGGGAAGAGTGTAGCCTCAGGGCAGTGTAGGTGAATGCTGGGGTGATAGTGCAGGCCGCAATAGTAAGAGTTCAGAGTCCGCTTCAAACAGTCCAGGGTCTTTATTGCAGATGTTATTACTGACCCAACAGGAGTACCGGTTAGGGATGGGCCTGGGTATCTGAGAGCATTCGGGCGAGCCCCACTGGTCAGGGTGAGTGTGTAGGCCTACCGTTCTCTCTATGCTCTTGCTGACTATCCTCCTTTTCGTGGTGTAATAGCCCACGTCCCTGAGCTGGCCGTGTACTTCGCCTGTATGGCTTGCAACTCGAGCCTTGGGTACCTTTTGCTTTCTCCTCGCTGTACTGGTCCCTCTGTGTGGCGGAGCCTCCAGGCTTCTTAGGCCAAGGGACCTGAAATCCCTTGCGGGTTGGTTTTCTGCTGCTGGGCTTACAACCCTGACAGCCTCGGACCCCAATGTCCGGTTGTGTGCTTCTCTCAGCCAGGACCGGCTCTCGTCGCCTCTGTCCCTGGCTCGCAGTCTCTCCTCTGCCTCACGGACTCCTCGGCTACAGCTGAACTGTCCCTCCTTCTCTGGGACTAGTCTCAGTCCTAAGGTAGGTCGTCCAGTTCTCTCTAATCCTGCCCCCAGTTCCAGCTTTTATAGGGGCAGCCAGCTCCCCTTACTGGCCTGGGACAGGAGGTGCTGTACGCTAATTGTCCCTGACCAGGGAACCTCCCTCCTGCTCTCAGACACAGCCTTGAATATTTGTGGCATCCAGGCCTGGGGTGACACAATCACAGGGGATCACGCTGGGCTATCTCCAAAGCCTGACACAGAGCACAACAGAGTTCAGCGGACCGGGGAGAGGGGAGTAAAGCCTGGAATTGAGACAGGTGCATAACAGGTACTATTATGTCAGAGCTACTCCTAAGGGCTCTCTGCTCCCCTCATCTCTTCTTTCAGTATTGGAAATAGAAGGAGGGAGATGTCTTCATAGTATGAAGAGGGGATATAGTATCAACAGTCATAGTGAGAGCAGAGAAAAACAAAAGCTATCGAAAAGTACATGAAGAGGAAATGAGAGCAGGATGGAAGATGTGCTGGTATACAAGACAGAGGCACCCTGGATACACACAGGGCTCATACCAAACCTATATTACTGCCAGAAACACTCCCACAAGAGAAAAATCTGTCTTTTGGATAAGGCAGAAAACTGCATATCTCTGAATCTGAAAATAAATGAAAGAATGGAGATTGTATACTGAAATTTTATTAACCAAAGCCAGTAGCATAAATTGTTACACTGGTAAATATCCAGGAACAGGGTCCAGTAGTCTCAAAATGTAGGTGCTGGCCCTATTGTATGTGGATTCAAAAAGAATAGTTACCATCTGAGTATGAAAATAGCATCTCTACATGGTCAAGCAGTCAAAATGGATTCTTAGTTTCACTATGGTTGTCCACTATTTCGTTTGAAAAAAAATCCCCAGTGATTACAGGGTTCCTCTGGAACATCCAGACCTCATCAATTATCACCATAAATCTCAGCTTCCATCATTCCTGGGATTTGATTATGAGATTAGAAAAAAGATCTGTATTTTTATTTCCGTGTTGTGTCTCATATTCAAATGATTGGGACTGAGTTGCAATACCCAAGGCAGCCATGGACAAGGGTGGCGCTGTTTTTTTTTTTGTTTCTTTGCTTTTTTACTTTTTTTTTATTTTAAACAACTTTTTAATTTTAAAAGCCATATCAGCCACTATTTTATTTTGTACTGTTGTTTATCCAGATCAAATATATTTGATTTGCAGATAATTTATTTTAGTTTATTTAATGCTCTTTAATAATTTAAATCACAAATAGACTTTTATCGGCTCCTGTTCCACTATGAAATATCGTCTTACATAAGTGATGAAGAAAGGCTTTTATCTCTATGGGACACAGTACATTTCAACACTAATAAAGCAGTGAGGTTTTTGGATTAGTGTGGGATTTGCTGATAATGGTATTATATGATACAATGGAAAATGGAAGATTTCTTGTTAGGGGTTTCGAAGGGAGTTGGTGCCCAAGTCAGCAAAATTCCCCTCCATTGTCTTCCATCATCTTTTGTATCCAGTCACTTTACCAAATTTCCACATTCACTACATACTTTGGTAGAGGACGAGTCACGGCACCATACACAATAGTTAGCCCGAGGTTGAAGGATCATTCGAATCAGAGCTGTCTTTTCAACGCCGTGGCTCGGCCGAGCGCTCCTGTGTTCTCTATCACCAGTGAACGAAAAGATTTGGCCGATGAAAACCAATGGCCTATTACTTCCCTCCAACAACATCATCTGTTGGTGGGGAGTTGGGAGACCTCAACACATTATATGGTCTACTTATCCTACCAAACTTTGGGGGTTTCAGCTGTGGTACCTTTTGGGTTTTGTGATAGTATTTTTTTTATATTATTGAGTGATTGGGGATTCTTAGTACCTTTGGTGGTCTACGATACTTAAGAAAATGGCAACCAAAAATTTGGTCCACCCATAGGGATGCCCATAATATGGCCAAGAATGGCCCCAAAATATTCATTTATGGGAATGTGTTTTTTGGATAAACCTTGTTCCTTTTTTGATCTGGTTTGTGGGACTACCCTGGTAAAATCAGGACTATTGGTTAGTATATTTAAAGATTATTATTATTATTATTATTATTACTATCATACATGCATATTCTCTGGAATATCTAGGAGACTCCCAGAAAAAAAGGGAAGACTATCTAAACCCCCAAAAGAATTGTCAAATCTCCCGTGTGCTGGTGAAGCCTTCAAAAAACCTTCCAGACTGGGTTGTTGTGTGTGGTGCCATTATGGTTTATCATCAGATAGAGCCAGCATCCAAGGGTGGGAAAGGGTCATGGAAAAGAGTTCTAAAAGGACTTGTGGCAATGCAAAAACATTTCCTGACTCCAGAACCTCCCACTAGGCTATTTTAAAAGATTGGCAAGTATGATATATATTTTACATGGTGGTCTAGACTGTTCTACATGGTGGTCTATGTGATATATTCTACATGGCGGTTTAGGTGGTACATTCTACTTGGTGGTCTAGGTGAAATGTTCCAAATGGTGGTCTAGGTGGAATGTTCTACATGGTGATCAAGGTGGTAAATTCTACATGGTGATCTAGATAAAATGTTCTACATGGTGGTCTAGATGGAATGTTCTACATGGTGGTCTAGGTGGAATGTTCTACATGGTGGTCTAGGTGGAATGTTCTACATGGTGATCAAGGTGGTATATTCTACATGGTGGTCAACGTGTAATGTTCTATATGGTGATCTAGATGGTAAATTCTACATGGTGATCTAGGTAAAATGTTCTACATGGTGGTCTAGGTGATAAGTTCTATATGGTGGTCTAGGTGATAAGTTCTACATGGTGGTCTAAGTGGAAAGTTCTACATGGTGGTCTAGGTGGAAAGTTCTACATGGTGGTCTAGGTGGAATGTTTATGAGTTTTGTTTTATTATCCCTATAATTCTAGAGTAACTAACATGCAAGGGTAATGATTGTGGTGTGAGAATAAGAAAAATATGGTGGCTGCAGTCACCACAAGAGGGAGCTCACCACATCTCATCATATCTCTCACTGAATTTAAAGCTATTGTCCAACACATGTTTTTTTACTTATACAAATGGCAGAGGGGGATTAAAAAAAGCATTCACTAAGTGGGCTCATGCTATTCGACCAACTGTGTCCCACACTGGTCTTCACCAAGGAATATCACATGACCACTGCAGCCAATCTGCGGTCACTGATCAGCTGAGCATTCACCTTCCATCCAAGCCAGAAGATAGATTGCTTATTCTGGCTTGGGCAGAACATGAAGGATGCAGCTGATCAGTGGCCAATGACTGGCTACAGCGCCAACATGAAGATGAAGTCAGGTAACCAGCGGGGGACACACATCCAGAAATATCAGCGTTATTTACTGAAGTCAGAATTCACTGGTCATGAAGAACTACAAGATTGTAAGCGGATGCTCTCCTGCTGATTGTGGATATCAAAAGTGACTTCTAATGTAATTACTTCCGGGATGTCCGCCAATACAACAGATGTACAAAAACAACCAAATGGATGTCATATAGTAGATATCAAGTGAGATAGAATGGAGCATAAACCAGGTCTTAAAGCTGGAAGGGCCAATATCTAAAAGGGCATTTCTAGAAAAGCAAAATACTTCTTAAAGGAACTGTCTTGTTTAGAAAACACAATTTGCAATAGTCAATTAGGGTTGAGACGAAGTTGCATGTTCAGGACGCGTATTTATTGCAGAGAGAGTCCCTCAGTCCGGAGCACTCAACGTGTCCATGGATTACATGGACAAAAGTTGATTTTAGTGGAAATTGTCCAATAGGAGAACCTAGTAAAAAATAAAAACTTTATAGAAGTCCATGATGTTTGGTAAAGGTCTTTAGTCAAGATCGCAGTAGTTGAAAAATGTTACAGAATTCTGACGCGTTTCAGACCTGTATCCTAGGTGTAATTTCAAAACGCAAGAGAAGCATAACTGGAAGCTCCTGAGCCCCAAAGTGAAATCTGTAACAGAGCCCCTCAACAGGTCCTAAAAAGGCTTTTGGCACAAAGAGGATGAGACTATCCAGAGCTGCATCTCCTTTTTCCAAGGTTCCCATATCAGCTGCATGGTCTTGCATGTATATATAATACAGTTGAGTCTTCTATTGTATCCATAGTTGATTACTTTTGTGGAAACGGAAGACCTTGTAGACTGGAGAAAAAGTTGTCAATCTCCCCAGGCGGCACCAAGGGCAGTCCCCGGTACTGCAGCAGTTGACCTTAAGGGTCAGAGACGCAGATACGTACTGGGAGTGTCAGGCAGCACAGGGTCTGGATTACTGGTAGTACGGACACTGGTGTTGTTCGGACAGACCAGGTTCTGGTACAGGTGCAGGTTCTGACAGGATGGGTTGGAGATCAGATTCGAGCACAGACTGTTGGGGTTTGGGTTCTGGCTAGCGCAACGAGTTCAGGAGCATGGGATAGACTGAGGTACAGGATCGCAGGACAAGTATGGGAAGACTAGACAGATTCTGGTACAGGGTTGCAACATGGGTACAGGAAGACATGGACCTTACAATGGACTAGTGGGCTAAGCACACACTAGGCACTGAAGTTGCCCAGGCACCTCTCTACAGGGGAGAGTGCCTTAAATACCTAATGCCTCCCAGCTATACGCTGGGGCGCATTTCCGGAGTGCGCGCGCTACCCCTTTAAGAAGCGGTGAGCACACACGTGCCTTAGGCGCATTCGGGGGGACTTGCGCGACGTGCACGAGCCCTTGGAACAGGAAACCGTGACAGAGGCCAGAGCGGAAGATGCCTGCAGAGCGACTGCGGCAATGAGCATGTCAGTGTCCCTGCTGGGAGGAGAGAGAGAAACCATGCAGGGACGCCAGCGTCACACATACAGCAAACACTATCTTCATCATCCCAACATGGTGGATACAAGAGAGAACTGACAGAAACAAAAAACTGAGAGGTCATACAGTACAGACTAAACAATCTCTAACAATTCACAACGCCATCTGCTGCACGCTCAAGATAGTCCCGCATTAGAATAAGCCTGCAGCTGTTTGTACCCTCCAACAACCGCAAGGCCATGCCCCTAGATTTCCGTTCACTGCTTCACCATGCTCCATTTCTCACCTACCAGCATGAAGAAACCTGGCTTTTTGGGGGGTTTCCGTCAGGTTTGATGGGGCACTGGAAAGTTTTGGACTTTTTTGGGAGTCCGTAATTAGGGGGATTTGGCAAGTATGAGTTTTTTTGCTTATTGATGATACTTTTCTTGCTGAGACTTCCTACTGGAGTGCAATGGAAAAGCTTAATTGTGGTGTGAGGGATCACTGCTAGATGAGTCAGGCAATTACATGACACCTCTGTATACGCTCCGTGTACACAGCTAACATTTACTTTATTGACTTCTCATCTGGCCTGATCCTCACCATCGGCTCAGTACAGGAGGCAGCACGCACGCTGGAACGGGAGGCAGCACGCACGCTGGTACAGAAGGCAGCACGCACGCTGGTACAGGAGGCAGCACGCACGCTGGTACAGGAGGTAGCACGCACGCTGTACTTGGCAGAAATACAATGTAAATATTCCATTTTTCTATTTAATGCCGACCTTTCAATTCTCGTAATAATAAGCACAATGGAAAGAATCTGAAAGGCTTTTTACTACATTTTCAGACAACATTATAGAAATTTGGCAGAGGAAATATAAGTGCTGTATCTCAAGTATAGGCCATCGATATTTCTTCCTTAAAACCCTCTTAATTGGTCAGAGTTCTTTTTTTCCTAAAACAAAGTTCCAAATCTTCAGCATAGTCATCTTTCATCAAAGTTGTGATCATTAGAGTTGCAATAGGGCTTAGAAATATCTTTGTAAACTTTGAGCCTTCTGTTTTGTGGACGTTCTCAGATATTTCAGCTTAGCTCCCATTCATTTTAATAGAAGCAGAGCTGCAGTACCCAAGAATGGCCACTATGCGGTGTACTGAGCTGAGCTATTCCAGCTCCATATTATGCTAACAGCTGATCGGTGGAGGTTACTGGATGTTGGTCCCCAATTGGCCTGATACTGAGGAGGATAAACTATCAATATCAAAGCCCTTTGCTATGTCCTCTGCCACTGCAGATGGCATTGGGGATGCAGAAATAGTCCTGTTTTATGCTAGTCTGACTTAGACTTGTGCTCCCACGCAGAAAGGTAATCTATGTCTTACTACAGGGTTCTTATTATCGTTTGTAATCAGTTCTTTGCTGTGAGCTTTGGGTGGAACCACTCCCTATTTAAACCCCCAGCAGCTACTTCTAGCTGTAAGTAATAGTTTGTACTACCCTGGTCTGTTGCTTCTCTAGTTATAGTATCCTGTATTTTCTGGTGTTTTATTCCTGACCTCAGCTTTTATTTTGACTGCCCGATTGTTTCTCAATTTTTATCATAGACTTTAACCTCATGGTACTGATGCAGCTTTATGACTCTTCTCTCTGCCATATTGCTTCACCGGCCAGCAGCCACTCCATGGACATAACACACATGGCCCAGATTAAGTCCAGATACCCGTGTAGGGTGTAGGGGTTCACACTCTCTGACAGCAGTTGGGGTAGGCACAGGTATGAAGTTGCTTGGTGCAAAACAGATAGATATATTACAGTCCATAAATCTCCAACACAAGAAAAGCAAACAGCCTTTCTCCAGTGTACAAATCAGGAAAAACAGAACTGTTTAAATATCCAGCTCTCGCTCAACTCCTGTCAAGAAGATCAACACCAAGAGGTCTTTCACCTCTCACTGACAGACACAACTGAGGCAGTTCAGCTGCCTTAAATAAGCCGCTCAATCCCTGGAAGTAGAAATACGGGAACGGTTAGTCCCACTTAGCTCTTCTAGATGTTACTAAAACCAGGACCCTAAATCCGGGCCCATTAAAAAAACACTCAGCACTGTGCTGGAGCCTGCTTTTCCAGGCTCCACATCACCAAGGCTTACCACCTTGGTAATATATATCTTCTGTCCTGGACCTGTATAGCTGCCACTTTAAAAGGGTGAAGGCCAAGGTTCCCCTGGGACTTGCTAAACATAGTGGCTTGTGCAAAGCATGCTCTTGTAAGCCCTTTTAGGAACTGCCAGGCTACCAGGATCAGAGCTTCATTACACTCAGCAATTATGCTATAACATTCACATATTTCACTTCCATGATTCAATTGTTTCCTGTTACCTGTGTCTAATTAAGTTAATTGTTTACCCACCTACAATGACATCTGGTGTTTCTGACGCGCCCCTGGGCCTGTGTCGCGCTGCGTTGCGTACGCGGGAGCTTACCCGGAGCCGGATCTGTTGAGGGTTGTAGTCTCGTGGCGGTGACCCGGTCCGTGCCCAGGGAGTCAGACTAAGTGGCGCTGTATCAGCGGTAGATGATGGACGACTACGCCACCCATTGAATGCAGCTATGGAGCTGCCGCTGCAGGGCAGACCGCTGAGGCCGGTGGTAGGATAGTGCAGCGTAGATGGTATAACCCCCAACGGGAGGGGTATGGCCTCAGGGCAGCCGACGTGGATGATGGGGGTAGCAGGAACCACTCAGAGACGATGCGGTGTAGTTCAGGGTCTTTACTGGTGACAAAGATAGACCCTCCCGGAGTACTGGCTAGCGATTGGGGCCTGGTCAGTCCTTGAGCAGATGGGATCTCCCCTGGCCAGGCGGAGTTGTAGGCCTCCCAAACTGACTGTACTCTTCTGGCTACCTTGCTAGAAGCGAGTATAAGTAGCCCACGTCCCTGAGTGTACCGTGTGGTGCTCACCCGTATGGCCGGTGACTCGGGGCCTTCTAGTAGCTTCCGCTCCACGACGGCGGTGCTGGTCCCATGCGTGTGACCGTGCCTTCGGGTTTCTTGGCCAGAGGACCTGAAATCCCCTGCCTGACGGATTCTGCTGCTGGGTAGGAATTAGTCCCCACAGCCTCGGACTCCGGGTCCGGTAAGAAATCTTCTCAGTCAGGGCGAGCTCTGCAGCTGCCAGCCCCTGACTCTTTGTAATGTGGCACCCCAGGGGTCTGGTTTCCCACAGTAATGTAATGTTATGTCTGAGAGCAGGTGGGAGGTCCTTTGGTCAGGGATCCTGTGCATGCCACACCTCCTGCCCAGTCTTGGGAGGGGAAGACCTTCCCCTATATAAACCCGGGGCTGAAGCAGGGTTAGTCAGTCAAGGGGAGTAGAGACAAGAAACAGCAAAAGCAATACTACTACGAGTCAGGGGCTGGCAGCTGCAGAGCTCGCCCTGACTGAGAAGCTTTCTTACCGGACCCGGCGTCCGAGGCTGTGGGGACTAACTCTTACCCAGCAGCAGAAGCCGACCGGCAGGGGATTTCAGGTCCTCAGGCCCAGAAACCCGAAGGCACGGTCACACGCGTGGGACCAGCACCGCCATCGTGGAGCGGAAGCCATTAGAAGGCCCCGAGTCACCGGCCATACGGGTGAGCACCACACGGTACACTCAGGGACGTGGGCTACTTATATCCGCTTCTAGCAAGGTAGCCAGAAGAGTACAGTCAGTTTGGGAGGCCTACAACTCCGCCTGGCCAGGGGAGATCCCATCTGCTCAAGGACTGACCAGGCCCCGTTCACTAGCAAGTACTCCGGGAGGGTCTATCGTTGTTACCAGTAAAGACCCTGAATTACACCACACCGTCTCTGAGTGGTTCCTGCTACCCCCATCATCCACATCTGCTGCCCTGAGGCCATACCCCTCCCGTTGGGGGTTATACCATCTACGCTGCACCATCCATCCACCGGCCTCAGCGGACTGTCCTGCAGCGGCAGCTCCATAGCTGCATTCAACGGGTGGCGTAGTCGTCCTGCATCTACCGCTGTTACATCGCCGCTCAGTTTGACTCCCTGGGCACGGACTGGGTCACCGCCACGAGACTACAACCCTCAAGAGATCCGGCTCCGGGTAAGCTCCCGCGTGCGCAACGCAGCGCGACACAGGCCCAGGGGCGCGTCAGTAACACTGCTCCCACAGAGCTCCTGTTGTTTCTTCCTATATTTGCTTCTTTTCTCTGTCTCTACTTCTTCTCTACTCACTAACCCTGCCTCAGCCCTAGGTTTATATAGGGGCAGTTCTTCCCCTCCCAGGACTGGGCAGGAGGTGTGGCATGCATAGGATTCCTGACCAAGAGACCTCCCACCTGCTCTCAGACATAACATTGCTGTTACTGTGGAAACCAGACCCCTGGGGTGCCACATTCCCCCCTAGTGAAATTTAGTACTCCGGGACTAAACATATTTTTAAACATAACAAGGTATAAACAATAATAATACAATAAGAAAAACACATAAAGATGGTTACGGCGTGTCCGCAACCGGGTGCAGTTTTTGAAGAAAAGCAAGGTGTCCATTTCACCAAAACAGGGAGACGTAACCAGGTAGGGGTCTGTCCTGCCCCGAGTCCTTAACAGTCTTTAGTCCGTCCTGGGTTACGCTCCAACTATGTACACAGGATTCCCGGTAAATCCACCAAAGACTCCTATAAACAACTAGAAACACATAATTATACACAAGCAACAAGAAAAACAGGTAACCACAAATAAAACAACTTATACATTTCAAATCCTCCAACGTGCGGGTAACTGGCCTCTAGTGGCCCTAGTGGACCTACGGAGCTGACTGTCTAGCCCTGAACTACAGGGTGTAGGAGCTGTCAAGGGTAAACTGGGCAGCTGTCTACCGGCTCTTTGGCTCACTAGGGGTACGGCAGGCTCACTATAAGCAGAGGGTTGATCCTCCTGTTCTGCTTGTGTGGAGTCTTCTGCCTCCTGGACCGGCTGCTCTTCCAGCTCTACCTGTCGCTCCGTAGGTGCTTGGGATGCTGGTTGGAGGAAGGTGAGTACGGGTACCACAACTGCGCCATTGACTTGAGTCCAAGACCGAGGGAAGTCTCCGAGCACAGTACTAACCATGTTTTCCCTTTCCTCTACGGGTCGAGGGTCTTCTTGTTCCTCTTCAGGGTTCCGTAGCTGTTCGGGACACTTCTTCAGGTGATCCCAGGATACAATGGTTGTGGTTTCACCTCCGTCTTTACTGATGGTACAGACCTTTGGGTTGTCGTGGCTTGAGGGCAGTACGGTGTACGGGTCCTTCTCCCACTGGTCGTCCAACTTGTGGAGCCGTCTTTTTCTCTTCAAGACCTGCTCTCCGGGTACCAGGGGAACAGCGGGAGCATACTGGTTGTAAGTTTTCTCTTGTCTTTCCCTAGCCTGACAGAGACTTCGCTCCACGCTCTCCTGTACTCTCCGGTACTGCTGCTGCCTCTCTGTGTCCCAGTCTGCTTCTGGTGAAGTGTCCTCGGGTGTCAGGACTCCCATTTCCAGGTCAACAGGTAACTTACCAGGTCTCGCCCTCATTAGGTAAGCCGGGGTACAGTTGGTGGAACCTACCGGGATGTGGTTGTATAGGTCCACCAGATCGGGCAGCTTCTCAGGCCACAGACCGCGTTCTTCCAGGGGCAACGTTTTCAGAAGATCCATTACCACCTGGTTCATTTTCTCACAAAGTCCATTAGTTTGCGGATGATAGGGTGTCGTCCTTATCTTCCGGCAGCCATACAGAGTGCAGAATTCTTGGAAGACCTCCGCTTCAAAGGCAGGTCCCTGGTCTGTCAACACTTGGTCCGGGTACCCGTGTGGACGGCAGAAATGCTGCTGGAAGGCTCTAGCTGCTGTTCGAGCTGTTAAGTCCTTGACGGGGACGACAACCAAGAACCGGGAGTAGTGATCCACGATGGTTAGTGCGTAGACGTAGCCACTTCTGCTTGGGGTCAGTTTTACATGATCCAAGGCTACCAGTTCCAACGGCTGCCGGGTGACGATGGACTGCAGGGGAGTCTTCTGGCTGGCACGGTCCTTCCTTCTTAGGCTGCACGGGCCACAGTCTCTGCACCACCTCTCGATGGTTCCCCTCATGCCTACCCAGTGGAACCGCTCGCGCAGCAGGAACTCCAGCTTCTTCCATCCGAAGTGTCCAGCCCCGTCGTGGTATGCCTCCATCACCATGGCTGCGTCTCTTCGTGGCACCACTACTTGCCAGATTAGTTCATGCGTCCGGGAGTTAACCATTCTGCGGCACAACTTCCCCTTGTAAAGGAACAGTCTACTCTTTTCTGCCCACAGTTGCTTGGCTTCCTCCGGAGCGTCTGGGTCAAGGCGAGCCTCTGGCCGAGTCAGCATCTCCTTCACCAGCCGGACGGCAGGGTCACTGTCCTGCGTTTCCGCCCAGTTGTAGTGAGGTAAGGGGTTAAGCGTAGCGCCTTGCTTGCTCCTTACCCGATGGGAATACTGGATAGTCCCATGACGGTGAAACGCGGGGAGTTCGACTTCTTCCAGTCCCTCTGGATCTTCTCCTACGTCCGGTAGGTTTGGCATCCTGGACAGGGCGTCCGCGTTGGTATTGGAGCGTCCTGCCCGGTATTTGATGGTGAACTCGTAGTTGGACAGGCGGGCCATCCATCTCTGCTCTAGGGCACCGAGTCTTGCCGTGTCCAGGTGTGTCAACGGGTTGTTATCCGTGTACACGACGAACCGGGAAGAAGCGAGGTAGTGCTTAAAGCGTTCGGTGACTGCCCACACCACTGCCAGGAACTCTAGCTTAAATGAGCTGTAATTCTCAGGGTTTCTTTCGGTGGGTCGCAGTTTTCGGCTGGCGTAAGCGATTACTCGCTCTTTCCCCTGCTGGATCTGGGACAGCACGGCTCCTAGCCCGATGTTACTTGCGTCGGTGTAGAGGAATAAGGGCTGGCTGTAATCCGGGTACGCCAGGATTTCATCCCCCGTGAGGGCCATCTTCAGCTGGCGGAAGGACTCTTCTTCCAACTTCTCCCATCTGAAGGGCGGCTTCTGGTTCTTGGCCTTCCGGGACTGGCCTATCAGGAGGTCTTGCATAGGAGCTGCCTTTTTGGTGAAACCGGGGATGAACCTGCGGTAGTAGCCTACCAACCCGAGGAACTGCCGCACTTCCTTTACACTGGAGGGACTTGGCCATTCCTTAATTGCGGTGATCTTATCAGGGTCGGGAGCCACTCCGTCAGCGCTCACCACGTGTCCCAGGTACTGCACCTTTGGTTTCAGGAGGTGACACTTGGAGGGTTTCACCTTTAGGCCGTAGCTTGCCAGAGCTTCGAACACTTCCGCCAGGTGTTTCAGGTGGTCCTCATAAGTCTTAGAATATACGATGACATCGTCCAGGTACAACAGGACCGTCTCGAAGTTTCTGTGGCCCAGACAGCACTCCATTAATCGTTGGAAGGTTCCTGGTGCGTTGCAGAGTCCGAACGGCATACAGGTAAACTCGCTAAGTCCCATCGGGGTGGTGAATGCGGTCTTCTCCCGGTCCGCCTCTGCTACAGGAACCTGCCAGTACCCACTAGTGAGATCCAAGGTAGAGAAGAAGTTAGCAGATCTTAAAGCAGCCAAAGACTCCTCTATCCTTGGTAAGGGGTACGCATCCTTGTGTGTGATACGGTTGATTTTCCGGTAATCTACACACATCCTCATGGTGTTGTCTTTCTTTTTGACTAAGACTAGTGGAGCTGCCCAGGGGCTACAGCTATCCCTGATCACCCCAGCCTCCTTCATGTCTCTAAGCATCCCCTTGGCGTGTTGGTAGTGTGCAGGGGGTACGGGTCGATACCTCTCTTTTATGGGAGGATGGTCTCCCGTGGGGATGTGGTGTTCTACCCCCTTAACTCGCCCGAAGTCTAACGGGTGTTTACTAAACACTCTCTCGTACTCTTGAACCACCCGATAGACTCCCTGTTTCTGGTGTGAGGGAGTGGAGTCAGTACCCAAATGTAGTTGCTGACACCAGTCCTCCATTGTTTTCTTAGAGCCGTTACCTTCCTCCGGGTGAGATGGAGGCAAGGGTTCCACAGATTGTATAGCATTTTGGTTAATGGTATATAATTTGGCTAGCGTGGCATACCGGGGCAGGTACACTTCCCTCTTCCCGATATTGATTATGCGAACGGGCACGCTCCCATGGCGTACATTAACCACCCCCCGTGCTGTCAAGATGGTGGGCCTACTGTCTGAGTAAACTGGTTCTACCATTGCCTGGTAATCTCTACCTCTCAGACCAATAGCTGCCCGGCACCAAATCATCATTTCACTTTTTGGGGGCATGGCAATAGGGAAAGGGTCACACATTCTCACGCTACCAATCTCACCGCCGGAGAGTTCCACCTGTTGCCGTCGCATCAGTGCCCGGATCTCTTTTTGGAGCACTCGCTGCTCGCCGGAGCTGGCGTTCTTGGCAACCTGCTGTAAAAGGAAAATCACCTCTGCAAGACAATTTTCAATTACATTAGTTCCTAGAGTTATCTTTGGGTGACTCTCGTGTTTGTCAATGTCTACAATGATCAGTCCCTGTGCTGCCAGTTCAACTCTACCAATTTTAATGGTCAC
This sequence comes from Phyllobates terribilis, assembly GCF_046119375.1. Classification (NCBI taxonomy): domain Eukaryota; kingdom Metazoa; phylum Chordata; class Amphibia; order Anura; family Dendrobatidae; genus Phyllobates; species Phyllobates terribilis. The sequence goes on from NW_027362770.1 coordinate 158,424,617, forward strand.
CTCTTTAAATCCGATCTGTGGCACGGGCTGACCATTGCTGGCGATGATACTCAAATCGTCGTCAGGGTAGCGGGTGATATCCGAGTCATTCCAGTACTGCTTGAAGAGCACGTACGGGATGGTGGTGACCTGTGACCCGGTGTCCAGTAGGGCACTCATAGGAATGCCATCCAGTACCACGGGTAAGACTGGACGTCCTCCCACATATTTGTCGCGCCAGTTCGATGGGCCTGATGATCTTTTTCCTAGGGGTTGGCCCTCTACCCTAGGTTGTGCCAGTTTAAAGGACAGTACCTTGCCATATGTCCGGGTTGATTGCAGCGGCGGCAGATGGGTCGTCCGTCCTCGTTGTATCGGTCGCTGGGTCTTCCTCTGGCCGGTGGGGTCCTCCTTGGTCGACGCCACGGGATGTCCTCCGGTCCGGATGCCAGCTGGATCTTCCCTGGAGTGGAAACCTGTAAAGACTGCACAGTTCGGGTTAGCGCAGCAACGCTTTTAGCTAGCTCTTGGACCTGATGGTGCAGGTCTGGAGCCGAGTCATTGTTCAAAGCCTGCGCATCAGCTCCCACAGGCCCTGCCGACAAGGGCGCCGCCTCCTGGTGGTAAGTGGTAGTGGGGCGTCTGTGGGTCACAACGCCACCTGGTGCCGGTTCTCGGAGCACCCGGATGGCTCTGTCCTTGAACTGTGCAAATCCCAGATGAGGGTCCTGTAAGGCCATTGCCCGCAACTGGGTTCGGTGGGCATTGCAATATAAACCCTCTATAAATTGTTCAGTTAACAGCCTGTCCTCGTCTCCCACGCCGTCAGGGTCGGTCTGCTTAATGGCTCTCAGGGCTTCTTGTAGGTTTAATGCATAGTCCCTTATACTCTCATGTGCCCGCTGTTTGCACCCGTAGAATCTGAGCTTGATCTCGGCTGAGGTGCGGGTATCAAAGGTGTCCCTCAGCCGGGTTAGCATCCCTGCGACAGTCCTCCCCCCAGGTGGCCAGGACTTTACCTCCCTTTGGGCTGCCCCGGTTAATTGGGCCACCAGGATGCTCACTTTTTGCTCTTCTGTGAGGGGGTACACCTGGAAGAGGCTATCCAGTTTTTCTCTAAAGTCCTGCAGGGTATGTGACTCCCCTGAGTACTGGGGTAGCCAGGCTGCCCCCGGGATATAGGGCATGGTGAAAGGCATGACCGCAACAGCGGTGGCGCTGGCGGGGGTTGAAGCGGTGAAGCTCTCCTCCGTATCCGACATCCTTCTCCCCCCTAGTGGACCGTGGCCTACCTTGCGATGATCCTCTTCCGTAGGCCGCGGCTCCGCAGTGGATCGTCAGGGTTGAGGACCTTCCGTCGCGCTCCTGTGACGTCGGCGTCTGCTGGGCTCCTTCCAGGACCTTACGCAACGTCCGGACGTGAGGCGGGGCTTCAGTTCTCGCGCGCTTTCGGAGTCCACGCCCCTATTCTTCCCGCGCGGCGTCTTCAAGATGGCGTCCAACGGCGGGAAAACTCCACGGATGGCGGGAAGAAGGCAGAAGATGGCGCCGGATGGCGGGAATCTTCACCACTGGTAAGTTTGAACAGTCTTTTTCAGGCACGCAGTACCCAGTGGTTGCGGGCACGAAATCCTGCCGACTACGCCAAAGGTTGACGCGCCCCTGGGCCTGTGTCGCGCTGCGTTGCGCACGCGGGAGCTTACCCGGAGCCGGATCTGTTGAGGGTTGTAGTCTCGTGGCGGTGACCCGGTCCGTGCCCAGGGAGTCAGACTAAGTGGCGCTGTATCAGCGGTAGATGATGGACGACTACGCCACCAGTTGAATGCAGCTATGGAGCTGCCGCTGCAGGGCAGACCGCTGAGGCCGGTGGTAGGATAGTGCAGCGTAGATGGTATAACCCCCAACGGGAGGGGTATGGCCTCAGGGCAGCCGACGTGGATGATGGGGGTAGCAGGAACCACTCAGAGACGATGCGGTGTAGTTCAGGGTCTTTACTGGTGACAAAGATAGACCCTCCCGGAGTACTGGCTAGCGATTGGGGCCTGGTCAGTCCTTGAGCAGATGGGATCTCCCCTGGCCAGGCGGAGTTGTAGGCCTCCCAAACTGACTGTACTCTTCTGGCTACCTTGCTAGAAGCGAGTATAAGTAGCCCACGTCCCTGAGTGTACCGTGTGGTGCTCACCCGTATGGCCGGTGACTCGGGGCCTTCTAGTAGCTTCCGCTCCACGACGGCAGTGCTGGTCCCATGCGTGTGACCGTGCCTTCGGGTTTCTTGGCCAGAGGACCTGAAATCCCCTGCCTGACGGATTCTGCTGCTGGGTAGGAGTTAGTCCCCACAGCCTCGGACTCCGGGTCCGGTAAGAAATCTTCTCAGTCAGGGCGAGCTCTGCAGCTGCCAGCCCCTGACTCTTTGTAACACTTCTCCCACAGAGCTCCTGTTGTTTCTTCCTATATTTGCTTCTTTTCTCTGTCTCTACTTCTTCTCTACTCACTAACCCTGCCTCAGCCCTAGGTTTATATAGGGGAAGTTCTTCCCCTCCCAGGACTGGGCAGGAGGTGTGGCATGCATAGGATTCCTGACCAAGAGACCTCCCACCTGCTCTCAGACATAACATTGCTGTTACTGTGGAAACCAGACCCCTGGGGTGCCACATTTCCTCTATTCCTTCAGAAAAATCCTTATCAGACGATTACATTGTGTTCTAATAACAGAAAACAAGAATAACATGTCTGAATTACATAAAAAAGTCCTTTAAGTAGGATGTCCATTTTTTTTTAACGAATGTGTTGGGGACATGATTTTGTGGCACTTACTAATAAATATTACAGGTTCTCCTCCTACTTTTTATTATAGCTTTCCTCAAAGATAGCTCTACTGTCCTCAATTTGGCCACTATACCGTGTTTTAAGACCAAAAAGTGAGGACCAACTCCAAGCTTTTGAGGAGCTTTGTATTTTTAGATTTTGAGAGTTTTCGCTCACTGTCTTCTCCAAAACCTTCTCAAAACACTCCGTGTGTACATAGCCAGTGCATGTCACTTTTTACGAGCCGAATCCTGAAGGAAACCTCTCCAGAATAGGTACTGTCCAATCGAAAGGCTGCATCAGGTTAAAAAAAAACCTCTTCTAAATCTCTTAAAAACTGCTTCAGAAAAAGAAAAATTCCTCCCAAAACTCCCCAAAGTAGCAGTTTCCTGAAAGGGTTTCTACTTCAAAAACTCATGTTTTTTTAACTCCTAAAAAAACTCAGTGTGAACATAACCTGTAGGATATGTGTACACAAAATTTTTTTGAGATGGTCAAAAACTTTGTTTTCTAGCGAGAAGCACTCCAGGAAACGCTCCTTCCTTGGGAAGTTTTTGGAGGAATTTTACTATTCCTTAAGTGATTTTCCAGAGTTTTGGAAGAGTTTTTTCCTAATGCATATTTTTTGCAGTATTTAGCTAGCTAGTTTGGAGCAGATTCAAAGAAGTGAAATGCACTTTCTTTTTTTCCACCGAGCATGTTTCAAAATCTGAAGCAGAAGAAACACTGAAGCCCAAAAGATTGAGCATAATAACAGCAAAGTGGGTTTACAATGGAAGCGAAAAGAAAGAGTCTTCAATCGTTATTTTGAGTGATTTTTTTAGACATTTTTTGGCACTGATGTGCTACAAAAAACTCCAGCAACAACTCTGTGTGCAGATACCCTCAGTAAGTCTAAATATATTGGATGGATCTCTTCTATGAGAACCAATATCTCCTACAAAGTATGACCAATATCAAAATGACTGTAACAGAAAACACTTTAAAACTTTATAAAAAAGTTTAGAAGAATAGACAAAATTTGAACACAATTTTTAAAAACTCACCCAAAAAATGGAATGAAAATATATGTATTAAAAATAGTATAAACTAAGCAAAAAAAAATATTATTATTACATGCTGTATACAGAGAAGGATTTCTGGAGTAATGCCAGTAAAATGTTCTCTGAGCCACATACAGATGTCCAACGGGGTGACTTCCCCAGTAGCGGAGAACACCGGTTACAGGAAAAAAAGCCTGGCCTCCGTATCACAGGGATTTTATAGAAACAGACTCACCATTGTTCAGTGTTTAAGAGGAAACTTATAAAATCAGTCTCGTCTATTAAAGAGCGATTCCTGCCATTCCTGATAAAACCATTAATTCTACAATAAACAATATGACGTCACGTGTTAAAGGCATTTACAAAAAAGTGACATTTACAAATAACTATTTTTGTGTTAAAATGTATTGTTATCATATAATACAAAGGAAATCAGTAGGCGATCGGATGTAATCAACAGGTAAAATAGTAAGTCCTGCGGCGGAAGGGTAAAATTTAGAGATGAAAGAATCTGGTAAAATTCAAATTGGCCAGCTTCTCCAAATTCTACCAGGAAATTAGATTTGTCGCAAATTGATTCACCACAAATTAAAAGTACTCAAAAGTCTGCAACTGCCCTGAAAAGAGGTGTACAATACATGTGACTGGATTGCAGCATCACTAGTACCACACTTATCATGCAAGCATCACCTGCCAGCTATTTGACTTTCCCTGGCCCTGCCTCATGGATACAGTGACTCTCCTGCCTCACAGACACAGTGACTCTCCTGCCTCATGGATACAGTGACTCTCCTGCCTCACAGACACAGTGACTCTCCTGCCTCACAGACACAGTGACACTCTTTCCTCACAGACACAGTGACTCTCCTGCCTCACGGATACAGTGACTCTCCTGCCTCACGGATACAGTGATTCCCCTGCCTCACGGATACAGTGACTCTCCTGCCTCACGGATACAGTGACTCTCCTGCCTCCCAGACACAGTGACTCTCCTGCCTCATGGATACAGTGACTCTCCTGCCTCCCAGACACAGTGACTCTCCTACCTCATGGATACAGTGACTCTCCTGCCTCATGGATACAGTGACTCTCCTGCCTCACAGACACAGTGACACTCTTTCCTCACAGACACAGTGACTCTCCTGCCTCACGGATACAGTGACTCTCCTGCCTCACGGATACAGTGATTCCCCTGCCTCACGGATACAGTGACTCTCCTGCCTCACGGATACAGTGACTCTCCTGCCTCCCAGACACAGTGACTCTCCTGCCTCATGGATACAGTGACTCTCCTGCCTCCCAGACACAGTGACTCTCCTACCTCATGGATACAGTGACTCTCCTGCCTCACGGATACAGTGACTCTCCTGCCTCATGGATACAGTGACTCTCCTGCCTCACAGACACAGTGACTCTCCTGCCTCACAGACACAGTGACTCTCCTACCTCATGGATACAGTGACTCTCCTGCCTCACGGATACAGTGACTCTCCTGCCTCATGGATACAGTGACTCTCCTGCCTCATGGATACAGTGACTCTCCTGCTTCACGGATACAGTGACTCTCCTGCCTCACAGACACAGTGACTCTCCTACCTCATGGATACAGTGACTCTCCTGCCTCATGGATACAGTGACTCTCCTGCCTCATGGATACAGTGACTCTCCTGCCTCACAGACACAGTGACTCTCCTGCCTCAGAGACACAGTGACTCTCCTACCTCACGGATACAGTGACTATCCTGCCTCACAGACACAGTGACTCTCCTGCCTCACAGTTATAGTGACTCTCCTGCCTCACAGACACAGTGACTCTCCTACCACACAGACAGAGTGACCCTCCTGCCTCACAGTCACAGTGACTCTCATGCCTCACAGACACAATTACTCTCCTGCCTCACAGACACAGTGATTCTCCTGCCTCGAATATACAGTGACTCTCCTGCCTCACGGACACAGTGATTCTCCTGCCTCATGGACACAGTGACTCTTCTGCCTCACAGACACAGTGACTCTCCTGCCTCAGAGACACAGTGACTCTCCTACCTCACGGATACAGTGACTATCCTGCCTCACAGACACAGTGACTCTCCTGCCTCACAGTTATAGTGACTCTCCTGCCTCACAGACACAGTGACTCTCCTACCACACAGACAGAGTGACCCTCCTGCCTCACAGTCACAGTGACTCTCATGCCTCACAGACACAATTACTCTCCTGCCTCACAGACACAGTGATTCTCCTGCCTCAAATATACAGTGACTCTCCTGCCTCACGGACACAGTGATTCTCCTGCCTCACAGGTGCAGTGACTCTCCTGCCTCACAGACACAGTGATTCTCCTACCTCACAGACACAGTGACTCTCATGCCTCACAGGCACAGTGAGTCTCATGCCTCACAGGCACAGTGACTCTCCTGCCTCACAGACACAGTTACTCTCCTGCCTCACAGACACAGTGACTCTCCTGCATCACAGACGCATTGACTCTCCTGCCTCACAGGTACAGTGACTCTCCTGCCTCACAGACACAGTGACTCTCCTGCCTCACAGACACAGTTACTCTCATGCCTCACAGACGCAGTGACTCTCCTGCCTCAGAGACGCAGTGACTCTCCTGCCTCACAGACACAGTGACCCTCCTGCCTCACAGACACAGTGACCCTCCTGCCTCACACATGCAGTGACTCTCCTGGTTCACAGACTCAGTGACTCTCCTTCTTAACAGACACAGTGACTCTCCTACCACACAGACACGGTGACTCTCCTGCCTCACAGACACAGTGGGTCTCCTGCCTCACAAATACAGTGACTCTCCTGCCTAACAGATGCAGTGACTCTCCAGCCTCACAGACACAGTGATTCTCCTGCCTCAAATATACAGTGACTCTCCTGCCTCACAGGCACAGTGACTCTCCTGCCTCACAGGCACAGTGATTCTCCTGCCTCACAGGTGCAGTGACTCTCCTGCCTCACAGACACTGTGACTCTCATGCTTCACAGACACAGTGATTCTTCTACCACACAGACGCAGTAATTCTCCTGTCTCACAGACACAATGACTCTCCTGCCTCACAGACACAGTGATTCTCCAGCCTCAAATATACAGTGACTCTCCTGCCTCACAGACACAGTGATTTTCCTGCCTCACAGACACAGTGATTCTCCTGCCTCACAGACAAGGTGACTCTCCTGCCTCACAGTCACAGTGATTCTCCTGCCTCACAGGTGCAGTGACTCTCCTGCCTCACAGACACAGTGACTCTCCTGCCTCACAGTCATAGTGACTCTCCTGCCTCACAGACACAGTGACTCTCCTGCCTCACAGTCATAGTGACTCTCCTGCCTCACAGACACAGCGATTCTCCTACCTCAGACGCAGTGACTCTCCTGCCTCACAGACACAGTTACCCTCCTGCCTCACAGATGCAGTGACTCTCCTGCCTCACAGACATAGTGTCTCTCCTGCCTTACAGACACAGTGACTCTCCGACCACACAGACACGGTGACTCTCCTGCCTCACAGACACAGTGACTCTCCTGCCTCACAGACACAGTGGGTCTCCTGCCTCATAAATACAGTGACTCTCCTGCCTCACAGACGCAGTGATTCTCCTGCCTCACAGACACAGTGACTCTCCTGCCTCAAATATACAGTGACTCTCCTGCCTCACAGATACAATGATTCTCCTGCCTCACAGGTGCAGTGACTCTCCTGCCTCACAAGTGCAGTGACTCTCCTGCCTCACATACACGGTGACTCTCCTACCACACAGACACAGTGATTCTCCTGCCTCACAGGTGCAGTGACTCTCCTGCCTCACAGACACTGTGACTCTCCTGCATACCCAGACATGGTAACTTTCCTGCCTAACAGACACAGTGACTCTCCTGCTTCACAGACACAGTGATTCTCCTAACACCCAGACACAGTGACTCTCCTGCCTTACAGACACAGTGACTCTCCTGCCTCAAATATACAGTGATTCTCCTGCCTCACAGACACAGTGACTCTCCTGCCTCACAGACGCAGTGACTCTCCTGCCTCACAGACACAGTGAGTCTCATGCCTCACAGGCACAGTGACTCTCCTGCCTCACAGACACAGTGACTCTCTTGCCTCAAATATACAGTGACTCTCCTGCCTCACAGATGCAGTGACTCTCCTGCCTCACAGACACAGTGGGTCTCCTGCCTCATAAATACAGTGACTCTCCTGCCTCACAGACGCAGTGATTCTCCTGCCTCACAGACACAGTGACTCTCCTGCCTCAAATATACAGTGACTCTCCTGCCTCACAGATACAATGATTCTCCTGCCTCACAGGTGCAGTGACTCTCCTGCCTCACAGACACTGTGACTCTCCTGCATACCCAGACATGGTAACTTTCCTGCCTAACAGACACAGTGACTCTCCTGCTTCACAGACACAGTGATTCTCCTAACACCCAGACACAGTGACTCTCCTGCCTTACAGACACAGTGACTCTCCTGCCACACAGACACAGTGGGTCTCCTGCCTCACAAATACAGTGACTCTCCTGCCTAACAGATGCAGTGACTCTCCTGCCTCACAGACACAGTGATTCTCCTGCCTCAAATATACAGTGATTCTCCTGCCTCACAGACACAGTGACTCTCCTGCCTCACAGACGCAGTGACTCTCCTGCCTCACAGACACAGTGACTCTCCTGCCTCACAGATGCAGTGACTCTCCTGCCTCACAGACACAGTGACTCTCCTGCCTCACAGACACAGTGACTCTCCTGCCTCACAGACACAGTGACTCTCCTGCCTCACAGACACAGTGATTCTCCTGCCTCACAGACACAGTGATTCTCCTGCCTCACAGACACAGTGATTTTCCTGCCTCACAGACACAGCGACTCTCCTGCCTCACAGACACAGTGACTCTCCTGTCTCACAGACACAGCGACTCTCCTGCCTCACAGACACAGTGACTCTCCTGTCTCACAGACACAGTGATTTTCCTGCCTCACAGACACAGCGACTCTCCTGCCTCACAGACACAGTGACTCTCCTGCCTCACAGACACAGCGACTCTCCTGCCTCACAGACACAGTGACTCTCCTATCTCTTACGATATCAAGTTAAATCTATTCTCTTTTCCTCACACACTAATTTTTCAGCTGTGCTGTCATGCACTCTTTGTAGTTTCTTCAGCGACTTATGGCCTTCTCTCCCTATTTTTATGGCTAAGCTGTGAGTATGGGCATTTACTTTTTAGCCTCTGGTGCTAATCGAAACACAGCTGTGCCTATAGAGAAGTTCACAGATATATACATCCATTTTGTTGAAGGTAAATTATGCAGTTGTAGTAATTTATTTTTCCTATTGCATAGTACTAGGCTATGAAAATCAAAACTGTAAAAAGTAAAAATTTCACCAATACATGGAAGAAGATTCCAAAGGAAGCCAAGCAGAAAAAGCAGATCACATAGTGATGGATATACAGTATATACACAGACTAAACAAAAATCAATCACTTATCAAACAATGCCCTGAAAACAATCCCAGAGTCATTTATATTTCTGGAGCATAAACACCATGGTACATGAATGAGTGGTTACACAATATGGACCCCCCAATGGTATGACACCTATGTAATAATTATGTAATAGGAGAATTCATGTAAAGTGCCCCCATACAACTACTTTGACCGAAATCCTGTACTACAAAGCTCAAAAGAAGAATAGAATTCCAAGCTTGGATCCGGGAATGTACATACATATTCCAGAGCCCCATAGTAGGGCATCATTTACCTCCCTCCTTAGGTTCTACCATATCCTTAATCAATGAAAATAAAGGTCCAATGAATTAATTATCTCATCTTCCATTTCTAGACTGTCCCTGTAGACACCACTAGAAGGAACTTACTGCATACTCTGTCATTATTGAGTTAAATAGATAAATAGTATGCACTAAGCTCTTAAACTCCCCCTGGTGTTGGGTGTTGATAACCAGAAAAATAAAACTCCAAACTCTAAAAAGACATATTAAGAAATTAAAATGTCACAGAATTCTGATTAGTTGGACAAGTCAGTACAATACTGCCACCTCTGGTGGACAAAGGTATAACAGACCTACACATACAAAAGTTAACGAACTCACATATTTACATTTGATGTTTGCGCTCGTTTGTCATGAACATAAAATTGTAACTGCAGGCAAAAATGCAAAGCATCTTATAATTGCTTGTCAGTTTACACTGAATTTATCCTTTGAGGGCACTCACTATTTTAATCATGAGATAAATCCAACATGCTAAGTTTTGCTTTCCAGGTATTTTTTGACTTTTAAAGTTCTTTGATGTTTTGAATTTGAATTTAGTTTTTTTTAATTAGATTTAATAGCACCCCCTGTTGGTTGGAGGACTGGGGCTTGTTTTATTTAAGCCCTTTGAGGCATCTTTGACAAAAAAAAACTACTACTAATAATAATAATTACGGTAATAATAAAAAAAATAATAGTAATAATAACACTAATAAAAAAATACAAAAAGTAATGCTAAATAATAATATATAATAATAACATAATAATAATAATAAAAAATAGAATAGCAGTAATAATAATAATCATCATCATAAAATGATTTATATTATATTATAATAATAAAAATAATAAAACTACTTCTAATAATAATACAATTAATAGTATTAAAAAAGAAGTCATAATAAATAACACTACTACTACTACTACTAATAATAATAATAATAATAATAATAATAATAATAAAAAATGTACAAATAATATAATAATAATAGTAATAAAAAATAATTGTCATAATAAATAGCACTAATAATAACAATAACACCAATGATAATAGTAATAATATTTAGAATAATAATAGAAATAATAAAAAATACTAGAATTATACAAATAATAAAAATAATTATCAATAATTACTAATAATAATAATACAAAACTGCAATAATATTTTAACAATAATAATAATAATATATAGTAATAACAATAATGATAATAATAATAAAAATAATAATTAGTAAATATGAAAAATAATCATAAATAAAATTATAAGTATTACAAATATATATATATATATATATATATATATATATATATATATATATATACACTCTATATATATATATATATATATATATATAAATATATAATGTTTTATCTACATGTGCGTGGTACATGTGGACTGTCATGTGGATGCTCCTAGCTCAATATAGCTGGCAAAGCTATAGGAAAAACATACAAAGGAAGGAAAGTGTTTGGATATACAGTACATTGGAATATTTTTAGTAAAACCAACTAAATGGTAGTGAGGGGGTTTTTCCCATCAAAAAAAAGTTTTAAAAGAATTGACATAGTGGAAAAAAAACAGTTCTGAAGCACAAACTGCAGCTCTAACCAATAAACTGGTGTAAAATGAGCCTTTCTTTCTAATGAACCGGGTGTTCCAATATTATAAATAGGAAGTGGTTAACAAATGCTAAGATATATAAGAGGGGAAACCGAACGTATGAAGACGACTAAAAAGAAACTAAAAATGTCTGTGGTTTTCAACAATGAGGTGGACATGAGCAGTAATAGACTGAGCTAGACCCTATTGGGTTGTATTGAAGTATTTTATGAGGATGTTCTGATAAAGTAATTATGACGGGAGAGGGAGGAGGTGAGCTGTGACATCAGCTATTGTGAATGGTTGATCCTGTGTTATCTGCTGTATATAGAGGTGCTATCAGTCATTGTACAGGAGGAGGAGGAGGTGAGCTGTGACATCACCTATTGTGAATGGTGGATCCTGTGTTATCTAAAGTATATAGAGGTGTTATCAGTCATTGTACAGGAGGGGAGGAGGTGAGCTGTGACATCACCTATTGTGAATGGTGGATCCCGTGTTATCTACTTTATATAGAGGTGTTATCAGTCATTGTACAGGAGGAGGAGGAGGTGAGCTGTGACATCAACTATTGTGAATGATGAATCTTGTGTTATCTACTGTATATAGAAGTGTTATCAGTCATTGTACAGGAGGAGGAGGTGAGCTGTGACATATATTGTGAATGGTGGATCCTGTGTTATCTACTTTATATAGAGGTGTTATCAGTCATTGTACAGGAGGAGGAGGAGGTGAGCTGTGACATCAACTATTGTGAATGATGAATCTTGTGTTATCTACTGTATATAGAGGTGTTATCAGTCATTGTACAGGAGGAGGAGGTGAGCTGTGACATCTATTGTGAATGGTGGATCCTGTGTTATTTACTGTATATAGAGGTGTTATCAGTCATTGTACAGGAGGGGAGGAGGTGAGCTGTGACATCTATTATAAATGGTGGATCCTGTGTTATCTCCTGTATATAGAGGTGTTATCAGTCATTGTAAAGGAGAGGGAGGTGAGCTGTGACATCACCTATTGTGAATGGTGGTTCCTGTGATATCTACTGTATATAGAGGTGTTATCAGTCATTGTAAAGGAGAGGGAGGTGAGCTGTGACATCACCTATTGTGAATGGTGGTTCCTGTGTTATCTGTCATTGTACAGGAGGAGGAGGAGGTGAGCTGTGACATCACCTATTGTGCATGGTGGTTCCTGTGTTATCAGTCGTTGTACAGGAGGAGGAGGTGGTGAGCTGTGACATCAGCTATTGTGAATGGTGGATCCTGTGTTATCTACTGTATATAGAGGTGTTATCAGTCATTGTACAGGGAGAGGAGGTGAGCTGTGACATCACCTATTGTGAATGGTGGATCCTGTGTTATCTCCTGTATATAGAGGTGTAATCAGTCATTGTACAGGAGGAAAAGGAGGTGAGCTGTGACATCACCTATTGTGAATGGTGGATCCTGTGTTATCTACTGTATATAGAGGTGTTATCAGTCATTGTACAGGAGGAGGAGGAGGTGAGCTGTGACATCACCTATTGTGAATGGTGGATCCTGTGTTATCTACTGTATATAGAGGTGTTATCAGTCATTGTACAGGAGGAGGAGGTGAGCTGTAACATCCCCTATTGTGAATACTGGAGGGGGGCATGGATGATACTTAAATGCCACTATCAACAATTAACAGAAGTATTTAAAGGAATATTTCCATCTTCAGAGATCAGTATTGTTGAATAGTGCAATTTACTGCATACAGGCGTGTAGCACCCTGAGGATTCGGCTGCTACAGGGGTATTGCACCTCAACCCAGAGGTGTGATATTCCACTCCCGGGTAAGGATGGAGTGTGGAACTGAGCTCAGATAGACTGCATGCACTACATACATCCCATTTCAGAGGAGCAGGCCGACGGTACTCCCACTTGGAAATGTGCAGGTACAACCGAGCCTGTTCCTGGCTGGAGTGGGAGGGGGGTGGTACATCCCATGTAGTGTAGGGGCAGATAGGGGGAGCAGTCTGGGTAGTGATAGGAGCTCATTGGGTGCTGGTCACCTGAGCTCACACATAGAGGGATATATAAGGAGGGCACCAACTAAGATCAGGGTCAGACGCAGAGGAGCCTGTCAGACGCAGAGGAGCCTGTCAGACGCAGAGAGTCAGTCAGCTGCAGAGGACAAGTTCAGACGCAGAAAGTGAGTTGGAGAGGAGAGAGAAGGAAACAGCAGCCCTGGAGAGAGAGAGAGTGGAGCAGAGAAAGACCCAGAGGGGGAAGACTGAAGGGACCCAAGAACCCAAATTAGAACACCGGGTGAGGAGTCAGCATCAGGGTACCGGAACCCAAGCTGGTGGGGGCAAAAACAATCCCCAGCCAGAGACCGGAGATCGTGGGCAGCGTTTGCCACGGTCACCCACCACATTCACCCCGAAGGCAAACCACATGAAGGGTCAGGGAACCCAGGGCCAAGGGTGTCCCAAAAGAAGGCCCGAGGGAGCTGGACCTAGGTGAATCACTGGTGGGGACGGCTGAAGAAAGGACAGAGGGAGAGCTCAGGGCCACGCTCCGGACTTGTTTGGGGGTTGGCTGGATCCAGGACCTGGTGGACGCAGCACGGCTCGGGTGGTCACTAGCAGCTGGAGTGACCAGTACAACATCTGCAGTAAGTAAACACCCTTAACTGCACAACCCGAGTCTGTCTTCATTGCCGGCTGCACCGCACCACCACAACCCCCATCCTCTGCGCCTGTCCCCTCTGAGGCTATACCCCTCCCGTTGGGGGTTATCCCACCAAGCTGCGCACCCACCATCAGCCTCAGCGGACCCTGCAGCAGCGGCGGCCACAGTGACCGCATCACAACGGGTGGCGTAGTCGACACAAAAGAACTTTAGTAACATCTGTAAAGCTGCCACCACACACTGAGTTTGACGCCCTGGGCACGGGACCGGGTCACAGCCGCTCGGAGACTACAACCCCCCATCTGATCCGGTGCCGGGTATTCCCCTCAAAAAGGAATATGTCCCAGGGGGCGCGTCAACTTTGGCGTAGTCGGCAGGATTACGTGCCCGCAACACCCGGGTACTGCGTGCCTGAAGAAAAGTGCAAGTTTACCTCAGAAAGAAGACTCCTGCCGGTTCCGGAGGGTCCACGCCATCGGACTCCATCACCAGTCGTTTCCCGCCGATTGTCCGCCATTTCCAGCTTGTTCCCGCCATCTGCAGAGTTTCCCGCCACTGGGCGACGCTTCCCGCCAAAACCGCAGATTTCCCGCCTTGGAAGAGCAGCGGACGCCATTATGGGCGTGCCAAAGGAGGGCAAGAGGCCACCTCCCATCGTGGGCCGGGACAGAAAATGGCGCCAAAAGTGGAAACCGCCCCCACCAACAGAGACTGTGATGCTGGAGGTGTCTGTCAGCGTGAAAGAACTACCCCTGGAGCTGACAGTCACCGAGTTGCCCCGGGACCGCCCTCGAAGTGGGAGGAGACGAAAGAGAAGAGAAAAGATGGGTGTCGCTTGGAGGAGTCTGGAGCGAGCGCACCCGGAGGCAAGAGGTCTAATGAGGAGTAGCGAAGGAGCTCACCCGGAGATGGAGAGAAAGCAGAACAGCACCGGCCCGCTGGCCAGGAGTCTGCTAGAGACCGAGGAAGGAGGGCAGAGCAGCACCGGCCCGCTGGCCAGGAGCCTGCCGGAAGCCGAGCAGAGCAGCACCGACCCGATGGTCAGGAGCCTGCTAGAGTCCACAACCCCGCTAGGTCTAGCGGAGATCCTAGCGCAGCTCCCCCGAGACCGGGAGTGTGCACAAACTGCCCTGGAGGGCCTCGCAAGGAGGATGGCCCGGGTACAGCGCGAGATACTGGCGGAGTGGAGCCGGGAGATGGCCCAGCAACCAGAGACCAGTCAACGGAGCATGCTACCCTGGAAGAGGAAGCAGACCGCCTCTGAGGATGGCGCGGGAGGACCCAAGGCCGGAGACGGCGCCGAGGAGGGAGCCGAACGCATGGAGGCAGGTAAAGGGGACGCCTATACCCCAAGCCGTGACACCGCTTACCTGCCCCAGCTCCCCGTCGCAGAGCCCGAAAGTCCCCCTGCTGTGCCCGTAGCCGCCATGTCACCGCTATGGACTAGGCCCCGACCGGAAGCCGCCGCAGCGACCCCTGTGACGTCACGCGCCTCGATCCGGAGCGTGACAAAGCAGGAATTACCACCAGCCTGGTCGCAAGGCCTAGTACCCCCGGGCGCCGCATCACCAACAGCGCCCCCTACCTCCGCGGAGCCTCCGGCCTGGCCGCAAGGCCAGGTAGCCCAGGGCGCCGCCGTCCTAACGGTGCCCTTCACCTTCCAGGTGCCCCAGGCCTGGCCGCAAGGCCTGGGCAACCCGGGCGCCATCACCACCGCGCCCGCGCCCGCAATACCAAGGATGCCACACCTGGGGGAGGACCTCTTCAGCCAGCTCACATGGCCGGACGGGCAGCCCTTCATCTGGCCCGAAGGATACCATGAGCTGGGGCGGCAACAGAGACGAGGGCCCTTGTGTGAGCCCCTGATCCCGGCTCCGAAGCCCGTGACTCGGGTCTCGCCTCCTTTAGAAGAAGCCCAATTCGTGTGGGACCCCACGGGAGAAGATTTGATGGGGTTCACCGGAGAAACTCGGGCAGTCGCCGCTGAGCGGACTGAGTGTTGTCGTCAGCAGCTAGCAGAGTTTACGAGAGAACGGGAGGAGAGGCGGGCCAGAGAACAACAGGCCCAAATCCGGAGCGCGGAGCAGAAGAGCCGGACTAGGAGGAACCCCCGTGCAGCGCATTGTCCCCGCACCATCGGGACAGTGATAAAGTTCAACCCGCAGCATGGGTGGGGCTTTATTCGGGACCGTAACAACCGCGGTGACGTTTTTGTGACTCGCAGAGACGTCGAGTCCCACCTGCCGGAAGGTCACAAAGGCCGTGACCTCTACGTCGGAGATGAGGTCACTTTCACCCGGCACAAGTGTGCCAAAGGACCTTACGCCCTCCACGTACACCGCTTGACGGAGGAGGAGTTGCGGTACGGAGAGGAGGAGCCAGAGGACCCGGACGGGTGTGAAGCAACACCATATCAAGAAAGAGCAGGAGGAAGACGCCGTTGAGTGCGGCCGAGAAGTGATGTAAATAGTTACCCAATCGGGGTATAAAGGAACTGAAACTGGAACTGTTGCTGCTGCTAAAATAGTCCCCGTGGGGACCAGTGAACTGTGTACCCGTTAACCCCTTCATCCTACAGGCTGAGGACTGTGAGCAGCCATTCCCTTCCCTCTACCTGGCCGAGGACTGAGAGCGGCCAACTTCCAACTTCCCTGTATATAGTTGCGCGTCCTAAAGCGCCCCCTACCGGTTTTATAGAAAACCAGATTTTCTAAGAGACTGTCGCACTTTTCCCGGACACACGTTGCACAGTGTCCGGAGGAGGAACCAGAGACAAGAGAAGTCTACGAGAAAGTTTTATCTGATAAGATATGTTATATATATAATGTTTTATATGTTTTATTATGTTTATATGAAAAATTTTGTATGTTTTGGTGTTTTATGTCTTACAGCCCGAGGACGTGCTGTGATTTACCAGGGGGGAATGTAGCACCCTGAGGATTCGGCTGCTACAGGGGTATTGCACCTCAACCCAGAGGTGTGATATTCCACTCCCGGGTAAGGATGGAGTGTGGAACTGAGCTCAGATAGACTGCATGCACTACATACATCCCATTTCAGAGGAGCAGGCCGACGGTACTCCCACTTGGAAATGTGCAGGTACAACCGAGCCTGTTCCTGGCTGGAGTGGGAGGGGGGTGGTACATCCCATGTAGTGTAGGGGCAGATAGGGGGAGCAGTCTGGGTAGTGATAGGAGCTCATTGGGTGCTGGTCACCTGAGCTCACACATAGAGGGATATATAAGGAGGGCACCAACTAAGATCAGGGTCAGACGCAGAGGAGCCTGTCAGACGCAGAGGAGCCTGTCAGACGCAGAGAGTCAGTCAGCTGCAGAGGACAAGTTCAGACGCAGAAAGTGAGTTGGAGAGGAGAGAGAAGGAAACAGCAGCCCTGGAGAGAGAGAGAGTGGAGCAGAGAAAGACCCAGAGGGGGAAGACTGAAGGGACCCAAGAACCCAAATTAGAACACCGGGTGAGGAGTCAGCATCAGGGTACCGGAACCCAAGCTGGTGGGGGCAAAAACAATCCCCAGCCAGAGACCGGAGATCGTGGGCAGCGTTTGCCACGGTCACCCACCACATTCACCCCGAAGGCAAACCACATGAAGGGTCAGGGAACCCAGGGCCAAGGGTGTCCCAAAAGAAGGCCCGAGGGAGCTGGACCTAGGTGAATCACTGGTGGGGACGGCTGAAGAAAGGACAGAGGGAGAGCTCAGGGCCACGCTCCGGACTTGTTTGGGGGTTGGCTGGATCCAGGACCTGGTGGACGCAGCACGGCTCGGGTGGTCACTAGCAGCTGGAGTGACCAGTACAACATCTGCAGTAAGTAAACACCCTTAACGGCACAACCCGAGTCTGTCTTCATTGCCGGCTGCACCGCACCACCACAACCCCCATCCTCTGCGCCTGTCCCCTCTGAGGCTATACCCCTCCCGTTGGGGGTTATCCCACCAAGCTGCGCACCCACCATCAGCCTCAGCGGACCCTGCAGCAGCGGCGGCCACAGTGACCGCATCACAACGGGTGGCGTAGTCGACACAAAAGAACTTTAGTAACATCTGTAAAGCTGCCACCACACACTGAGTTTGACGCCCTGGGCACGGGACCGGGTCACAGCCGCTCGGAGACTACAACCCCCCATCTGATCCGGTGCCGGGTATTCCCCTCAAAAAGGAATATGTCCCAGGGGGCGTGTCAGGCGCATCTCACAAAATCAGAATATCATCAAAAAGTTAATTTATTTCAGTTCTTCAATAAAAAAAAGTGAAACTCATATATTATATAGAGTCATTACACACAGAGTGATCTATTTCAAGTGTTTATTTCTGTTAATGTTGATGATTATGGCTTACAGCCAATGAAAACACAAACGTCATTATCTCAGTAAATTAGAATACTTTATAACTACAGCTTGAAAAATGTTTTTAAAATCAGAAATGTCCTACTGAAATGTATGATCAGTAAATGCCCTCAATACTTGGTCGGGGCTCCTTTTGCATCAATTACTGCATCAATGCGGCGTGGCATGGAGGCGATCAGCCTGTGGCTGCTGAGGTGTTATGGAAGCCCAGGTGGCTTTGATAGCAGCCTTCAGCTCGTCTGCATTGTTGGGTCTGGGGTCTCTCATCTTCCTCTTGACAATACCCCATAGATTCTCTATAATAGATTCTCTATGGGGTTAAGGTCAGGCGAGTTTGCTGCCAATCAAGCACAGTGATACTGTTGTTTGTAAACCAGGTATTGGTACTTTTGGCCGTGTGGACAGGGGCCGAGTCCTGCTGGAGAATGACATTTCCATCTCCAAAAAGCTTGTGGGCAGAGGGAAGCATGAAGTGCTGTAAAATGTCCTGGTAGACGGCTGCGCTGACTTTGGTCTTGATAAAACACAGTGGACCTCCACCAGCAGATGACATGGCTCCCCAAACCATCACTGATTGTGGAAACTTCACACTAGACCTCCAGCAGCTTGGATTGTGGCCTCTCCACTCTTCCTCCAGACTCTGGGACCTTGTGGAGTGTGTCAATGACTGCCTTCTGGACATCTGTCAACTCAGCAGTCTTCCCTATGATTGTGGAGCCTACTGAAACAGACTAAGGGACCTTTTTAACCCCTTAACAACATTAGACGTACTAATACGCGTCTGTGCCCTGGGACTTAAGAGCCAGACCCGTATTAGTACGTCATCACGATCGCGCGCGCACACAGGCTGTGCGGGCGCGATCACCGCTGGGTGTCAGCTGATTGTCACAGCTGACACCAGGTACTATGTGCAGGGAGCGGTCACGCACCTCTCCCAGCACATTAACCCCCGCAATGCTGCGATCGAAGTCGATCGCAGCATTGCGGTGGCAAGGGGAGGTGATCGCAGATGCTCACCTCCTCTTCCGGCTTCCACCGCTGTCTGCCGTGGCTTCCAGGATGTTGCCATGACGACCCGATGTCGTCATGACAACATCCGGGTCACCAGACAACAGGAAGATTGTTTGGACATGCGCAGTGCATCTCCAAACTATCTTCTCCCTGTCCAGCGCTGACAGCCTGCATGACACAGGGATGGTGCTCCATCCCTATGCTGTGCAGGCGATCAGAATAAAAAAAAGTGAAAGTCCCAGAGTGGGTCAGAGTAAAAAAGTGTAAAAACTGTCAGAAAGTGAAAAAAAAAAAAAAAAAAAAATTGTAAAAATATTTAAAAAAAAAAATAATCCACCAAAAATAAAAATATAATGCACCCATCAATAAATATTATTATAAAAAAAAACAAAAAAACAATAAAAGTACACATATTTGGTATCGCCGCGTCCGGAACAACCTGACCTATAAAACTGTCCCACTAGTTAACCCCTTCAGTGAACACGGTAAAAAAAAAAAAAAAACGAAGCAAAAAACAATGCTTTATCATCATACTGCCAAACAAAAAATGGAATAACACGCGATCAAAAAGACGAATATAAATAAAAATGGTACCGCTGAAAACGTCATCTCGTCCTGCAAAAAACAAGCCGCCATACAGCTCCATCAGCCGAAAATTAAAAAAGTTATAGCTCTCAGAATAAAGCTATGCTAAAAAATAATTTTTTATATAAAATTGCTTTTATTATGTAAAAGTGCAAAACAAAGAAAAACGATATAAATGTGGTACCGCTGTAAACATACTGACCCGAAGAATAAAGCTACCTCATCAATTTTACCACACGCGGAACAGAATAAAAAAAACAAAAAAAAACAATTCCTGAATTGTTGGTTTTTGTTTATTCTGCCTCCCAAAAATCGGAATAGAAAGCGATCAAAAAATGTCACGCGCCTGAAAATGGCACCAATAACAACGTCAACTCATCCCGCAAAAAACAAGCCGTCACATGACTGTCTGCCAAAATCTGGAAAAATTATAGCTCTCAAAATATGGCGATGCAAAAACTAGATTTTACAAAAAATGCGTCTTTTAGCGTGTGACAGCTGTCAGTCATAAAAACCCCATATGATTCTGGCATTGCTGTAATCACACCGACCCGAAGAATAAAGTCGTCTAATCACTTATACCGCACAAGGAACGGCGTCAAAAATAAACTCTCGGGTTAGGGTTGGGCTAGGGTTAGGGCTGGGTTTGGGGTTAGGGTTGTGATGGGGTTGGGATTTTTTTCAAAAGTAAGAAAAAAAGTTGACGATATGGCGACTAGTGTTGAGCGCAAGTGCTCGCTACTTGAGTTTGCATCGGGTGCTCTGGTATGCATTGAGTATCGTGGGTATTTGAGTGACATGCTCGAGTCTCTGCCCCATATGCTTCGCGGCCAAAAAAACTTTGCGGGGATTGCCTGCCATGCACGAGCGATCCCCGCATGTTTTTTTTTGGGTGTCTAATAACCGTGAAACATGCGGGGCAGAGACTCGAGCATGTCACTCGAGCACACGCAGTACATGGTGCATACCTGAGTACCCGATGCAAACTCAAGTAGCGAGCACTTGCGCTCAAGACTAATGACAACTTATTCAATATGATGACCTAATGTTATCAAATTCTGTGTCGTACCTCTGGGTTCAAAATGTTCACTATACACCTTAATAAAATCCTTGAGGGGTATAGTTTCCAAAATGGGGTCACTTGTGGGGGAGCTCCAATGTTTAGGCACATCAGGGGCTCTCCAAACGCGACATGGTGTCCGCTAACAAATTGAATGGAAAATCGGCTCAAATTGTTAGCGGACGCCATGTTGCATTTGGAGAGCCCCTGCGTGCCCAAACATTGGAGCTCCCCCACAAGTTACCCCATTTTGGAAACTAGACCCCCCAAGGCACCTATCTAGATGCATAGTGAGCACTTGGAACCCCCAGGTGCTTCACAAATTGATTCGTAAAAATGAAAAAGTGAAAAAAAAAATACTTTTTCATTTTTAAGAATCAATTTGTGAAGCACCTGGGGGTTCCAAGTGCTCACTATGCATCTAGATAGGTGCCTTGGGGGGTCTAGTTTCCAAATTGGGGTCACTTGTGGGGGGTTTCCACTGTTTAGGCACATCAGGGGCTCTCCAAACGCAACATGGCGTCCGTTAATTATTCAAGCAAATTTTACAATCAAAAAGTCAAATGGCGCTCCTTCCCTTCCGAGCCCTGCCGTGCGCCCAAACAGTGTTTTTTCCCCACATATGGGGTATCTGTGTGCCCAGGGGAAATTGCACAACAAGATTTGGGGTCCATTTTTTCTTATTACCCCTGTGAAAATAAAAAAAATTGGGTCTAAAGTAACATTTTTGTGAAAAAAAGTTAAATGTTCATTTTTTTTTTCCACATTCCAAAAATTCCTGTGAAGTACCTGAAGGGTTAATAAAGTTCTTGAATGTGGTTTTGAGCACCTTGAGGGGTGCAGTTTTTAGAATGGTGTCACTTTTGTGTATTTTCTGTCATAAAGACCCCTCAAAGTGACTTCAAATGTGATGTGGACCCTAAAAAAATGGTTTTGTAAATTTTGTTGGAAAAATGAGAAATCGCTGGTCAACTTTTAACCCTTATAGCTCCCTAACAAAAAAAAATGTTGGTTTCAAAATTGTGCTGATGTAAAGTAGACATGTGGGAAATGTTATTTATTAACTATTTTGTGTGACATATCTCTCTGATTTAAGGGCATAAAAATTCAAAGTTTGAAAATTGCAACATTTTCGTCAAATTTCCGTTTGTTTTTTTCCACAAATAAACGCAAGTGATATCGAAGAAATGTTACCACAATCATGAAGTACAATATGTCACGAAAAAACATTCTCAGAATCAGGGGGATCCGTTGAAGCGTTCCAGAGTAATTACCTCATAAAGTGACAGTGGTCAGAATTGTAAAAATTGGCCTGGTCATTAACGTGCAAACCACCCGCGGGGCTTAAGGGGTTAAACACTTAGGAAGCCTTTGCATGTGGTTTTTGTTAATTATTCTAATTTACTGAGATAATGACGTTTGTGTTTTCATTGGCTGTAAGCCATAATCATCAACATTAACAGAAATAAACACGTGAAATAGATCCCTCTGTGTGTAGTGACTCTATATAATAGATCCCTCTGTGTGTAATGACTCTATATAATAGATCCCTCTGTGTGTAATGACTCTATATAATAGATCACTCTGTGTGTAATGACTCTATATAATAGATCCCTCTGCGTGTAAGGACTCTATATAATAGATCCCTCTGTGTGTAATGACTCTATATAATAGATCCCTCTGTGTGTAATGACTCTATATAATAGATCCCTCTGTGTGTAATGACTCTATATAATAGATCCCTCTGTGTGTAATGACTCTATATAATAGATCCCTCTGTGTGTAATGACTCTATATAATAGATCCCTCTGTGTGTAATGACTCTATATAATAGATCCCTCTGCGTGTAATGACTCTATATAATAGATCCCTCTGCGTGTAATGACTCTATATAATAGATCCCTCTGTGTGTAATGACTCTATATAATAGATCCCTCTGTGTGTAATGACTCTATATAATAGATCCCTCTGCGTGTAATGACTCTATATAATAGATCCCTCTGCGTGTAATGACTCTATATAATAGATCCCTCTGCGTGTAATGACTCTATATAATAGATCCCTCTGTGTGTAATGACTCTATATAATAGATCCCTCTGTGTGTAATGACTCTATATAATAGATCCCTCTGCGTGTAATGACTCTATATAATAGATCCCTCTGCGTGTAATGACTCTATATAATAGATCCCTCTGCGTGTAATGACTCTATATAATAGATCCCTCTGTGTGTAATGACTCTATATAATAGATCCCTCTGTGTGTAATGACTCTATATAATAGATCCCTCTGTGTGTAATGACTCTATATAATAGATCCCTCTGTGTGTAATGACTCTATATAATATATGAGTTCCACTTTTTGTATTGAAATAACTTAAATAAATTAACTTTTTGATGATATTCTAATTTAGTGAGAAGCACCTGTATTAAAATTAGCAGCCGTTCTTGAGATATTTACACTTTTCTCTTTTGTAACCTAGGAGACCGACCACCGCTGCTGTCTACATTGTAAGCCCCATGCTGAATCTGACAGGGATTAAGAAGTGACAACCCGCTCCTGCGATCCTGGCCGGCTTCAAAATACTGCTTACAACTTCAAAAGAAAAGATCTTGAAAGTACTGGGCACGTTCTACTGTCTAACAGCAGTGGCCGGTCTCCTAGGCAACGAACTGTAAGCAAAAGAAAAATGTTAATATCTCAAGAACGGTTGAAAATTTTGAGAATCAGTAAATTGCAAAATTGCTTGTTTTTGCAAGCTCTATCCAACAATATAGAAATTTAGAAAGGTGTGAATGACCCTTTAAGTCTTTAAAATTTAGCTCTTGTCTCTTCCCATAGAGACAAATGTTGTGGTCCATCGTGTTTGGAGCATTATATACCCATATATAGATGATCCAGAGATATCATGTGTCTCTAAGCTGCTACTATGTCTGTATACCGGTAAATAACGGGATGTCACCGCCGCCCTTCCCCCGCTGTGTCTACAATGTCAGACAATTCGCTGATTAGTTTGTTTGCAAACAAACTTCCTTATAGAGGATAATGTGTTTTGGTGTAAACAGCGATCTGGGAACTTCTGGTTCTACTGTATTTAAGGATTTTTTTATTATTATTTTCTAAACACAAAACTATACCTGACCGGCCGCAGACAAGTGGTTACCTGCGGTTGCTGACGGCTCGGGGTGTTAATTACTAAAACAAGTACAGTAAGAATATTTATCTCCAACGTGAATAATGGATGCACTCCTCTATTCACTCCTATTAATTATTAGGAAGACTAATGAAAAATTAAAAAATTGCAATTTTTATTGTGTCCTCTAGATGTCAGTGCAACGCATTAACGCTCTGAAAGCTGACTTGTTTTACAGCCTGCTGTGAAATGACGTAATCTCAATGATATTTTAATTTTGTGCTAAAGGCAAAATAGGAAAATAGGAGAGATGATGAATTCCTGACCAAATAATGTCAGATTAAAGGAATTGTACATTATATGTGACAATTTACATTCCTTCCTTAATCTTCATATTTGTAGTATTTTATATATTGGAACAACTCGACTCCCAAATACTGACCTTTAAAGTTCCCTTTATACTATTTCTACATATTTATAGGCATTTGTGTATTTCAGTAGCTCTTTAAAGTGGATCTGTCACCAGATTTCACAATATAAATTGCTTACGTCATTGACTAGATCTTTTGGCGCGGCTGAGGCTGGTGTACTTACTGTTAAAGTCGATGACAGGATTATTGTATAATCCCAATGTTCAAAAAGGGAAGCTTATGAGTCCAAGTGTATTGAGTCTCAGCCCACCCAGCCTGACTGACAGCTGCAGCTTGTACTGAGCAGTGTGGGATTTCTGCAGTTGCAGCAGGGAGGAGGGACACTGAGGAGCTATCCTTCAGGCTAGGTGGGCAGTGATTCAGCAGCATCAAGGAGGAGGGACACTGAGGAGCTATCAATCAGGCTAGGTGGGCAGAGATTCATCAGCATCAAGGAGGAGGGACACGGAGGAGCTGTCAATCAGGCTAGGTGGGCAGAGATTCAGCAGCATCAAGGAGGAGGGACACTGAGGAGCTGTCAATCAGGCTAGGTGGGCAGAGATTCAGCAGCATCAAGGAGGAGGGACACTGATGAGCTGTCAATCAGGCTAGGTGGGCAGAGATTCATCAGCATCAAGGAGGAGGGACACTGATGAGCTGTCAATCAGACTAGGTGGGCAGAGATTCAGCAGCATCAAGGAGGAGGGACACGGAGGAGCTGTCAATCAGGCTAGGTGGGCAGAGATTCAGCAGCATCAAGGAGGAGGGACACTGATGAGCTGTCAATCAGGCTAGGTGGGCAGAGATTCAGCAGCATCAAGGAGGAGGGACACGGAGGAGCTGTAAATCAGGCTAGGTGGGCAGAGATTCAGCAGCATCAAGGAGGAGGGACACTGAGGAGCTGTCAATCATGCTAGGTGGGCAGTGATTCAGCAGCATCAAGGAGGAGGGACACTGAGGAGCAATCCTTCAGGCTAGGTGGGCAGTGATTCAGCAGCATCAAGGAGGAGGGACACTGAGGAGCTATCAATCAGGCTAGGTGGGCAGAGATTCAGCAGCATCAAGGAGGAAGAACACTGATGAGCTGTCAGTCAGGCTACGTGGGAAGAGATTCAGCAGCATCAAGGAGGAGGGACACGGAGGAGCTGTCAATCAGGCTAGATGGGCAGTTATTCAGCAGCATCAAGGAGGAGGGACACTGAGGAGCTGTCAATCAGGCTAGGTGGGTAGAGATTCAGCAGCATCAAGGAGGAGGGACACTGAGGAGCTATCATTCAGGCTAGGTGGGCAGTGATTCAGCAGCATCAAGGAGGAGGAACACTGATAAGCTGTCAATCAGGCTAGGTGGGCAGTGATTCAGCAGCATCAAGGAGGAGGGACACTGAGGAGCTATCAAACAGGCTAGGTGGGCAGAGATTCAGCAGCATCAAGGAGGAGGGACACTGAGGAGCTATCATTCAGGCTAGGTGGGCATAGATTCAGCAGCAGCAAGGAGGAGGGACACTGAGGAGCTATCAATCAGGCTAGGGTGGGAAGAGTTGCAACAGCAGGTAGGAGGGACATGGAGGAGCTGGCAATAATGCTAAGTGAGCCGAGATTCAACAGAAGCAATGAGAAGGGACACTACAGAGATGTTAACTCAGCTAGGTGGGTGGAGATTTAACAGTAGCAGAGAGGAGGGACATTGAAGACTTGTCCATCAGACTAGGTGGGTGGAGATTTGGCAGCAGGGTGGAGGGACACTGAGGAGCTGTCAATCAGGCTAGGTAGGTAGAGACTGAGTTTAAGCTTTCACTAAAGACTCTGCAGTAGAATTTCAAAATAGATACATCGGCCTCCTTGGGTCCATTTAATAATGTATTCAGTTTTTATAGTGAAATCTGGTGACAGAACCACCTTCATTGCTCCACAATGAGAATATGAGTAGCTACACGTCTTTAGCAGTCCTTTTCTTGTAGTGGATCTGATCTACAGCTACTACATGTTCTTTTTTTTTCCAAACAGTGAAAGGAAATTCAGAACATGATTCCTTGGCTCTCAGTCTACAGATACTCCCATCTAAATGCGACCCACTGCTGCTCTGTAGCGTCTGCGGAGAGCTCCGCTGATTGTGAGAGAGTTTAGTATGTGGATGCCAGGAAATTGTAATTCTCTGTGGTTCTTCAACCACTGTTGGAAACTGACGATCTAGGTCAGTGTTTTTGATATTTCTAAACCTAAAGTATCCCCTACCTAAATAAATGACGTGAAATCACCCTGAGGAATATGCTTTCGGGGTGCAAAAAAAGTGAAGAAACATGCAATAAATTGCAAGATACTCCAGAATAAGAAGTCGTCCCCCCCACCAACCTGTTTAGTCAAAAGGTTCTGCAAGGGTCAGTCTAAAATTACTTTCCCTCACCAAAGCAAAAGGACACCGTCTGGGCTCCATCGTAGGCAATCGAGCTTAAAAAGATGAGTTCTGAATACATTGCAATACTTATCATATACTTATCCTGCAGCTGTATGACACTCCTGAGCTGCAATCATAATTCAGCTGGTTGTTATTGGAAATGTGTTGTCAATCACACCAGCCACAGCTCATCATGAAGCAATTTGCCTGGTGTAAATATATTGTACCTCAATCACAAGCTCTTGAGCGATCAATGCTGGGAGATTCCAGCTCTGAAGCGTACAGAATTGTGAATTCAGCTGTGGAGTATATGCTGTAATAGAAGTTCTCTGATCAGACAAATACAAAATTTACCCTTTCATATATTTTTAGGTGAATATTTCGAATAATAAATTTAGTATAATTTTTACATTCGATCTGATTTTTAAACATGAATGAGGAGAAGGAGAAACTAGAAAAATGTTGACATTCTGAGTAAACGGTTGTGGTTTAGATCAATTGAGCAGTAAAAAAGACGGAGGAGGGATGGGATTTCTGGTTTACTGATATATTACAAGTAATGATAACACTGTTTCACTTGATTTTTTTTTCTTCATAATGAATATAATAGAACTTCTGTGATATCACAAATCAGTCATTAAAGTCTGCTGTGACATCATAGATTAGTCTCTAGAGCTGCTGCTGTGACATCACAGATCAAGCTGCTCCTGTGACATCACAGATCAGTCCTTAGAGCTGCTCCTGTGACACCACAGATCAGTCATTGGAGCTGCTGCTGTGACATCACAGATCAGTCTTTAGAGCTCCTCCTGTGACATCACAGATCAGTCATTGGAGTTGCTCCTGTGACATCACAGATCAGTCATTGGAGTTGCTGCTGTGACATCACAGATCAGTCATTGGAGTTGCTGTTGTGACATCACAGATCAGTCCTTAGAGCTGCTGCTGTGACATCACAGATCAGTCCTTAGAGCTGCTGCTGTGACATCACAGATCAGTCCTTAGAGCTGCTCCTGTGACATCACAGATCAGTCATTGAGTTGCATCTGTGACATCACAGATCAGTCATTGGAGCTGCTGTTGTGACATCACAGATCGGTCCTTAGAGTTGCTGCTGTGACATCACAGATCAGTCCTTAGAGCTGCTGCTGTGACATCACAGATCAGTCCTTAGAGCTGCTCCTGTGACATCACAGATCAGTCCTTAGAGCTGCTCCTGTGACATCACAGATCAGTCCTTAGAGCTGCTGCTGTGACATCACAGATCAGTCCTTAGAGCTGCTGCGGTGACATCACAGATCAGTCATTAGAGCAGCTCCTGTGACATCACAGATCAGTCTTTACAGCTGCTGCGGTGACATCACAGATCAGATTTAGGAAAACGAATGCTGGAAGATAATGTTGCACGGTGATGAATCCTGATAGCAGAGGGGTACGATTCCATATTTTTGGGAGTCAAGAGAAATAACAGTTTTGGCAAAGCAAAAACACAAGCCAAAAACCCACCTTTCCTCCACACGGCAATCACCGGTACGTGACCATAGCAGTGACCTGCAATAAAACAACAAAGCCAACAATAATAGCGTGATAACGTGGAGGCTACTGGGGCGGAGATGATGTTTTGTTTCAATTTTGAAAGGATATGAAGTCAAAATCCTTCAAATGAAAGAATCAATCGCCAATATAGGCACATGCCAAATATTATCCTGCAAAAGGAAATATTCCCAAGGACTTGGCTCTTATAGTCCCTGGCAAACATTAACAGTGTGCTCACAAAGGGAAATCCTCACACTGCCCCACGGGAACACAGAGAACTTTCCATGCACATGGTCATACGAGAGCGATGCAGACACTGACCACTAGGACCAGTAGGCGAAAAGAAACCTACAGTGGGGAAAATAAGTATTCGATACTCTGCCGATTTTGCAAGTTTTCCCACCTACAAAGAATGTCTGTAATTTTTATCATAGTTTTTCTTTAAGAAGCCCTCCTACTCTGCATTCATTACCTATACTAATTGCACCTGTCTACACACTCAATCAATCACACTCCATCCTCTCCACCATGGCCAAGACCAAAGAGCTGTCTAAGGACACCAGGGACACAATTTTACACCTGCACAAGCCTGGGATGGGCTACAGGACAATAGGCAAGCTGCTTGGTGAGAAGACAACAACTGTTGGCAGAATTATTAGAAAATGGAAGAAACACAAGATGACTGTCAATCTTCCTCGGTCTGGGGCTCCATGCAAGATCTCGCCTCATGGAGTAAGGATGATTCTGAGAAAGGTCAGGAATCAGCCGGAAACTACACAGGAGGACCTGGTCAATGACCTGAAGAGGGTTGGAACCACAGTCTCAAACATTATCGTTAGTAACACACTACGCCGTCATGGATTAAAATCCTGCAGGGCACGCAAGTGATGCGTCCAGGGGGATATGGGGGGAAACTCGGTACCCGAGCCTTGGCCTTCTGTGGGATGTCACGGCAGTCGGCTCCCGGGCCCATACCCTGGGGTCACTCTTTAAAAGGGGTTTTGTTAACAGTTTTTGTCTCGTGACGCCACCTGTGGTTCCTGGTAATGGGTACCAGCGCTGCTGCAGACCTCCGGGGGTGATGGGATGGCAGCGGGGATGTTTCTGCTCCCCACAGGCGGAGTGGGCCCCCCAGGGCAGAGTTGATGGAAGGGATGCGGGTGAGAGGTGGCCCAGCCGGGCCAGGCGAGAATAACAGGCCCGCACACAGGGGATTCGCTTCAGTACCTTTACTGGTGTAGACGGCAGGTATGGTCCAGGGTACTTAGTAGGAAGGGTGCACTTCTGGACTCTCCCCAGTGAGCGGGTAGTAGGCCTCCTGATCTGTTTCTTCCTCTCTCTCTGAAGCTTCTGACCAGCCTGAAACTAGGTCTAGCTTCTGTACTCTTTCCCTCTCCTCACCTGCATGCTTGGTGGTAAGAACTTTCTTCTGGCTACCACTATCCCTGGATGCTGGGGCCGTCGTGGTTCCTAGTTCTTTAAATGATTGTAGCTTCAGGTTGACCAGGGGTTTAGAATCCTCCTGGTATACCGGTTATTCCTACTGGGCGTAGAGGACCCTGTAGGCGCGGGCCCGGTGTCCGGTTTGTGTTCTGGGGTGAGCCTAAGATGCTCCTCTGCCCCCATAACTCCTCTCACTCTTCTCCTTGCCTCCGGCCCCGCTCTAGGCCCCGAGGCTTCAGCACATGCTTTAGGCCATGGCTGGCCCTCAGCACAGCAGCTCACATGCTGCTTCTTCACTGATCTCTGTTCCAGCACACACACTGACTCTAACTCCACCTTCCAGTTTATATATCCCTCACAGGGCTCCCTCTGGTGGTCTGAGGTGGAAGGGTGGAGGTGTCTGTTGTGTAATGGGGGCCTCTGGTGGAGAAGTCCGTCCATGCACCTTTTGGGTTCTGTGGTACCTGTAATGGCAGGGTGCCACATTCCCCCCTAGTACAACTCAGTACTCCCAGACTGATTCATTTTAAACAGGTAACAACAACAATTATGATAACAATAACACATATTAAAGTTACAGTGAGTCCCATAACCAGGTGTCCATCTCACTGGTGAAGGTGCAACATGAGTAGCATGAGGGACCCGCCTGAAAACCCTCAAAGTAGGCCCTGGGCGTGGCTACAGGGCATAAGTGATCTAGGTGTTGGACCACGTCTTTGGCCAAGCCAAACGGGTTTTTGTTCAGTGGTCTCTCAATACAAAACCAATAGGGGACACTTTAATAAGTGCAACTATTTACAATGGAAAGTTTTTGGCTGCTCACAGTCCTCAGCCTACAAGTCTTTATACCCTTTACGGGTAACTAAATGCACACATTATTTTCAGTTCACACACAAATTTTAAATTTTCTTCTGTACCCTTACGGGTAACTATGTACAGTACTTTTCAGCAGTTCAATAATGATGCTCCCTCCGGGGAAGCACCTGTCCACAATAGGCTGGCCCAGCCGGGTCATCAGCTCTAGGTGGCGAGGGTTTGCTCTCCTCCACCACCCTGTGGACATACGGCAGGGCCATGGGTATCACTGGAGCCACGACCCCTGCTGGTGGGGCGGCCGCTCCGGCCTGAGCAGAGCCGGCCGCGAGTTGAGCATCAGGAGCTTTAACCGGTGCTCCGGCGTTTTGCTGGTCGTCGGCCATGGTTGCGCCCCCCTAGTAAACCGTAGCCTACCTTCTTTACTTTTATCAGGTAGGCCGCAGCTCCGCAGATCATGGTCTCCTTCCAGGACCTGACGCTTCCTGGTGCTGCGTCAGAGCGCGAGGCGGGACTTGAGCTTCACGCACTACTAACGGTCACGCCTCTCTGGTTCCCACGGTTATGCCCCTCTTCTTCCCGCGCGGCGACGCGGTAATGGCGGCGATGTTCACCACAGTTCAAAGACAGTTCATATACGGCACACAGTACCCGGTGGCAACAGGCACGAAATCCTGTTTGTGACGCAAGGAAGAGCTGACGCGTCCAGGGGGGATATAGGGGGTTACTCGGTACCCGGGCCTTGACCTTCTGTGGGATGTCACGGCAGTTGGCTCCCGGGCCCGTACCCTGGGGTCACTCTTTAAAAGGGGTTTTGTTAACAGTTTTTTTCTCGTGACGCCACCTGTGGTTCCCGGGAATGAGTACCGGCGGTGCTGCAGACCTCCGGGGGTGATGGGATGGCAGCGGGGATGTTTCTGCTCTCCACAGGTGGA
This sequence comes from Phyllobates terribilis, assembly GCF_046119375.1. Taxonomy (NCBI): domain Eukaryota; kingdom Metazoa; phylum Chordata; class Amphibia; order Anura; family Dendrobatidae; genus Phyllobates; species Phyllobates terribilis. Next base: position 158,456,174 of record NW_027362770.1, read on the forward strand.
GCGGGCCCCCCGGGGTAGAGTTGATGGAAGGGATGCAGGTGAGAGGTGGCTCAGCCAGGTCAGGGGAGAATAACAGACACGCACTCAGGGAGTTCGCTTCAGTACCTTTACTGGTGTAAACGGCTGGTACAGTCCAGGGTACTTGATAGGAAGGGTGCACTTCTGGACTCTCCCTAGTGAGCGGGTATAAGGCCTCCAGATCTGTTTCTTCCTCTCTCTCTGAAGCTTCTGACGAGCCTGAAACTAGACCTAGCTTCTGTACTCTTTCCCTCTCCTCACCTGCATGCTTGGTGGTAAGAACTTTCTTCTGGCTACCATTATCCCTGGACGCTGGGGCCTTCGTGGTTCCTAGTTCTTTATATGATTGTAGCTCCAGGTTGACCAGGAGTTTAGAATCCTCCTGGTATACCGGTTATTCCTACTGGGCGTAGAGGACCCTGTAGGCGCGGGCCCGGTGTCCGGTTTGTGTTCTGGGGTGAGCCTAAGATGCTCCTCTGCCCCCATAACTCCTCTCACTCTTCTCCTTGCCTCTGGCCCCGCTCTAGGCTCCGAGGCTTCAGCATGTGCTTTAGGCCCTGGCTGGCCCTCAGCGCAGCAGCTCACATGCTGCTTCTTCACTGATCTCTGTGCCAGCACACACACTGACTCTAACTCCACCTTCCAGTTTATATATCCCTCACAGGGCTCCCTCTGGTGGTCTGAGGTGGAAGGGTGGAGGTGTCTGTTGTGTAATGGGGGCCTCTGGTGGAGAAGTCCGCCCATGCACCCTTTTGGGTTCTGTGGTACCTGTAATAGCAGGGTGCCACACAAGATCCCCCTGCTCACGCCAGCACATGTCCAGGCCCATTTGAAATTCGCTAATGACCATCTGGATGATCCAGAGGAGGCATGGGAGAAGACCCAAATAGAACTTTTTGGTATCAACTCCACTCGCCATGTTTGGAGGAAGAAGAAGGAAGAGTACAACCCCAAGAACACCGTCCCAACCATGAAGCATGGTGGGGGAAACATCATACTTTGGGGGTGCCTTTCTGCAAAGGGGACAAGACGACTACACCATATTGAAGGGTGGATGGATGGGGTCATGTATTGCGAGATTTTGGCCAACAACCTCCTTCCCTCAGTAAGAGCATTGAAGATGGGTTGTTGCTGGGTCTTCCAGCATGACAATAACCAGAAACACACAGCCAGGGCAACAAAGGAGTGGCTCCATAAGAAGTATTTCAAGGTCCTGGAGAGGCCTATCCAGTCTCCAGACCTGAACCCAATAGAAAATCTTTGGAGGGAGCTGGAACTCAATGTTGCCCAGTGACAGCCCCGAAACCTGGAAGATCTGGAGAAGATCTGTATGGAGGAGGGGGCCAAAATCCCTGCCGCAGTGTGTGCAAACCTGGTCAAGAACTACAGGAAACTTCTGACCTCTGTAATTGCAAACAAAGGTTTCTGCACCAAATATTAAGTTCTGTTTTTCTATTGTATCAAATACTTATTTCATGTAATAAAATGCAAATTAATTATGTAAAAATCATTCAATGTGATTTTCTGTATTTTATTTTTAGATTCTGTCTCTCACAGGTGAAGTGTACCTACGATAAAAATTACAGACCTCTCTATTCTTTGTAGGTGGGAAAACTTGCAAAATCGGCAGTGTATCAAATACTTATTTTCCCCACTGTACCTACTTCCATGACTACTTTAAAAAGTACATAAAATCATGAAATTGAGTAAAGACCTCAGCACAAGACTGCAAGGAAAGGGAAACATCAGGCCTTACATTAGAACGATTGGCCAACATCTAATATATAGGCAGCATTATGTCGGAATATGTCATAAAAAAATTGACCTCCTCCTCCTCCTGCACAATGACTGATAACACCTCTATATACAGCTGATAACACAGGATCCACCATTCATAATAGGTGATGTCACAGCTCACCTCCTCCTGTACAATGACTGATAACACCTCTATATACAGTAGATAACACAGGATCCACCATTCACAATAGGTGATGTCACAGCTCACCTCCTCCTCCTGCTGTACAATGACTGATAACACCTCTATATACAGTAGATAACACAGGATCCACCATTCACAATAGGGGATGTCACAGCTCACCTCCTCCTCCTCCTGTACAATGACTGATAACACCTCTATATACAGTAGATAACACAGGATCCACCATTCACAATAGGGGATGTCACAGCTCACCTCCTCCTCCTCCTGTACAATGACTGATAACACCTCTATATACAGTAGATAACACAGGATCCATCATTCACAATAGGTGATGTCACAGCTCACCTCCTCCTCCTGCTGTACAATGACTGATAACACCTCTATATACAGTAGCTAACACAGGATCCACCATTCACAATAGGGGATGTCACAGCTCACCTCCTCCTCCTCCTGTACAATGACTGATAACACCTCTATATACAGTAGATAACACAGGATCCACCATTCACAATAGGTTATGTCACAGCTCACCTCCTCCTCCTGCACAATGACTGATAACACCTCTATATACAGCTGATAACACAGGATCCACCATTCATAATAGGTGATGTCACAGCTCACCTCCTCCTCCTGCTGTACAATGACTGATAACACCTCTATATACAGTAGATAACACAGGATCCACCATTCACAATAGGGGATGTCACAGCTCACCTCCTCCTCCTCCTGTACAATGACTGATAACACCTCTATATACAGTAGATAACACAGGATCCACCATTCACAATAGGGGATGTCACAGCTCACCTCCTCCTCCTCCTGTACAATGACTGATAACACCTCTATATACAGTAGATAACACAGGATCCACCATTCACAATAGGGGATGTCACAGCTCACCTCCTCCTCCTCCTGTACAATGACTGATAACACCTCTATATACAGTAGATAACACAGGATCCACTATTCACAATAGGTGGTCACAGCTCACCTCCTCCTCCTGTACAATGACTCATAACACCTCTATATACAGAGAAAAAACAAAGACAAGCAAAATACCCAAATAACTGGAAGTGAGTGGATAAATCTCACCTCTATATACAGTAGATAACACTAGATCCACCATTCACAATAGAAGATATCACAGCTCACCTCCTCCTGTACAATGACTGATAACACCTCTATATACATTAGATAACACTAGATTACCATTCACAATAGAAGATATCACAGCTCACCTCCTCCTCCTCCTGTACAATGACTGATAACACCTCAATATACAGTAGATAATACAGGATCCACTATTCACAATAGGTGATGTCACAGCTCACCTCCTCCTCCTGTACAATGACTGATAACACCTCTATATACAGTAGATAACACAGGATCCACCATTCACAATAGGTGATGTCACAGCTCACCTCCTCCTCCTGTACAATGACTGATAACACCTCTATATACAGTAGATAACACAGGATCCACCATTCACAATAGGTGATGTCACAGCTCTCCTCCTCCCCCTGTACAATGATTGATAACACCTCTATACACAGTAGATAACACAGGATCCCCCAAACACAATAGGTGAAGTCACAGGTCACCTCCTCCCCCTCCTGTACAATGACTGATAACACCTCTATATACAATAGATAACACAGGATCCACCATTCACAATAGGTGATGTCATAGCTCACCTCCTCCTCCTGTACAATGACTGATAACACCTCTATACAGTAGATAACACAGGATCCACCATTAACAATAGATGATGCCTCAGCTCACCTCCTCCTCCTGTATAATGACTGATAACACCTCTATATACAGTAGATAACACAGGATCCACCATTCACAATAGGTGATGTCACAGCTCACCTCCTCCTCCTGTATAATGACTGATAACACCTCTATATACAGTAGATAACACAGGATCCACCATTCACAATAGGTGATGTCACAGCTCACCTCCTCCTGTATGATGACTGACCACACCTCTATATACAGTAGATAACACAGGATCCACCATTCACAATAGGTGATGTCACAGCTCACCTCCTCCTCCTGTATAATGACTGATAACATCTCTATATACAGTAGATAACACAGGATCCACCATTCTCAATAAGTGATGTCACAGCTCACCTCCTCATCCTCCCTTCACAATGACTGATAACACCTCTATATACAGTAGATAACACAGGATCCACCATTCACAATAGCTGATGTCACAGCTCACCTCCTCCTCCTCCTGTACAATGACTGATAACACCTCTATATACAGTAGATAACACAGGATCCACCATTCACAATAGATGATGTCACAGCACACCTCCTCCTCCTGTACAATGACTGATAACACCTCTATATACAGTAGATTACACAGGATCCACCATTCACAATAGGTGATATTACAGCTCACTTCCTCCTCCTCCTGTACAATGGCTGATAACACAGGATCCCCCAATCACAATAGGTGAAGTCACAGGTCACCTCCTCCCCCTCATGTACAATGACTGATAACACCTCTATATACAGTAGATAATACAGGATCCACCATTCACAATAGGTGATGTCACAGCTCACCTCCTCATCCTCCCTTCACAATGACCTCTGCCCAATGACTTTACAACATCAGTGGGATGATGATGTCGGCAGGATCCCATACACATAAGACAGCTGTCTGGTCGTGTGGTCGTGCAGCAGATTTGGAATCTTTAGGGTAGATGACCCATGATTCCAACAATAGAAGAAGAGCGGCGCCACTCTCCCTGGATATCTTCTTCTTAGGTGATCCTGTTTCGCTCTAACTTGTGCTTCCTCTGGCGTCTCAAAGTGCAAGTTAGGGTGAAACTGCCGTCACTTGCTTTTTTTTAGCAGTTAGCGTTATCTTCCATAAGTTGCCTTCTTTGATGGGAATAGAGATACTTTAGTTGGACATGACATGTGCACATTGTGGCAGCAAATAGATGACATGGTCGATGACGTTCTATATTACAGACACAGTGTGCCACTATATAATACCGCCACGAGGCGCTGCATTCTCCTCTACAAATAGGAGGTACAGTATGGGCCAATAACAATTTATCTATACCGAAAGGATCTAAACATATTACAAATATTAAACTTGCCAGAATCAAAATTTCCAATTTTGTAAAAATCAAAATGCTGAAAAAAAAAAGGATGCAAAACCACTTCTGACCACTGGGTGGTGATAGAGATACAAAAGTCAAATTTTACATTTTTGGATGTTTGACTTTTTCCTGTAGGATGTAGCAAATCGGAAAGACATCATAACAAGGTCTTAACTAGGAAGGGAAGATACTTCTGAGCCTCACAAGCATCTTAATTACTGATCTTTTAAAGGAATAGTTGTTGTTTTTTTACCAAATTCTGAGTGGTCGGGTCTCCCCTTAACCTGGAATTTTCAATGTTGAAATGTAAACAGTGGCCGAGCTGGAATGTAACTTTGTAGTTTACATACTAAACAATACCAAGTATACTGGGTGGTAAGACGGCCAGCAGCAAGTTACACGCAAAACAAAGACTTTTTAAACTTTTTTAAAACTTTTGAGATAAGCATCTAAGGCTAGTGGTGGGGCGAGGGTAATGGCTTAATGGGGGGGTGAACATTGTACAGCATTGTACAAAGTCAGTTCTTTAGTAGGTAATACCGCACACAACCACTGAAGAAGAGTGGCGCTCTAATCTCAATCAATTGCAGTAGCTGAAGGCAAAGTCTACGAGCCCATCTTTAGCTACCCCATCCAGGAGAACCTACCATCCTCAAAAAATGCTATTTATATGCAGACATAGGGTTAATCTGCATGCGAATTGGGTTACATTGCTGCCCGGCCACTGAATTGAAAGGAGAAAATTAACTTATTTCCTCCCAGGAGCCGCCGGCTTTCAGTCACAGAGGTTTGACCGGAGTGGCTACCGTCACCACTCAGTACACAATAAGCTGTCGCTGTTTACACTCTCCGGCACGTTGACTGATAGCTATGCTACAGAGCAGGCTGTCAATCAAAGTGGTGGGGTGTGCTTACAGTCGCTGGTCACAGCACGCCTCTATGACTGAAAGCCGGCGGCTCCTGGGTAAAAACAAGTTAATTTTTTCCCGGTAGCAGCACTTTCTCTAAGGCGGCCCATCAACATTTTAATGCCATTGACCTTACAGATTAACCCTATAACTGCAGGTAAATAGCATTTTTCGAGGTGACAAGTTCCCTTTAAATGCAAGTATTTGGGGCTAAAAATCATTATGGGGTTTGGGTTTCATTAAAAATTGAATGCCATTTGACTTCTGGCCAAATGAGTTAAAGGAGTTGTCCAGGTTTGGCACAAAAGTCTGCAATCAATCTATGTGACTGTAGATTTGTGAATCCTCACAGTGTGCAAAGTGCAAGCTATCAGGATTCTCCAGTGCTGATGGTCAGACCGGACAGTCATGTGACCGCAAGTATGCAATATGCATACTTCAAGCCACATTCTGACTAGACATGCATGGCATAGTTCAATACAGTTTTATATCACATGCTTGCGGTCACATGACTGCCTGAACCCGGCGCTGGAGGATCCTGACATTGTGCACTGTGCATGCTATGAGGATCCACAAGTCTGCAGTCTCAATCTGAGAATCCGTCAGTGAGCTCGTCCTGACGGCATAACAGGAGAGTTAGTAACTCTTTTATCTTTATCTGAGCCCCTCTCAGCTGATCTATGACCACAGACCACATCAAAGTTGAGCGTGCAAGGAAACAAGGAGCCTGTAAAAGCTAAACGGTGCAAAATATTTAATGAAGCCCAATTGCAAAAATTATTTTTAGTTCAAAATACATGTATTTATGTGTAAAAAAAAAAACTGTCCTCGGGGGTGAACAACTGTGGACATAATATCTACAATAAATAAATTCCAAGTCGGTTCGCGAGGCTTCAGGGGCTCCTGGGAGTGAATAGTTTTGGATCCATGTGCTGTGCCCCCTCTTCTTGTCCATGCCTCCGTGGAGGTCCATTTTATGGCCGTGCTTTCCAAGTCGTTTCGCGAGGCTTCAGGGGCTCCTGGGAGAGCTGCCAACTTTTTCGAGCAGATGACAACCTCGACGAGAGATCATATTGATCTGATATATAGAAATGACCACATTGATCATTCTAGTGACCTATAGAGGGGTCTGGGGGAAAAAGCCAAGTGATGGCATATTGGTTGTCATCCACCTTAGATGCAGCCTATGTCCGAGGGTATACGAAGACGTCACGTCAACAAAAAAGTTCATGTAAAATGTGATATGATAATGTGTTATATTATATGTTTGATTGATAAAAGAGTGTTGCATTTTATCCTTATGGCCGGTTTGTGTCTCGGTTCTCCTGGAGGTTTTATCCTCAAGGTCGTCCCTGGGAATGGTGAAGGTCTGTCCACTAGGGAACCATCACAAAGCATAGGGATACAGTTTTCACCACTTAGGTTAGCATACAGCTAATACATTGAGACTATCCCACTAGTTGGGAGGGGTTAAATTAGTTAAGAAGGGAAGCACTTTCTAGTTGTAGTCAGTGGAGAGTCAGTGTAGAGTCTAGGAGAGTCAGGCTCAGAGTTAAGTGTGTAAGTGGAGTTCTAAGGAAGTACTAGATAGTGACAGCATTCAACGGGTTCTAAGACAGCGAATGCAGCAGAGGTGAATAGGTTCTGTCAGTGTAAGTCTCCAAACAGTATGAGGATATATCTGAAATTTCGTGAGGACGCCGGGGCAGTCTTGGGCCTAGGGCCCGGAAGAGGCATTGAGAGTCATGTCTCTGTCTCCTATGTGAGGAAGATGCCGGCCGGGTCACAACAAAAGGGAAAGATAGTGGGTCTCATGGAAGCTGTTATGTCCGATAAAAGGTCCCTGGTACCAACAGAGGATGTTGGCGCGGGGGCAGGTCAGGCAGAACAGAGATAAAGAGGGGATTCCATGGCACTCTGTGTGCCGCAACTGTATGTATCCGAATTGCACAGTAAAGCTGAATCTGTTGAACCGGACCTAAGGTCTCCTGTCATGTCTATAGCTGAATCCGGTCCCATAGATGGGGAGGTAACAAGGACTCCCGAATGACAAGTGAGTACAGAACAAACCCCACAGCACATCACACACCATTCAGATTACTGTTTTTAAAAGGGGTTACAGGGTAAAGAGAACTCAATTCAAGCCCTGTACCCCCCTTCATCTACAAAAAAAAAAAAAGATGCAAATTTAATTTCACCAACAAGAAGTTCTGAGATTTTCCTAGTGTTCAGAACATATCTTACAAAGCAACTTTTTTCACTTTCTGGCATCTGTACTATCTGGCCCATGCAGCATGGAGCCATCCAAGCTCACGAGAGGTCAGTATTTTCTGGAGCTGGCAGCATAATGGCAGCTTTGTTCTGATCGTTCTCTGCATAAAACACATTTGTTCTGTCTGAGCTGCCATCAAGGGATGCACTTTTTCTAATTCAGATATGAAGACATGTTTTGGGAGAACCTCAGTGAAGCCAGGGAGTAGATATAGGAGGAGTAGAGGTAGACTATTGCGCTCATACCTCATGCCAGCAAAATACTACTGAAGATCCTATAAAGATGGTTACAGCCTTACTTTGACAAAGAGCTGCCAGAGGAACAAGCAGGTTTCGGAAAAGGCAGAGGAACAAGAGATGTGATTGCTAAGATTAGATGGATAATGGAAAAGGTCAAAGAATACAACATGGAGATCTATGTGTGCTTCATCGACTACAGCAAAGCCTTCGACTGTGTTGATCACCAGAAACTTTGGAATACCATGAAGGTAATGGGAGTGACGAACCATCTGATCAGCCTCATTAGGAACATTTACATCCACCAATAAGCAACAGTCCAAACAGAACACGGCAACTTGGCATGGTTCAAAGTACAGCATGGCTACCACAGCATCTTGCAGCGGCATGTTATTCCATCCGGTTTGCGTTTAGTTGGACCATCATTTATTTTTCAACAGGACAATGACCCCAAACACACCTCCAGGCTGTGTAAGGGCTATTTGACCAAGAAGGAGAGTGATGGGGTGCTACGCCAGATGACCTGGCCTCCACAGTCACCAGACCTGAACCCAATCGAGATGGTTTGGGGTGAGCTGGACCGCAGAATGAAGGCAAAAGGGCCAACAAGTGCTGAGCATCTCTGGGAACTCCTTCAAGATTGTTGGAAGACCATTTCCGGTGACTACCTCTTGAAGCTCATCAAGAGAATGCCAAGAGTGTGCAAAGCAGTCATCAAAGCAAAAGGTGGCTACTTTGAAGATCCTGGAATATAAGACATATTTTCAGTTGTTTCACACTTTTTTGTTAAGTATATAATTCCACATGTGTTAATTCATAGTTTTGATGCCTTCAGTGTGAATGTACAATTTTCATAGTCATGAAAATACAGAAAAATCTTTAAATGAGAAGGTGTGTCCAAACTTTTGGTCTGTACTGTAGATGATGCAACATTGATAGCAACAATCGTAGATGGAATGAAGGACTTATTACGGAGCATCAAGATGGAAACTTCGAACATCTTCACAAAGAAGAGAAAGATATTGACTACGAAAAAACAATCACTGGAGAAGGACATCATGGTCGGTAGAATAGTAGGAACAAGGCGAAGAGGAAGACCAGCATCCTGATGGCTTGATACGATCAAGATAACGGCAGAGAAGACCCTGGTGGACATATCCAGGCTTGCACAAGATCGATCTTCCTACAGATCGTTCATCCATCAAGTTGCCATGGATCGAGATTGAGTTGAAGGCCATAATAGAAAAAGAGGTATTAGTTACACTATGGTACTCTGCCAGATAAAAAGACCCCCATGGCAGAAACTTTTTGCATTCGGTTCTAAAAACTTTTAGTCCTTGTCCTCTCATTTCCTGATTGAAATGGACCCTCAAAGCCCACTAGGACCTGGAGGGGTTATCTAAGACAAAGAGTGATTGTAATGAGTATAAACATATGCATTACATAATATATAAATCGTGCAACTACATAACAAGATGCGATCTAATTATATACGATAATGACATGCATCATTTCAAGTATCTAGAGCAGCTTTGTTTGGACTTGCCCTGTCACGTATTGCCTAACAGATGATTACGTTTGTAGACGTTTGCATCCATTTTAATTCTATCAGTGCATCTATAACAAGTTTGCAAATGTTCTTGAGTAAAAATATCTTACCGTTTTGTGTAAACAGCTCCCATGAAGACCTACGCGCCTCCCTAGTTACAGACTACAAATAAAGCCTGTGTAGTCTGACATGAACATGGACCTTAGAAAAGTACAAATTGGCAACAAAAAAAAAAAAATTTGGGCCATCAAGACCACATGTATGGAATTCAGGGTCAAAAATGGATTAACGTAGCCTTACACTTTAGATGGCTATTGGTCAAATACTCATTCTGTCGTCAGCTATTCCTCCCATACATGATATTAAAGGAAATCTGTCAGTAGGATCAACCTTCCTAAGCCGTCATAGACATGTAGGTCATAGGAAGCTGAATGATATGATACCTTGATATCCGTGATCTGATATCTTATTCCAGAGAAATCCACATTCTTCCTAATATGTAAATGAGCTGTTAAGATCTACAGGTGGGGCATAGATCTCACTGAGAATCTGTCACTGGTGTATCAAGTGTGACAGATAGTCGTTCTGGATCAGGCTGTAGAAGGTCACTGCGCTTGGCATTGCAGACGCCTTCTTGATCCTCTCATATCTGTAGTGTAGTGATATCCTGCTCCCTTTAAGACCCAGCAGTGACCTCCACCTCCTGCTGCTAATTGACACACCCTTGCTTGGTAGTTAAAAACTCTCAGTGTCTCCAGAGAGTCGTCGGTGATAGTTCTATGTTCCTCTGTCCATGCCTGGAGTACTAGTAGTCGGCTAGTTTCTTATTAGACTTCTCTTGGAGGACAGTTGGCGTTATCGCTCTGGTGTCTTCTCAAGCTAAGTGTATCCCCTTTGTTTGTTTGTTTACCTAGTTGTCTTTAGTTACAGTGGAGCCTGACTAGTGTTCACCCCGTCCCCTCCCTACCTAAGGCCTAGCTCTAGGGACATTCAGGGATTAGGTTTCCTGCTTGGCGATAGGTGCGGAACCTATATAGGGGCGATAGGGTAATCAGGGTGATATTAGATCTGCCTAGGGATCTCCACTTCCCCTTTCCCTAGTTGTTGGGCTCCTTTCCCCCTCTACCCATCGTTGTACAGTTGTTCCTTCCCTCACCTTGTGAGACAGAATCTGCCTCCAGAGCTTATTATAAATGACAGGCGGCGTTACCAGTGATAGACATATAATGACTAACAGTCTGCTCTCCTGATCTACATGTCTCAAACTGCTAACGCTCCCTGGAGGCAGTTTTTCAGGGAGTTCTATGTCCCTCCCATAGATCTTAACAGCTAATTTACATATTAGGAAAAATGTGGATTTCTCTGGAATAACATGTATTGTAGATATCAAGATATAGTTTTCTTCAGCTTTTTCTGACCTATATACCCATAAGGATGGATTAGGAGGATTGATCCTCCTACTCCCTTTAAGGGAAAAGGGAATTAAGACACTGCCTCTGGTGGCGGCTTATCGACATTGAGAGAAAAAAGATAGGGCATGTTGAAATCCAACAGCGTGATCCTTCGGCTATCAATGAAAGTTGTCAGCCATACACATCAGATGGGGGGACAGACCTGCTGAAAGAGCTTAAATTAGGATCCCTCTTTCATATATGGCCAGTTTGCTGACGTAAAGAAACCCAAAGACTCAGAGTCAAAGGGTCAGATTTCAGTTTCGGTTACACTCTCTGCAAATGATTAGAATTTGTCGGAGAAAATGAAGTCCTATACAGCACTGATGGAATGAAGAGTAGCAACCGGTACAAGCCATACAGATCTGGCACAGGTGGATAGACCGCATTCCTTGAATGTAGCAGGTATGTCTTAAGATAAACCGGAAAGTAATCTGGAGATAAGCATTAATTATTGGCCAGGATTAACCCGAAGTCTGAACTTTTAAGGTTTCCACTTGGGATTCTTTCAAAACTCCAGAATTTTAGAAATTCAGAGTTTATTTGGAAACACCAAAAATATTTCAGTGTGGCTTCTTCGTACGATTGGAGGTGCATGAATTGGGTGGAGAGAGAATTGACACGCTGAGGATTGAAAATCATTTTTTTCTGAGTTTTGTTAAAATTCGTGGCGGATTTTCTGCCCTACAGCCCATAATTCCAGAAGGAAAATATACAGATTATCCGCTACGTGTGAACATACCCTAAGTATATGTTTGCACTGGTCGTAAATATTTAGTGGATTTTCCATTGAGTTTTGGACACACATCACCGGCTCCTTTAGAGTTTCCATCTGACCCCCTGAAAAACGAGATTCAGCGAAACCTCCGAAGGAGACATTTTGTGCTCTGTTTGGCCTCTATTTTCACAGTGAAAAGAAAATCGATTCCACTAAGATGTCATCTGAGCTCTGTCCGTTCTTCGTGGACTGATAGATTGGGGAAGGTGGAGAAACTTTTTTTTTTTTCATCAGAAAAAAACTGATGAAACTCTGATCAAACTCTGATCAAACCCTGATCAAATTTTGATCAAACTCTGATCAAACTCTGATCAAACTCTGACCAATTTTCTCGTACGAGGCAGTCACTGACGTGTGAATGATGAGCCCTAAGGGTATACAGAAATCTTCTAGATGTAGTGGTTGCATATAGGTCTACAAAGGTGTGAGCCCATCCAGTCAACACGTTATATTAGGACATTATAGGGGGTCCCGCTAAGATCAGACATGATTTCCTAATCCTGCACAGTTCATCAGTTCCATCTCTGCTTTCAGTCTTGCAACATTGTGGTTTGTGATGTGGTCTGAGCTATATTTTCCCCACTTACTGTGTACATTTTCCCTCCTCCAAGTCCTCGTGAGACAATTTACGCATTAGCGGGCCACGCCTGACCCCATTGTACGCACCGACAGCATTAGCCATAGTGCAAACATCCCTCCACTGATCAAAAGAAAACTCTGTAGTGACCTGGCTCCTACCTCTGCTGTAAAGTTCTCTCCTAAACAGGTCCAGTCATGTACCAGAAAAGGAGCGGTCCGTACGTCGTCATGGTAGATTTGCCAGTCAGGAGTCCGGATGACAAACCCTAAGTTCCTAATGACTGCCAACAAGTCTTTAAAAATGAGGGTGATCGGACATCTCTGAAATCCTCCAATCTTTAGAACCAAGTTGCGGTTGAGCTGAGAATCCATGATGCCTCCTCCGTCACAGGCCAGCGTTCTTCTTCTTTCTCCAGGGTACACATGGACACCTGGGCTGATCTTTCATTTTTACGATACACTGCAATATTACAGTATTGTAGTGTATCGTATAAGTGATCGCAGGTTCAAGTCCCCTAAGGGGACCAATACATTTTTACGATACACTGCAATATTACAGTATTGCAGTGTATTGTACAAGTCCCTTATGGGGACCAATAAAAATGAAAAAAATATATATACAGTATAACAAAAAATAAAAGTTCATATCACCCTCCTTTTATGGAAAGGTAAATACAATCTCAAAAATATTTGCAAATGTCATATAATATTTGGGATAATATATAATAATATGGGATAATAATAATAATAATAATAATAATAATAATAATAGAATGGGATAATATATAAATCTCAAAAATATTTGGTAAAATCCCCCCAAAAATTTGGAATCGCCTAAATGAATAAAATCTAATATTTATCCAATACAATGAACTCGGAAAATAAAAACTAAATGGCAAAATTGCTGTTTTTCGTTCATTTCACGTTCCAAAAAAATGGAATAAAAAGAGAACAAAAGGTTATATGGACCCCAAACTGGTATCAATAAAAACTACAGCTCGTACCACAAAAAAATAAAAAAGTTATAGCTCTAGGAAGTAGAGGAGGAAAAATAATTGTAAGTAAAGAGCAGCCCAATGGGACTCACAGGGGTCCACATTAAGTCTTGAGTTGGCCCTGCACTATTAGCCCCCCTGAGCGACACCACTAACCAATCTGTAGTTCCCTCTGCAGCCTGGTGGCTGACTGGGGGCGCTGCTGTGATGGGGAAAGCAGTGATAAAGACATTTTTCCTGTCTTTACCTAAAAAAAAAATGGACCAAAAATTGCAAGTGTGCTTCCAGCAAATGCAATTAGCAAATAAGCTTCAAAGCAGCAGAGCTGACCTAGCGATGTAGCAGGGTTGACTCAGCAATGAGGAAACGGTGAACTGGGGGCTAACTTTTCAATGAGGGCTCAATGTGGCACAGCAATGTAACAACATCTGACTCAGCAAAGAGGAGCCGGTTTAGCAGAGCTGAGTTTGTAACGAAGGCTCATGTAGCAGTGCTGGAACCATGAAATAGTAGAGTTGTACAGAGGAGCTTGATGTAGCAGTGCTGAGTTTGTAACAACGGCTCATGTAGCAGTGCTGGAACCACAAAATAGCAGAGTTTTACAGAGGAACTTGATGCTGCAGAGCTGAGTTTGTAACGAAGGCACAAGTGGCAGTGCTGGAACCATAGGATAGCAGAGTTGTACAGAGGTGATTGATGTAGCAGAGCTGAGATGGGAAAGTGCGGCGTCAGTTGGAAGAGTGCGGCGTCAGATGGGAAAGTGCAGTGTCGGGTGGGCAAGTGCAGTGTCAGGTGGGCAAGTGCGGCGTCAGGTGGGAAAGTGCGGCGTCAGGTGGGAAAGTGCGGCGTCAGGTGGGCAACTGTGGCATCAGGTGAGCAAGTGTGGCGTCAGGTGAGCAAGTGTGGCGTCAGGTGGGAAAGTGCGGCGTCAGGTGGGCAAGTGTGGCATCAGGTGAGCAAGTGTGGCATCAGGTGAGCAAGTGTGGCGTCAGGTGAGCAAGTGTGGCGTCAGGTGAGCAAGTGCGGCGTCAGGTGAGCAAGTGCGGCGTCAGGTGGGAAAGTGCGGCATCAGGTGGGAAAGTGCGGCGTCAGGTGGAAGGTGCGGCGTCAGGTGGGAAAGTGCGGCGTCAGGTGGGCAGGTGCAGCGTCAGATGGGAAAGTGCGGCATCAGGTGGAAGGTGCGGCGTCAGGTGGGAAAGTGCGGCGTCAGGTGGAAAGTGTGGCATCGGGTGGGAAAGTGCGGCGTCAGATGGGAAAGTGCGGCGTCTGGTGGGAAAGTGCGGCGTCTGGTGGGAAAGTGCGGCATCGGGTGGGAAAGTGCGGCGTCAGATGGGAAAGTGCGGCATCAGGTGGAAAGTGCGGCATCAGGTGGAAAGTGCGGCATCAGGTGGAAAGTGCGGCGTCAGGTGGGCAAGTGCGGCGTCAGGTGGGAATCAGGTGGAAAGTGCAGCGTCAGGCGGGCAAGTGCGGCGTCAGGTGGGAAAGTGCGGCATCAGGTGGGAAAGTGCGGCATCAGGTGGGAAAGTACAGCGTCAGGTGGGAAAGTGCAGCGTTAGATGGGAAAGTGCGGCGTCAGATGGGAAAGTGCAGCGTCAGGTGGAAGGTGCGGCGTCAGGTGGGAAAGTGTGCCATCAGGTTTGAAGGTGCGGCGTCAGGTGGAAAGTGTGGCGTCGGGTCGGAAAGTGTGGCATTGAGTGGGAAAGTGCGGCGTCAGATAGGAAAGTGCGGCATTGGGTGGGAAAGTGCGGCGTCAGATGGGAAAGTGCGGCATCAGGTGGAAAGTGTGGCGTCAGGTGGGAAAGTGTGCCATCAGGTTTGAAGCTGCGGCGTCAGGTGGAAAGTGCGGCGTCGGGTGGGAAAGTGCGGCGTCGGGTGGGAAAGTGCGGCGTCTGGTGGGAAAGTGCGGCGTCAGGTGGGAAAGTGCGGCGTCTGGTGGGAAAGTGCGGCATCGGGTGGGAAAGTGTGCCATCAGGTTTGAAGCTGCGGCGTCAGGTGGAAAGTGCGGCGTCGGGTGGGAAAGTGCGGCGTCTGGTGGGAAAGTGCGGCGTCGGGTGGGAAAGTGCGGCGTCTGGTGGGAAAGTGCGGCGTCAGGTGGGAAAATGCGGCGTCTGGTGGGAAAGTGCGGCATCGGGTGGGAAAGTGTGCCATCAGGTTTGAAGCTGCGGCGTCAGGTGGAAAGTGCGGCGTCGGGTGGGAAAGTGCGGCGTCTGGTGGGAAAGTGCGGCGTCGGGTGGGAAAGTGCGGCGTCTGGTGGGAAAGTGCGGCATTGGGTGGGAAAGTGCGGCGTCAAATGGGAAAGTGCGGCATCAGGTGGAAAGTGTGGCGTCGGGTGGGAAAGTGTGTCTGGCCAACTCCATCAGCCCCGCGTGCCGCAGCGTCTTTCCATGCCCAGTGTGAAGTCATGGCAGAGAATTGACCAGGATAACCCCTTATAAAATCAGCCCCACTCATGTGAGTGACTCCGTGGGATCCTTTTCTTACAGGAGTCGATCTGCCTCTGTACTACGCTGCCGATCTTACAATGAACAGGAAATAAATCCAATGAGTGAATAATGGCCTCTAGTAACAATAATCCTATGCACACACTACACCATGAAGGTGTGGCAGTAACCTGAGCCAGCAGTGGGAGTGTCCGCCGGCAGGGGGCGCCAGAGCAGAGGCTGGGCGCAGCATTGCTTGTAAGGCAGGGCTGGAGGCGGCACACCCTGAGATCAGCCGCTGCTGGAGACATTAGTAACTTCGGAGGAGTTCAGTGCGGACACAACTTCATCATGCCGGTCAAAGGGGGAACTAAGTGCATTAAATACCTGCTCTTTGCCTTTAACTTCATCTTCTGGGTGAGTGTCAGCTCTGGGGGGCAAATGTGAGGAGGGTGAAGGAAAGCTGGAGGGGGCAGGGAGGTGCAGACAAGGAGTTGGGGGGAAGTCTGAGCTCAGGGGTGAAGTGCTGGTGCCTCTCTGGGAACTTTAGTCTTGTGGTGTTACTTTGTAACTTGTGTTTTATGTTGTTACCTGCTGGGATTTGTTATTTTGTGTTTGTTATATGCTGTGTTATGTTGTGTATTATTTTATGTTTGTTATAGGCTTGGTTTTATATGTTGTATGTCATGTATCATGTTATTTCCATGTTGTATTGGTGCTATGGTGTGTGATCTTACAATCTTACATATGGTATGTTGTGGTTTATATGCTGTGTTTTACCCTATATGTTCTTTTATATGTTGTGCTATATTATCTGTTTTATGTGGTTATATGCTGTGTTTTGTATGTTGCATTTGTTTATACGCTGCTTTATATGTTGTGTTTTATATTGTATGTTGTGCTATGCTTTGGGTTATATGTTGTGTATTGTTTTGTTTTTTATATACTGTATTTTATGTTTATGGCATGTGTTATGTTGTGAGTTACATTTGTGTTTTTATGCTGTGCTATGACTAGTAAGTATATTGTGTTTTATGTGCTATACTTTAGTATTTTATGCGTTGTGGTTATATTTTTGTTTTTTAATATATAAATAACCATAAATTCTCGCTTGTTTTGTTCTACCATGTTGCGCAGGCACACGCTGAACCTCACTGTTTTTTTTCCTCCCTGCGTTGGGATGGGTGTGCTGGGACTCCTACTTTCACATAAGCTGGATTTCCTCCACCAATTTGCACCCCCCACATTATGTAATATTTACCCCTCCAACATACCATGCTGGTACTTGTAGTTCTACTCTATTCAGAATAGGTTAAGCATTCATCCAATCTGATCTGGTACCCTTGCCTGGGACTTGTAGTACCACAAAAAAAACAAGATGTCTGGTTGTGCTTCTACTTGTACAGCCCGGCTCTATGTAAGAATTGAACCCCCTTTAGTGTTTGGCTGAGACTTTTAGTTCTGCTAAAGAATTTCTAGTGTGATTATAGATGCTGGGACTTATAGTCCTACAACAGGAAAGTACTGGTATTAATTAATTGTTGGGTTGCCTAAACTTGACACTTCGCCATCCGTTTTCTTACTGTGAGTGTGCGCCAGATATACAGGTGGATAAGGTGATTGATATGATGGTACTTGTTGTTCTCCACATAGTATACGTTGACCGATCTCTGGATGCTGGGGGTTGTAGTTCCACTCAAGGGTAGGAATTAATCCCACATTTCAGCTTTCCCAGTGTCTGTCTAGGAAAGTGTGATGGTACTTGTAGTCCTACAGATACTAAAAAGCGACTGCTCTGCCCATTTTGGGACTTGGATATGTTAACCCCCGGCCCTCCTTATACAGCTGTTAACCCCTTCATACAAGGTAATGGAGTTAGCATCTGGATGTGATGGAATATACAGATGTTGGGATGGTTTGCTTTATGCTGGAGAGCGGAGATCAAAAGATGCCAGGTGCCATCATCATGGATGTTATTCCTATCAACCTTCTACTGGGGACCAAATGTGGTGGGAATTCTGATTTGTTGCATTAGCACCCCATATAATGTAGATTAAAAGGAGACAGTGGACAATCATGCCTTGGAAGGCGATTTGCAATGGAAACCTGCAGTACTTATTTTTACCACTTGGTGGCGATGTTGAGAAAATGGGCATTTATAATAGAGCAGACCTACGCTATAAGATTGTTCCCAGTAGTAAGGACACAAGTGACCCCTAACGATAGCAGCCACCTACTACTCAAGATTGGGAGCCAAAATGGACAAATCCTTGAAGGAGAACACTCCCTCCCCTCCTCTAGGGGTGATCAACACGGATGGAAGCAGCAGATGTGCTGCCACGCTGAAGTCATTTGCACAGGTGGCCCTTTAAGACCATTGCCCGTGATTTGTTGCCCAGGTCTAAGAGGAATTTGCCACCCAACTGGAAAGCATGTGGTGGGCCTTTGCTCTTTTTAATAGGAAACTGCATAGAAAGCAATTCCATAAATTACTTTAACCAGGACTATTATGGAAAAGAAGGAACAGGCTGTCCTAAAACAGCCCACAACTCTGTCAGACGGCTCTCAACGCCCAGACCGACCGCAGGTCATGGTCATATATGAGGCTGTAAGTTCAGATCAGAAGACCCACGGTCATGGAAGAACATCTCTTGCTTAGGAGAACCAAACATGTCCTTGAATTATTTTGGAAGTTTTTAAGATTTTTATGAGAATTGTGTAATGCCTCTTTTCTATTGAAGGTGACGCTGTAGGGAAATTGAAAACACTTGCTCTCAGGTTCCACCACAGATGATCACTAGGGTTCCAGCTGCAGTAGAGCTTACCATGGCAAAATTGTCCAACAGGAGAACCCCTTTAAAGAAGATCTGTCGCTTGCCCTAAATATGTAATTTTTGGATGGCACTTGCCCTAAATATGTAATTTTTTGGATGGCACTTGCGAGAATAAATATATATATATATATATATATTACACACACCCTTTACCTGGTGTAAATGCTGATGTTCTCCTGAATCCGGTGATGTTTTTCTTTTGCTTCTACGCCTCTCCGTTCCCGAGATATGGCCCTTTCTTCCCTGGATAAAAATCTAGCCTTGTTATCCAAGTGGGTGTAGTCATCAACAAGATTCACCCACTTGGCTAACAAGACTACAAGAAAGAGAGGGCCATATCTCAGGAACGGAGAGGCGCAGGAAGAAAAGAAAAACATCGCCGGATTCAGGAGAACAGCGGCATTTACACCAAATAAAAAAAAATATATCTATTTATGACAAGTGATGGGTCATCTTTAAACTCTAAAATCCTCTTCCTTCTGGGACCTATCCTTGTTGAAAGCTGTAGGCCTGTTTTTCTGCAGCCTCCTGGCTGGATATGTAATACTGTGACCTCTTTAGGGAGTCCCCACTCCAGCAGGTTATGTCGCAGCCTTCTCCCACCCCCTCCTGAGATGATGCTCCGAGGACTCCTCTGTTTCTGTGGCTGACATGATTAGGAGCTCTGCCGCTGTAGTGATTTGTCAGGGCGTGGAGCGGCTCGCTAGGCCGGCCTACATGTCTGTTCATTGTTTCACAAACATTGGCAGGAGAAATGTCTCATAAAGGGAGGATTGTGCTCCATCTCGCCAGTCTCTCTTAAAGGGGAAATCCCACAAGATTCCGAATCTGTGACGTACAACAATTGGTGTTAGTTTTTTTTTTTTTTTTTTTTTGGGGACATTGTGGCTTGTTGGCACCCACCTGGCACCAGTACCCAGATTTCTACTGACAATGAGGAGCTAAGCTGCTACCAGGTGCATCTGGTGCCGCTCATCTCAAGGGCTCCATAGATTCAATTGGGTTAAAAGACTTCTACAATCATAGTTCCGCCAAGAAGGTTGGATGCACCATACTCCCGAACAAAGGTCTCATGGTTGAGCCGAATTCACACATTCAGGTTTCACGGTCTGAGGTCAAAAGGGATTGTGGGGAGGGCACTACCACCTTTTTAAAGGTTTATTCACATTATTAAAGACTTATCACCTATGCGAAGCTAAGATAATAAGTTGTGGATCAGTTCGACCCCTGGGGTCTATACCGATCCTGAGAACGTAGTTCTGTAATGCCAATCGAAATGGAGTGGTGGCCACATATCACCGCTTCATTCATTCTGTATAGGACTTGCTGGAGGACCTACCTCTACACTCCCAACAGTGCATTCCTGAACCCAATTTTAAGGATTGGATCCCCACTGATCTGCAAGTTATCACCTATCTTTTTCATCGATAGCTTTTAATACTCAGACAAATACTTAAAGGGGACCGTTCACTGGATTTTTTTTTATTTCAATTGAGTACCTCCTCTAACTGCCACTGTTCCACTGATTCTGGAAGCGTTTTTCTTTTTCTTCTGTGCCCCTCCTTTCCAAAGTTATGCCCCCGGGAAATAAAGGGGCGTATACCATGGAACATCTCTGTGGGCGTTTTTCACTTCTCCTCTGACGCTGGCCAATCAAAACAAGGCCACACCCACAGAAATTCTGTGGTACATGCCCAGTTAGTTAAAGGGAAATTTGCTTCTTTATTACCGGTGGGCATAACTCTGGAACGGAGGGGCACAGAAGAAAAATAAAAACTGTTTCCGAATCAGTGAAGTGGCGCCAATTGGACAAGGTACTTGGTTTAAACAAAAAAAATCCAGTGACAGGTCCCCTTCAAAAACCTCTTTGTAGATTGCATTTATGCATTAGAATAAAGTTCTCCGATTTTTGGCAGGACCAGCTGACAATCGTATGTGATTCTCTCTCATTAGATAATGTTTGGAAGGAGAATGAGTGGGCATGTTGAATCCTTAGGCCCAATCCTTTTTTTTTTTTTTATGGGCAAATAAGCCAAAACCAGAGGTCTCTGGCAATCTCTTATCCTTTAGCCCATTGAAAACTCATGAATGATTGGACAAGCTGGGTGTGCATTTTTTTTTTTTTTTTTTTTTTGAAGGGTCCGGATAGATGACTGTCTGCCAAGTGCTCAGTCTAAGGTGTATGAGCAGCTTTAGGAACTGAGCTAATGACAATTACTAGTTGATTCTTGTTCTGATGAGCTTTCCGAAAGTATGGGGCCCCTATGTGGCACAGGGATAGCGTGAAGGAGAGGTTAGAAATGTAAATATTAGCTCAGGCCGCCTCTTCTGTGACCCTTCTTCTGAAATACTTGTCATTCTTGATCTGCTGTCTTGAAAAGGCCATTGTGCTGTGGTAATCGCCCGTCTGCTGTGATGTCACAAGGCCTCCACGCCTTCACCGCAAGGATTGTTTGAGGTTTCACATGGTGTGTGAGGGGCTATGAAGGGGCACCGCTTCGTGTCCGTTCCTCTTATTTCCTCTGGTTTCTGTAGATCAAATGTTCTCTTGTTCCAGAGAACATTCACGAGGTGTATGTTACTACTGAAATTTCTGGGTCAGTCATTAAAAAAGAGGAGATAAATCTAAATGATTGGACTATTTTTTTTTTTTTTTTTTTTTCCCAAAAAACAGTGCCACTCTTGATCTCTAGTTGTGTCTGATATTGCAGCTTGGTCAAATTAAAGCGATATTCCAATCTGCAGAACTTTTTTTTTTTTGGGGAGGGATGATCAGTGCTAAATAGCTGATGGATTCCAGTGGTTGCTAGAAAATATAGCACAGACAGAAACTGGCAAGTGTGTAGCATAATGCATAGGTGAAAAAAATATTGTAGATTGGAGAACTTCTTTAAATCTCTTTACCTGGCATAAATGCCGCTGTTCTCCTGAATCCGGCGACGTTTTACTTTTGTTCCTACGCCTCTCCGTTCCTGAGATATGGCCTTCTGTTCCCTGTATATAAATCTAGTCTTTTTAGACAAGTGGGCTTGGTCTTCAGCTCTTCATGGGAGTTTTCTTGAGGATCACGCCCACTTGGATAAAATTACTAGATTTAAATACAGGGAAGAAAGAAGCCATATCTCTGGAACGGAGAGGCGCAGGATCAGAAGAAATACGACGCCGGATTCAGGAGAACAGCGGCGTTTAAGCAAGTTCCAAAAAGAATGACATATTTCTGGCAAGTGATGGGTCAACTTTAAAGGGATTTTACAGAAGTAGAAAAATATGGTTGCTGTCTTTCAAACACCGGTCCACAAGTTACATTTAGTATTGCAGCTCAGCCCTTTTAACTTCAGTGACTAAGCTGCAATACCAGACATTACCTGTAGACAGGTGTGGCACCATTTTTAGAAGTTAGCTGCCATGTTTTGTTTTTAATTCCTTTTTGCTTTTGAAATCCATTTAAATACATAGTCAAGCTAAGTCCTTCATAGCTGCTCTTCGCAGCTACTCTCCTGCAATACCAGACACAACCTACAAGCAGGAGTGGCGCTGTTTCTGGAAGGGAAACCGAAAGGCATCATATAAGGCATAAGATTTGAAGTGGCCGATGCCACCACAACCCCAATAAAAAAATGGCAGAGGGCGTGGGAAAGAGAACGACTAGTCACATTGTAAACTTTATCTCAAAGATTTGTCTATAAAGTCCATGTAAGGAATTAAAGGGGTTTTCCCCTTACATGCATATACAGTATACGACGCACGGCACTAGACATTATACTGCAGTTATAGGGCAATGTCCACTATGACATCATGTGTTTTGGTGACCTGACTATAGGGTTTCCAGAGAGGACTCCGCACAAACATTTTATGGTACTGTATCCTGGAAATTAAAGGGATATCATTGGAAAGGAGCAGCTTCACTAGGGTGAGAGGGGCTGCTGAAATTACAGTGGAGTAAACAAGTCTCACAGGGAGGGGGATAGTGACATCACAGTAAGTTGGAGGGCTCTTCCCAAGAGGTCCACTGACATCACAACGAGAGGGCATCTCTTCATCTCAGGAGGGCTAGTGACGTTGTAGTGAGTGACAGCAACTGGTAACATCATAATGAGGGAGAGTGATGGTCTCAGGGGCTAGTGACATCACAGTGATGAAGGGGGTTATCTCAGGAAGTTTGTGCTTGTGACATCGTAGTGAGGGGGGAAGGCTTCTCTCGGGTGGGTTAGTGACATCACATTGAGGGGAGACACTCTGCTTGGGAGGGCTGGTGACATCACAGTGAGGGGGATAGCTGCTGGCATCACAATGAGGGGATTTCGTCATCTCGGGAGGGCTGGTGACATCACGGTGATGGGGATCTCGTCATCTCGGCAGGGCTGGTGACATCACGGTAAGCGGGGTCTCGTCATTTCGGGAGGGCTGGTGACATCACGGTGATGGGGATCTAGTCATTTCGGCAGGGCTGGTGACATCACGGTGATGGGGATCTCGTCATCTCGGCAGGGCTGGTGACATCACTGTGAGGGGGATCTCGTCATTTCGGGAGGGCTGCTGACATCACTGTGAGGGGGATCTCGTCATTTCGAGAGGGCTGCTGACATCACTGTGAGGGGGATCTCGTCATTTCGGGAGGGCTGCTGACATCACTGTGAGGGGGATCTCGTCATTTCGGGAGGGCTGCTGACATCACTGTGAGGGGGATCTCGTCATTTCGGGAGGGCTGCTGACATCACTGTGAGGGGGATCTCGTCATTTCGGGAGGGCTGCTGACATCACTGTGAGGGGGATCTCGTCATTTCGGGAGGGCTGCTGACATCACTGTGAGGGGGATCTCGTCATTTCGGGAGGGCTGCTGACATGATAGTGACGAGTGGGGGTTATCTTAGGTGCACTTATGACAATCACATTGAGGGGGGGAGAGGTATATTGACATCCCAGTGAGTGGGAAATCTCATTTTAGGACTGGTGACATGACCGTGATAGTGACGGGTTATCTTAGGTGGGTTTATAACAATCACAGTGGGAGTGGGCTGGTGACATTTCTGTGAGGGGGATGAGTTATATCAGGAATTTGTCAATTTTTTTTTCTGAGCTCAGGAGTGAAAGTCCTTGACTGGTGATGAGGGTGCGTTACATCACAATTAGACATGGAATACAATCCAGGTTTCTATGCAGATCTGTTTCCATGGTTACAGACTACAAACAAACATCTGTAGTCAGATCCTGCAGTTAGACGTGTTACTCCATTCTATCTGCCCCCTCTTCTACTGGCTGCAGGGTATCAAGAAGGAGCAGAGGGATTGGAGTAACACGTGACTACAGGAAAAATCTAGATTATAAATAAACCCTATGTAGAACTATGCAAACCTGTGTGTTACCATAAGAGCTGAATAAACAATTCAGTAGAATCAGATATTTAATTCTTCACTTCTTTGCTTTTTTTTTTTTTTTTTTTTGTATTTAAGTGCTGGGGCTGAAAGTTACAATTATTTGCAAAAGTATACATACCCTTTTATATCCAGACATGTATTTGGCCTTCGAAGTCAACCCATAAATAAGTCTGACATTTGTTTGTATTCCATTTATGGCCTTGACTTTTATTATTGGGCTGTTTTAGTTATAATACATCTGTTCTTGTATATGCCTAATGGCCGTCGTGTAAACCGCAGCCGCCTGGTGTAAACAGGGCTGAGCTCTTAGCGTTGCAACTTAAGGAGGTTATTAGGTCTTTTGATGTTGTTTAGAAATATAATTAGCGTTGGAGCAAACTTATGTCTGTGAAATATTTAGAGGGATTGGGCCTTAGAGGGATTGGGCCTTAGAGGGATTGGGCCTTAGAGGGATTGGGCCTTAGAGGGATTGGGCCTTAGAGGGATTGGGCCTTAGAGGGATTGGGCCTTAGAGGGATTGGGCCTTAGAGGGATTGGGCCTTAGAGGGATTGGGCCTTAGAGGGATTGGGCCTTAGAGGGATTGGGCCTTAGAGGGATTGGGCCTTAGAGGGATTGGGCCTTAGAGGGATTGGGCCTTAGAGGGATTGGGCCTTAGAGGGATTGGGCCTTAGAATTATGACTTTTGTGGATCTTTTCATTTATTTTGTGAGAATTGTGGACTCTTGCTGACGTTTTTATGAGTAAGTGGATATTAATATTTGGGATATTGCTCCATGGCCTAGTAGCTCCACCATATCTGTACATGTGTAAGTGCAACCCTCAGTCTAGTGACACCTACTGCTTGCATAGTTGCCAGAAGTGACAAATTTTGCAGGTCTCTTCCGATTTTATTTTTTTTTCAGCCACAATCCTGGCAAAATCAGGAGTGTCCTGGGTCAAAAGAAGGGGGGCGTCATTTATGCAAAGCTGGGTGGTCTTGTCTAGTTTTGGTATTCTTAGGCAGGGATGGGGGGCAGCTCCTCTTCTACCAAGAATGGTGTTGGGGAGTATGAGCCTGAGATGGGGGAAAGTGGCCTGTGTCGCCGCCTGAGGTTTGAGATTTGGGATCTTAAAGGTGTTTTTCTCATTCAAGACATTTTTCGCATATGCGAAGTGTATATAATAATATAGATGTGAGATAGATTATGACATTTGAGGTCCACCAACCCCTATACTATATACCCTGCACTCTTTATATTCACTTCTATGGGAGTTAGCCGAGAAAGCTTGCAAAGCTTTTTCTGTGACTCCCATAGAAGTGAATGTAGAGGACTGTGTTGCACCGCCACCTCTATATCCATTATCTGCCTGGATGTTCCGAATCCAGAGATAAGCGCTGGTCCTAACTTTCTAGGGGAAGAAAGAGTAAAGACATAACTGTCTATGACTTTCGGTACAGATCATGTGAACTTCAGGGGTAATTGGAGGAATCATTTGAAGGGTGACTTATCAATTAGCGGACCGGGATTAAGTTTTGGAAATTTGAATCTGTAGAGGCCCTCCACAATTTTTCTCTTTGAAACATTTCTCAAAAAAACTATGGAAATTTTTGGACCATGTGGCTTCATCCACATGATATGGTGTGGACTTTTCTTCTTTTTACTGTCACTTCCCACAAACTTCCCCTTCCTCCTCCTCACATCATGATGCTGCCATCACATCAGCCGTTCCTCACTGACAGCATCACATGCTTGGACTGGTCACTGCCTCCTACAAAGTCAGCTCACTCCTCCTCTGCTGCTGTCATCATTCTACAGCTTCCCCGTATGCTGCCCACGCCTTCACCTGGATTTTCACCAACTGTTTAAAAGTACTTTATTCCTTGTTGATGGGGATTGAGTTAGGCCTAGACTGTCCACCTATTATTGTTATTGTTTGGCAGCGGCACAGAGCAATCTTTGGCCCGGGGCGAGCAGTGTCGTGGTCTGAGCCGTTGTCTAGCCCCTTTTGGATAAACTGTTGTGGCTGGCACTGTTATTGAGGGAGTTTCTGGCACTGTGTTACTGAGGGAGTGGGATCTACAGATGACTCTTATTAAGGGGGGGACTATGCAGCTAGTACAAATGTAGCACCCCGAGGGCTTGGCTGCTACAGGGGTATTGCACCTCAAACCATCTTAGAACGGTGTGCAGTCGGGGAAGCTCAGTCTGAGGAGAAGTGACAGGGAGCAGAGCTGCTGCATGGGCTCTGCTCCACGGGCAGGCCTTGTCAGGAGGCCGGGGCCTGAGAGAGAGGAGAAGGAACAGAAAGGAAAGTGAGAAAGGAACAGGAACACAAAGAAAGGCCTAGAGACACGAGGACAGAGGGAACCCCAAAGGCCCAGGAGATTGTGGGTGAAGGGTTGGCAGAGCAGGGTACCGGGACCCAAATTGGTGGAGGCAACAAATTCCTCAGCCAAAGACCGGAGGTTGTGACCACATCTTGGTGCGACCCCTCACTACATCCACCAGGAAAGCATACCGTATAGGGTCAGGGAAACCGGAGATAGGTTTCGCCAACAGAAGGGAAGAGAAGGGAGCCCTGTCCCACGCTCTGGAATTGCCTGGGAGTTGGTCGAGCCCCTTGCCTGGTGGACGCAGCACGGCTTGGGCAGTCACCGCTGGTACCGAGGTGACTAGGACCAGTAAAGAACTGTGAGTAAAGCATTGGAAATTGCAACCACACGTCTGTGTTTCATCGCCGCACCAGCACCATTAGTACTGGGACGCTCACACCATCACTCCCATCATTCACACTAGCTGCCCTGAGGCAATACTTCTCCCGTGGGGAGTTATCCCATACTTGGCTGCGCATACAACATCAGCCTCAGCGGTCTGCAGCGCAGCGGTGGTCCTCACTGACCGCAATCCACGGGTGGCGTAGTCGGACACTTGTTATTACACTAAGACTGCCACTGAATTGACCACCCTGGGCACGGACCGGGTCAGTGCCACGGAGACTACAACCCCCAGAGATCCGGCTTCGGGTATCCCCTGCACCACACAGGCCCAGGGGGCGTGTCACATACAGTACAGACCAAAAGTTTGGACACACCTTCTCATTTAAAGATTTTTCTGTATTTTCATGACTATGGAAATTGTACATTCACACTGAAGGCATCAAAACTATGAATTAACACATGTGGAATTATATACTTAACAAGAAAGTGTGAAACAACTGAAAATATGTCTTATATTCTAGGTTCTTCAAAGTAGCCACCTTTGGCTTTGATGACTGCTTTGCACACTCTTGGCATTCTCTTGATGAGCTTCAAGAGGTAGTTACTGGAAATGGTTTTCACTTCACAGGTGTGCCCTGTCAGGTTTAATAAGTGGGATTTCTTGCCTTATAAATGGGGTTGGGACCATCAGTTGTGTTGTGCAGAAGTCTGTTGGATACACAGCTGATAGTCCTACTGAATAGACTGTTAGCTGCTTTTTTCTTGCCATAATACAAATTCTAAGTAAAGAAAAACGAGTGGCCATCATTACTTTAAGAAATGAAGGTCAGTTTGAAAAATTGGGCAAACTTTGAAAGTGTCCCCAAGTGCAGTTGCAAAAACCATCAAGCGCTACAAAGAAACTAGCTCACATTGGACCGCCTCAGGAAAGGAAGACCAAGAGTCACCTCTGCTTCTGAGGATAAATTTATCCAAGTCACCAGCCTCAGAAATCACAGGTTAACAGCAGCTCAGATTAGAGACCAGGTCAATGCCACACAGAGTTCTAGCAGCAGACACATCTCTACAACAACTGTTAAGAGGAGACTTTGTGCAGCAGGCCTTCATGGTAAAATAGCTGCTAGGAAACCACTGCTAAGGACAGGCAACAAGCAGAAGAGACTTGTTTGGGCTAAAGAACACAAGGAATGGACATTAGACCAGTGGAAATCTGTGCTTTGGTCTGATGAGTCCAAATTTGAGATCTTTGGTTCCAACCACCGTGTCTTTGTGCGACGCAGAAAAGGTGAACGGATGGACTCTACATGCCTGGTTCCCACCGTGAAGCATGGAGGAGGAGGTGTGATGGTGTGGGGGTGCTTTACTGGTGACACTGTTGGGGATTTATTCAAAATTGAAGGCACACTGAACCAGCATGGCTACCACAGCATCTTGCAGCGGCATGCTATTCCATCCGGTTTGCGTTTAGTTGGACCATCATTTATTTTTCAACAGGACAATGACCCCAAACACACCTCCAGGCTGTGTAAGGGCTATTTGACCAAGTAGGAGAGTGATGGGGTGCTACGCCAGATGACCTGGCCTCCACAGTCACCAGACCTGAACCCAATCGAGATGGTTTGGGGTGAGCTGGACCGCAGAGTGAAGGCAAAAGGGCCAACAAGTGCTAAGCGTCTCTGGGAACTCCTTCAAGATTGCTGGAAGACCATTTCCGGTGACTACCTCTTGAAGCTCATCAAGAGAATGCCAAGAATGTGCAAAGCAGTCATCAAAGCAAAAGGTGGCTACTTTGAAGAACCTAGAATATAAGACCTATTTTAAGTTGTTTCACACTTTTTTGTTAAGTATATAATTCCACATGTGTTAATGCATAGTTTTGATGCCTTCAGTGTGAATGTTACCACAGACTGTAAATTTAGATACAACCGTCCTATGCCCTCCCCTCCCCCCACCATTATTCACCATATCTGGGTATAGTCTCTGCGCTGTTCATCCTGGGGGGCGCCTGATTTGCGGCTACGACGCTCATCCTGGGGGGCGCCTGATTTGCGGCTACGGCGCTCATCCTGGGGGGCGCCTGATTTGCGGCTACGGCGCTCATCCTGGGGGGCGCCTGATTTGCGGCTACGGCGCTCATCCTGGGGGGCGCCTGATTTGCGGCTACGGCGCTCATCCTGGGGGGCGCCTGATTTGCGGCTACGGCGCTCATCCTGGGGGGCGCCTGATTTGCGGCTACGGCGCTCATCCTGGGGGGCGCCTGATTTGCGGCTACGGCGCTCATCCTGGGGGGCGCCTGATTTGCGGCTACGGCGCTCATCCTGGGGGGCGCCTGATTTGCGGCTACGGCGCTCATCCTGGGGGGCGCCTGATTTGCGGCTACGGCGCTCATCCTGGGGGGCGCCTGATTTGCGGCTACGGCGCTCATCCTGGGGGGCGCCTGATTTGCGGCTACGGCGCTCATCCTGGGGGGCGCCTGATTTGCGGCTACGGCGCTCATCCTGGGGGGCGTCTGATTTGCGGCTACGGCGCTCATCCTGGGGGGCGCCTGATTTGCGGCTACGGCGCTCATCCTGGGGGGCGCCTGATTTGCGGCTACGGCGCTCATCCTGGGGGGCGCCTGATTTGCGGCTACGGCGCTCATCCTGGGGGGCGCCTGATTTGCGGCTACGGCGCTCATCCTGGGGGGGCGCCTGATTTCGCGGCTACGGCGCTCATCCTGGGGGGCGCCTGATTCGCGGCTACTGCGCTCATCCTGGGGGGCGCCTGATTCGCGGCTACTGCGCTCATCCTGGGGGGCGCCTGATTCGCGGCTACGGCTCATCCTGGGGGGCGCCTGATTCGCGGCTACGGCTCATCCTGGGGGGCGCCTGATTCGCGGCTACGGCGCTCAAAATTAGTATCATACTTTTTTTTTTGTTAGAATCAAAGAGGACGTGTTCTCGTCTCATGTGACTATTTCGTTTCGGTGTGCGAGAATTCCCATTCCACTCCGTCTTGAGCGATGTGAGAAAAACCAGTTTGAGCAGTAATTCGTGGCTTCATTATTGCTGCCTTACACCGGAGAACAATGAGTCATCTTTGTGGAAAATTTGGGTAGAGCGGTTTCACCTGGCTTCCACTATTAAAGGGCCACTAACCTCAAAATTGCATGCGATCTGTCACACACGTAACTGTATCCGGAAGTTCTTGCAACTAGAGATATAAGATAAAGTAGTGGTTATGGGGGATTTTTTTTTTTTTTTTTTTTTATATTAACTTAAACTGGCTGATAACAGAGAACAATATCTTGCATTTAGTGAATGCTAATAAGACAGACTTTAGGTGTGCAGATTTCTGCCCGATATGTGAGAACTTCCAAACTTTAGTCTTTTGGCATGTAGGAGGTGGGCAGTTTTGTGGCTATAATAACTCCCCTTTAATAAGCCACACTCCCCTTTCCTGCCTCCAGGTAGCATCTTTCACCCTTATTACTCAGCCATCCCAATAACCTCCAGTAGGAATTGGGCAATGCCTCATTTATCCTGTAGGGGCGCTGCAGGGAAATTGAGCTCCTTTTTCTTTTATCTTCTTAGTCATCTTCAGATTGTTACAACTTTATTCTGCCATTTTTAGCAATGTCTGTTCCAGGGAAAACTAACTGGCAATCAATATGGCCGCCATCAGCCATCATAACCCCCTCATGTGTAGCTTAGCTTTTTTTTTTTTTTTTTTTTAAACTTTGTGCAACATGACAAACCAATGTTGCAGATCCCTTTTATTAGAGGATTTGTCCTATTTCCTGTAAAAGACAAAACAAAACCCCTAATGAAGTGATTTGTAAAGTTATAAACTGGTCAAAAATTATAAATTAAACTTTTTTTTATGTTTTTGTCCAGTTCTAAAACTTTGCAAATCACTTTATTGGGGGTTTTTGTTTTTATTTTAAATTTTTTTTTGCAGGAATTTAGACTTATCCCTTATTAAAGTGATTTGCCAAGTTTTAGAACGGGACAGAATTATAGAAAAAAAAATACAATTGAGTGGCTTCCAACCCCCCTACTTTCATCCAGTCTATTTTTTTTTCTGCTTTGATATCAGACTGTATTCATTTGCGGTACAGATGATGGCAGTGATAGGTCGGCTCAGTTCCTGTGCCTCACAAACTCTGGGGATAAGCTTCTGTAGGAGATTGTTCCCATAAGCAGAACATACAGAGGAGGAGACAGGGGCTGACCCATCACTGCTATCTTCTGTACTCCAGATGAGCATGGGTACTGCACATGCGCATGGTGCTGATGCTGTGTAATGAAGTGGAATACTGATAAGTGCATTTGTCAGGAATCAGACTGCCCTATTACTGTGCTTCCCAATTCTATAAGTGATTTTGTGACCCTGAGACTCCCGCCCTATCGTGTGTGATAATTATCTCATTATTACATTAGTCGATAAGTCGGATATATATGTATGTTCTGTGTCTCCACAGCTGGCAGGAACAGCCGTTCTCGCAATAGGACTATGGCTGCGGTTCGACAGTCAGACAAAGACCATGTTTGAGGTAGATGCCAGCGCAAGTTCCTTTTATACTGGTAAGTCTCCCATTTAATTTTATCAATACGTAGCGATTAGGGTTCAATTTTTCCTGGAACTGAGCCCCAGACATAGAATTCAATAATTTAAGGGGAATTGTCATTTTAATTTTTATTTCAGAAATCAATAGGACACATGAAAATAAGCAACTTTGTAATATATCTTTTCAGAGAAATCTGCTTCTTTCTCCTCCTGGGCTGAACTTTCACTTTAAATTCATGGTGGAAAATCTGTAAAATGTGTCTTCATTCTTTACTGGGATAGGAGATGACAGTTGCAAATCATAAGATTCTATTAGAGGGGCGGAGCTAGAGTCAGGCACAAACATTCTGCTGCAAGTGTCATGAAATGACAGTTACTTTTTTTTTCCCCATAGATTTAAAGTGTAACACTGTTGTTTTAGGAGAACTTGCAGCAGAATGTCTGTCTGGGTCGGCCTCGAGCTCCTCCCCTCTTCATAGAATTTTATAAGCACCAACTGTCATCTCCGATCTCAGTAATGTGAAAAATGGACAGACTTTACTCTTGAATTGAGAGTAAAAAAATCAATCCAGGAGGAGAACGAGGCAGATTTCTCTTGATAAGATATATTGCAAGATTGCTTATTTTCATATGTACTATTGATTTATGAATTAAAAACTAAAATGACGGTTACACTTTACTTTTTTTTTTTTTCTGGCAGCCACCACTAGAGGGAGCTAAGAAGTTTCCTGCATACTGTTTTTTATTTTAGAGTTCAGTGGATAAACGGTATAGAATAAGCTCCCCCTAGTGGTGACTACAAGCAGACGAAATTCAGTAGTTGCAGGTTGTTTGCTATGGATAACTAGTGTATTCCTAGCAAAATGGGGAAAAATATATATATTTTCAATACTTTTAAATTTTTATTTTTTTATTTTTTTTTACTCCCCTCCTATAGTGCTCATCTGATTACTGTAGACTTTTTTTTGTTTTTTTAATAACTGCAGCCATATATTTTGCATAAGTGGTAGTTCTTGATTCTTCATGGTTGTCTAGAGATCACCTTGTTTTAGATGGACATTGCATCTCCTGTGTTTCTTCTCCTAGGGGTCTACATCTTGATTGGCGCTGGAGCCCTTATGATGTTGGTTGGTTTCCTTGGATGCTGTGGTGCAATTCAGGAGTCAGAGTGCATGCTGGGACTGGTAAGTTGTTTGGTTTTGTTGTCAAAAAAATAAATCCTCACCCCCATGAAGATCGATGACCTTCAGGTCTGATCATTGATGGTGGAAAGCGGCCTCTTCCCCTTTTAATATGTTTTGAAGCTATGATTGCCCCTTTTTTGGGAGGAGAAACGGGTATTGTAGCTAAATTCTATTTGACTAGAGCTTAGTTGCAATACCAGACATAGCCAAGAGATAATGATGGCGCTGTTTGCCTCCGTAAAGCAAACTGTTGATGTACGTATAGATTTCATGGAGCATTTTTATTTACTGTCGTGTTTTGTTTTTTTTCTGCCCCCTTCAGTTCTTTGCTTTCCTTCTCGTCATTTTTGCCATTGAAATCGCGGCAGGAATCTGGGGTTTTGCCAATAAGGACAAGGTAAAAAAATATATATTTTCTGGTCATTGGGTACAATGCAATCAATAAGTGTATTTTAGATGTATATAATAGCCAAGTATTATGGTGGAACTAGGCTGATCAGCGTTAGGGGTGGGCAAACTGGGCCATTGCCCAGGGCCCCACAATTCTTAGGGGACCCTTGAAAATGGGATCCCAAGGAGCATTATTATTTGGTCACTGAAGCATGTGGTCTGTATGTACAGTTTAAGTATTGTGTACAGGCATATGCAGAATTGTCTCTTCCTTCAGAAACTCCTGACGTACTGTAGCTTTTTTGTAGTTTCAGAGCTGTAATCAGGAGATGGTTTTTGTTCTTTCTCTATAGGTAGTGGAGGAGCTTCAGACGTTTTACGACCAGACCTATGATAAATATAAGCAGACCCAAGACCCTGCTCTGAAGGAAACCCTGAAGTCCATTCATCTTGCTGTAAGTCTCTGGTCCCCTACAATAAAGCGTCAGTCACCTTGCTGTTGTGTCTTTTTTTTTTTTTTTCTTTCTCTCTGATTCTCCCCTTTGTGTCCTTCCCTTAGTGATAGCTAGGTTAGTCTGTGTCTTGGCCCCTGGTTGTCCCTTCGTTTGTCACTGGCCCCATGGCTGTCTGTCCCTCAGTCTCAGACCCCCGTGGGTGTCTGTCCTTGCGTCTTTGACCTTCCCCTTGCTGTCCTTCTTTCCCTCTTTGACCCTCCCGTGGCTCTGTCCCTCCCTCCTTCTTGACCCTCCCCTGGATGTCCCTCCCTCCTTCTTGACCCTCCCCTCCCGCTATCCGCTCCTCCCTCCTTCTTGACCCTCCCCTCACCCCCCCCCCCCCACTAGCTGTCTGACCCCAATGGCTCTCCGACCCTCCCGCTCAGTCCCCATGGCGGTCCCTTCCTCTCATCTTTCTCTTTAACGCATCCTCTACCTTTTTATATATGTAAATAATATATACACAATGTCTGACCACTAAACCCTCCCTCGTTTATCTTTGTTTATTTAATACCTGTTTTTTGCTATTATTGATTCAGTGATGTAAGTTACGTCTTTTTGCAGTTGGATTGTTGCGGTAAAGTCATAGGAGCAGAAACTCTACTGTCGGATATTTGTCCCAAGTCTGGATTGGAGCAATTAACTGTCCAGGTATAATAGTCTTGATTAGTCTTTAACATGCACCTATAGAAAGGATAGGTGATAAATTATGCAACCAGGATAACCCTTTAAATGCTAAAGTTTGGGCTGCCTACGGCCACCACTAGGGGGAGTTTCCTGTATACTCAGTGATAATTTGGTGCAAAGTATTCTCCTAAGCTCCCCCTAGTGGTGGCAAGACATATAATAAAAGGTTGGACTCCCCATGTCAAAATAATAGCCACGATATGACCTTTTAGACATTGTGACCTGGCTTTGATATAGTAATATTTTCTTTCCGTTTTCCAGGGTTGTCCAAATGCCATTGCGGAAATTTTCAACAAGAAATTTCACATTATTGGAGCAGTTGGAATTGGAATTGCAGTGGTCATGGTACGTATGTATGGCTGTCCGCAGCTTGCACTGCCTGATTGGTCGGGGTTTCCAAAGCTTGATCTTGTTAGGCTTTTATAAAAATGGGTTATCTTCTTGAAATGTCCTCTTTTATTAAAGGGGTTCCTGCACATCTAGATTTTCAAAGGCAGATGTCTTAAGTGGTGTCGGAGCTCCCAGTCTCTCTTTCGCTCAGTTTAGAGATTCAAGGCAGGAGTAGGAAGATGTACATGACAGATCAGAATGGGAGAAAAACAGCTAAGTATTCAGGGAGGGCAGATCACACAGGCTGTCCTGTATTAGGTCATTTTTATTTGACTTTTAGGGTCCAGCTATGGACCACAGGCATACTGCGGATTTGCTCTCCTGAACTCAACAGCCTTATTTATGCTTATGAGGCAGTTGAATTAGAGTCTAGACATCATGGTCTGTACTGTGAAAGTCAGATTAATCTGCAGTGGGATGGGGTAAATCCTGCAGGCTGTATATCAGCATAGAAAGCATCTACGGCAGATTCTGCATGTCAAAGGCGACCGTAAGCTTTAAAAAAGGCCCCGAACCACTTGTCGCCTAAATGTAACTGTAGCTGCAGTCCTCCTAGATCTACCGACCGCTGGTTGGTCCAGGATTCAGACCAGCGCTCTAATACTCTAAGATCTACTGATGGCTGGTTGGTCCAGAAGTCAGGCCAGCTTTGTAACTTTCCTTGACCTACCAATCGCTGGTTGGTCTTGCAGTTAGGTTAGAGCTAGATCTCCTTATCATTGACTGGTCCAGGAGTCGGCACTGTTGTCCTCCTTGATCTTGATCTTCTGATCGCTGGTTGGTCCAAAAGTCAGACCGGCGCAGTAGTCCTTGATCTACTGATTGCCGGTTGGTCTAAGAGTGAGACCAGCACATCAGTAGATCAAGGAGGACTACAGCACTGATCCAACTCTTGGACCAACCACTGATCAGTAGATCAAGGAGGACTACTGCGCCGATCTGACTCTTGGACCAACCAGCAATTGGTAAATCAAGGAGGACTACAGCGTTGGCCTGACTCCTGGACCAACCAGCGATCAGAAGATCAAGGAGGACTAAAGAGCTGGTCTCACTCCTGGACCGTCCAGCAAATAGTCCTTGATCTTCTCATTGCTGGGAAGTCAGACTGGGCCTGTAGTCCTCCTTGATCTTCTGATCGCTGGTTGGTCCAGGAGTCAGACCTTCGCTGTAGTCCTCCTCGATCTACTGATCTGCCATCTAATTATTGTCCTAGAAAACATTTTAGACTGAACTTCTTTAACCCGTGGACTTTTTATCTTGCAGATATTCGGAATGATCTTCAGCATGATTCTTTGTTGCGCTATCCGAAACAACAGAGAGATGGTATAATGGAAGTGTAAAGTCAACCAAAAGTTCATGTGGGGGGTGGGGTGGGTACAAAGGGATGATGTCTGTTTGTTTTTAGTATTTTGAACAGCCTTTTCTAAAAAATAAAGTTGTGCTATATTTTTATTTTAACGCAAGGCTTTTTTTTTTTTCTTGGCTTTATTGTTTGTTTGTTTTTTTCTTTTTTTCAATACGAAGCTCGCCATTCGTCTGTATGTTTCAGATATTCAACCAATGATACAAGGTACCTGATTTGTTAATAGGTTAAATTCATATATGTATATTGTATAAGTATGCAAGGCCGTAACGAGTTTATTCCTGTTTATTCTGAATTTGCGCCTTTCTTATATTAATCAAAGACATAACTTATGTTGAATATAATTTGATACCTAATTAGAAAATAAAAATCCTGTACAAATAAACCAATGATCTGTTTTACTTTTATGGGGACTCGTAGCTTAATTTTCAAAAAAATTACAATAAAATTCCTTTAATTCAGCATTTGTTAATTCAAATTTGATAATTTTTCTAGCAAAATCTCTACGATGCTGTTATATTCTGACCTGAATCGACCTTGTAAAACCAGCCTTAAAGGGGTTGTCTACAACTAAACTTTTTTGTAAAAATTGCCCAAGCTTGGTTACCCACCTTGAATCCCCTGCATCTCCTCTTTTACTGTTGCAGGTGTCCTCAATTCCAGCATCTCCTCTATTGCTGTTGCAGGTGTCCTCAATTCCAGCATCTCCTCTATTACTGTTACACGTGTCCTCAATTCCCCGCATCTCTTTTACTGTTGCACGTGTGCTTAATTCCCCGCATCTCCTCTTTTACTGTTGCACGTGTGCTCAATTCCCCGCATCTCTATTACTGTTGCACGTGTGCTCAATTCCAGCATCTCCTATATTACTGTTGAACGTGTGCTCAATTCCCCGCATCTCCTCTTTTACTGTTGCACGTGTGCTCAGTTCCCCGCATCTCCTCTTTTACTGTTGCACGTGTGCTCAGTTCCCTGCATCTCCTCTTTTACTGTTGCACGTGTGCTCAGTTCCCCGCATCTCCTCTTTTACTGTTGCACGTGTGCTCAGTTCCCCGCATCTCCTCTTTTACTGTTGCACGTGTGCTCAGTTCCCCGCATCTTCTCTTTTACTGTTCCCCGTGTGCTCAATTCCCCGCATCTTCTCTTTTACTGTTCCCCGTGTCCTCAGTTCCCCGCATCTCCTCTTTTACTGTTGCACGTGTGCTCAGTTCCCCGCATCTCCTCTTTTACTGTTGCACGTGTGCTCAGTTCCCCGCATCTCCTCTTTTACTGTTGCACGTGTGCTCAATTCCCCGCATCTTCTCTTTTACTGTTGCACGTGTGCTCAATTCCCCGCATCTTCTCTTTTACTGTTGCACGTGTGCTCAATTCCCCGCATCTTCTCTTTTACTGTTGCTCGTGTGCTCAATTCCCCGCATCTCCTCTTTTACTGTTGCTTGTGTCCTCATTTCCCTGCTTCTCCTCTTTTACTGTAAAAAAACAAACATGGTTGCGTTCCTTCAGAAACAACGCCACGCTTGTTAATGGGCTGCATATGGTATTACTTTCAGCAAGGGGCTGAGCTGCAATACCAAACACCACCAGTGGACAAATGTGGCGCTGTTTTGCAAGGAAAATGGTTATTTTTTTCATATTCAGTACTGTTGATATACGCCGTTTTTTTTTTTTTTTTCCCTCAGTGCACTAGTTCTGCATTAACCCTACAACGATGGTCGTTTTGTGCATATTTTTTTTTTTTTTTTTTGGGCTACAAAATTAACAGTATAAAAACTTTGATTTTTTTTTTTCGGTCGGTTTCTGTGCTGTTGGTTTATATCTTCCTTTTTGTGGTCACCTCTTTGCCGACTTCTTCTACAGGCCACATAAAGCAATAAAAAAGGGCAAATGGAGAGCAGAGCGATTTATCGCTACCAGCGCTTGGTTCATGGGCCTGTGGTTAAGACCTGCTGTGGCGAAACCCACAGGCTGCGAAACTTCCTTTGCATTGTCAAATGTAGGTCGCCAGTGGGGTAAGTGACAACCAACAGATGAGCCCATGTTATCGAGTGACTAATTATTGCAAAAGGCCGATGGCATTACGAGCCCACTGGGTCATTTTGGGCCTTTTCCACTGAATACTCTGTATATAGAATTTGGGGTAGTTTTTTTTTTTTTTGCAAAAATTTTAAATTCTTTACATCTTAATGAGAAGCAGAACAGAAAAGGTGGATACAGAAAAAAAAAAAAAAGCTAAAAAAAAGTATTTTTCCTCTAAATCATGGAAAGGATGACTAAGAGCTGGGAGTCACCGGCCGCGCAGATTGGAAACACATGTTTTGTCTTTTTTTTTTTTCCTCCCTCCTGGAAGTTTCTTAAGCTGCACATGTTAGCGAGACCCCAGGCATTCTCTGAGTAAAAAAATACCAAAACTTACCGTATTTTTCAGAATCTAAAACACAATGAAATACGAAAAGTGATCGTGTCCTGGTGGTCTAGAGTCCTGGAAGGGTTAATATTTAATTCCCTGGGGTAATGGAAGGGTTAACTGCTCCTCTTTGGTGGTCTAGGGTAGAGGGGGAAGTTGATACTTGGTAGTTTACTCTCCTCTTAGGGCTTCACTGATGTTTCCGGTCACTGACTGGGAAGCTTAAATCACTTTGCTCAGCATGTTCATCCTACAAATCGGTGCCGGATAATATGGGAAACAAACAGGGATGTCTAACTATACACTTAAAGGGGTTGTCCACTTTCTAATAATTTTTAACAAATGCATTAAGGACATGATTTAGTGACAGTAATATAGGAGTATTATTGGTTCTCTCCTCCTATACTTTTTTTTTTGCCACATAGACTACACAGCTTTTTTGTTCTCAAAATGGCTGCCGATAAAGGATCACGTGACCAGAGCCCTGCCCATCGGTCTCCTCCATTAGAAATGGTGTTTGCATGTGAAGTGCTTTCCAATTGGAGGAGGCTGATGGGCGTGGATGGTCACATGATTCTCATCATTTTCCACTTCGAGGACAGGAGATCTGTGAGGAAGAACAGGAGGAGAATCTGAAATATTTATGAAAGTAGTAAGTGTCACCAAATCACCCCCCACAACATATTTTTGAAAATAAATATCAAGTGGATAACCCCTTTAAGGCCCCCCCGATGAATGATCGCTAGGCCGTGCTGATCATCCTTTGGGAAAAAAAAAAAGATCTGGACTGACGCAGGTGCACGGCTTTTTAGCTGATAGCTCTGATACACTTATGGGACCATGCGGATGTGTGTGTTCACTTGCTATGAGCGCCGACCACTGGGCAGCGCTCATAACATCCCGGCAATGTCAACTGCAGGGGTCTCCTGCAGACATCGGGTTGTCATGCCAATCCATCGGCGATACGGGCGCTGATGGGCAGGACTTATGACGTCCTTCCGCCGCAGACATGTTAAATGACGCTGTCAGAGATTGACAGCGACATTTAACTAGTTAACAGCTACGGGTGGATCGCCATTCCACCCGTGGCTGTTAGGGGCACATGACAGCTGCCATGTCCCTGTAAAGGTGCGGGCTCAGCGCTGGAGCCCACACCAAAGGGAGAGACACGAGATGTGCTGTGCATGTGGGAAAGAGGTTAAAGCAGAGACTAATATTTCCATGATTTCCTACCATAAAAATATTTAGATGAAACTGATAAATCCTTTCTAATTAAATCATGTCCGCTTGGGACTAGAGTTGGGCACATGATATTGACAACCTAAAAGTCATCAATATGTCAGTCCCAGACAACCCCTTTAAGTTTACATAAACTGGAAAACCCCTCTTATTTCTATGAAATGAAACAAATCTATATGCACGTGTGTGTGTATATACAGATGCTTCTCACTAAATTAGAATATCAAAAAGTTAATTTATTTCAGTTCAATACAAAAAGTGAAACTCATATTATATAGAGTCATTACACACAGAGGGATCTATTTCAAGTGTTTATTTCTGTTAATGTTGATGATTATGGCTTACAGCCAATGAAAACACAAAAGTCATTATCTCAGTAAATTAGAATAGTTAACAAAAAACACCTGCAAAGGCTTCCTAAGCGTTTAAAAAGGTCCCTTAGTCTGTTTCAGTGGGCTCCCCAATGATGGGGAAGACTGCTGACTTGATAGATGTCCAGAAGGCAGTCATTGACACACTCCACAAGGAGGATAAGCCACAAAAGCCATTGCTAATGAAGCTGGCTGTTCAGAGTGCTGTATCCAAGCATATTAATGGAAAGTTGAGTGGAAGGAAAAAGTGTGGAAGAAAAAGGTGCACAAGCAACCGGGATAACCGCAGCCTTGAAAGGATTGTTAAGAAAAGGCCATTCAAACATTTGTGGGAGATTCACAAGGAGTGGACTGCAGCTAGAGTCATTGCTTCAAGAGCCGCCACACACAGACGTATCCAGGACATGGGCTACAAGTGTCACATTCCTTGTGTCAAGCCACTCATGACCAATAGACAACGTCAGAAGCGTCTTACCTGGACCAAGGAGAAAAAGACCTGGAATGTTCCTCATTGGTCCAAGGTTGTTGTCAGATGAAAGTAAATTTTGCTATTCATTTGGAAATCAAGGTCCCAGAGTCTGGAGGAAGAGTGGAGAGGCCACAATCCAAGCTGCTTGAGGTCTAGTGTGAAGTCTCCACAATCAGTGATGGTTTGGGGAGCCATGTCATCTGCTGGTGGAGGTCCACTGTGTTTTATCACGACTAAAGTCAGCGCAGCCGTCTACCAGGACATTTTAGAGCTCTTCATGCTTCCCTCTGCCCACAAGCTTTCTGGAGATGGAAATGTCATTCTCCAGCAGGACTCGGCCCCTGTCCACACGGCCAAAAGTACCAATACCTGGTTTACACACAACAGTATCACTGTGCTTGATTGGCAGCAAACTCGTCTGACCTTAACCCCATAGAGAATCTATTATAGAGAATCTATGGGGTATTGTCAAGAGGAAGATGAGAGACCCCAGACCCAACAATGCAGAGAAGCTGAAGGCTGCTATCAAAGCCACCTGGGCTTCCATAACACCTCAGCAGTGTCACAGGCTGATCGCCTCCATGCCACATTGCCGCATTGATGCAGTAATTGATGCAAAAGAAGCCCGACCAAGTATTGAGGGCATTTACTGACCATACATTTCGGATTTTAAAAACGTTTTTCAAGCTGTTGTTATAAAGTATTCTAATTTACTGAGATAATGACTTTTAGGTTTTCATTGGCTGTAAGCCATAATCATCAACATTAACAGAAATAAACCCATGAAATAGATCCCTCTGTAATGACTCTATATAATAGATCCCTCTGTAATGACTCTATATAATAGATCCCTCTGTGTGTAATGACTCTATATAATAGATCCCTCTGTGTGTAATGACTCTATATAATAGATCCCTCTGTGTGTAATGACTCTATATAATAGATCCCTCTGTGTGTAATGACTCTATATAATAGATCCCTCTGTGTGTAATGACTCTATATAATAGATCCCTCTGTGTGTAATGACTCTATATAATAGATCCCTCTGTGTGTAATGACTCTATATAATATAGGAGTTTCACTTTTCGTAATTAACTTTTTGATGATATTCTAATTTAGCGAGATGCACCTGTATGTATTAATATATGTGTTTATATGTATATAAATACATAGAGGTGTGTGTACGTGTGTTTTATATGTATGCGTATATTTTTCTTACAACTATATATTTTTTTTTTTCTGTTTTTGACCTATTATTGTAAATGGTGTTTTGTTTCCGCGGCGACACAAAATGCTGAATGTTGATTTTAGACGCGATGACAAATGAATAAGTCATCCAAACCGAACCCTTCCACCTGGGTATATATCATCTACGGAGGAACGCTCGGCCCGGTCTCCACGGGAGGCTTCACAATAACAAGCCCTTGTTTATATCATGTGAATGGAGCGCACACCGGGGAAATGAGGCCGAGACGGAAATAACAACACAGTACTGACTCAATAAATGACTAAAGTCCACTTAAAGGGCTTTTCCGGCTTTTCGATGTATAGTCTAATCACCGTGTAATGAAAAGTTCTAGTAGGGGGGAGATTTATGTAAGTGTCTAAAGGCTGAATAAGGCCTTTGTTGCCCCCAGCAACCGATCACAACATAGATTTAATTTTTTATTGCTGTATTGTGATTGGTTGCTAGGGGCAACAGTTAATCTTTTAGACTTTTTCCTTAATACCATTTTTAAGATCAGTGAAGGGTTAACCCGACTTTCATCTAATGTGTATATGGAGGGGGGGGGGTCAAGTAAAGACTTTAAGGGATCACAAAATTGACAGCGTACCGCCTTCCCCTCCCATGGTAGACTCCTTTTTTAAGAACCACCCCATCATGGCCCTTTTCTGTCCACTCCACACCCAATCTCTGACTAGTGAACACCTCCAAAAAAAACTTTTCTGGACACACACAGATTAGTCAGCGGAGTATGTATGAAGCTCCGTATTGGACGGAGTTGGCAAAGGCCCACCAGTAACCTTGATTTTTGGGGCCCGCTGTTCAGCTACATGCAAAAATAACACCACCCTATTACACAAAGTGATATTTGCTTCTATGTGATATTAATTTGGCTAGATTGCTTAATGAATGAATGATTAGATAATTATTTTTTTTCTGCACTACTCATTAGTAGGGGGGGCCTACCAGAGGATTCTCCTGTTTGCCTGTGGGCCAGTCCGAGCCTGAAAATTTAGGCTCCTGTGCTCCCTCCCACAAGCAGAGTTTTATACCTACCATTAGAGATGGGCGAACCTAAACAGAAATGTTCCGTGTTCATACCGAATAGTCACTGTTCGGGTCTGAACGCTGAACGCTGACTGTCTCCTGGAGTCCAAAAGAGTGTCCGGGGTAAGTCCATGGTGGTGCAGAGGAGATCCGAACTTTTCTTTGAAGTTCGGGCCTCCATTATTTTCGGGTTCTGGTGGAAGTTTGAGTACTGTTCTGATACTTGAACCGCACTTTCTCAAAAGTTCAGGTCAGGTACCAGCCCCTGAACTTCCACCGGTACGCCCATCCCTACCTACCATCTTTCCGAAACTGGCAACAATAGGAGGAGGAAGCTCCTCATTGGATCATGTCCTTTTTGCAAGAGACATTACCTTCATGGCCTCGGTCTACCCCGCACCCAATTTCCGTCTACTCAACACCTCCAGAAGAAACTTTACTGGCGACACAGAGATTAATTCACTCTTCTAGAAGAGTTGGCCAACCGCCATCATGTACAGTAGTGTTCAAAATAATAGCAGTCCAATATGAATAACCAGATTAATCACTGTTCTTTTGAATAAATTATATTACCACATGTCAATCAATTTACCAGTTGGTGCAGGAGATTCTAAGAAAACCACCAGACTCAGCATTCATGATATGCATGGTTTTGAATATGTCTATGTGAATA
This sequence comes from Phyllobates terribilis, assembly GCF_046119375.1. Classification (NCBI taxonomy): domain Eukaryota; kingdom Metazoa; phylum Chordata; class Amphibia; order Anura; family Dendrobatidae; genus Phyllobates; species Phyllobates terribilis. The sequence goes on from NW_027362770.1 coordinate 158,499,839, forward strand.
ATTCATTGAAAGGGGGTGTTCAAAATAACAGCAGTGTGGAGTTCAATTAGTGAGGTCAATCATTCTGTGAAGAAACAGGTGTGAATCAGGTGGCTCTTATTTAAGGGTGAAGCCAGCACATGTTGTACATGCATTTCTCCTTGAAATCCTGAAAAATATGGGTCGTTTGAGAAATTTTTCAGAAGAACAGCGTACTTTGATTAAAAAGTTGATTGGGGAGGGTCAAACTTATAAGGAAGTGCAGACAGTGATCGGCTGTTCAGCTAAAATGATCTCCAATGCTTTAAAATGGAAAGCAAAACCGGAGAGACATGGAAGAAAACGGGGGACTACCATTTGAATGGATCGAAGAATAGCCAGAATGGCAAAGGCTCAGCCAATGATCAGCTCCAGGATGATCAAAGTTACCTGTGAGTACTGTGACAGTTAGAAGACGCCTGTGTGAAGCTAATCTCTTAGCAAGAAGTCCCTGCAAAGTCCCACTGTTAAAAAAAAAAAAGACATGTACTGAAGCGGATACAATTTGCCAAAGAACACATCAATTGGACTAAAGAGAAATGGAGAAACATTTTGTGGACTGATGAAAGTAAAATTGTTCTCTTTGGGTCCAAGGGCCGCAGACAGTTTGTCAGATGACCCCCAAACTCTGCATTCAAGCCACAATACACTCTGAAGACAGTGAAGCATGGTGGTGCAAGCCTTATGATACGGGCAGGTTTCTCTTACTATGGTGCCGGACCTATTTACTGCACACCAGGGATCATGGACCACTTTGCATATATAAAAATACTTGAAGAGGTCATGTTGCCTTACGCTGAAGAGGATATGTCCTTGAAATGGGTGTTTCAACAAGACAACGACCCTAAACACACCAGTAAACGAGCAAAATCTTGGTTCTAGTCCAACAAAATTGAGGTTATGGAATGGCCAGCCCAATCCCCGGACCTTAATGCGATAGAGCACTTGTGGGGTGACATCAAAAATGCCGTTTCTGAGGCAAAGCCAACAAATGCCAAAAATTTGTGGGATGTAGTCAAAGCATCCTGGGCTAGAATAACAAGTGACAGGTACCAGAAGTTGGTTAACTCTATGCAACATAGATGTGAAGAAGTTCTAAAAAACTGTGGGTAACAACTAAATATTAGGTTAGTGATTCACAGGAATAATAAATCCTCAAAAAAAAGAGTACATATTGTGAGTTTGTAAAGACGAAAGCAGACACTGCTATTTTTTAGAACAGTCCAATGTTCATTTTTTGTTATTTTCTGTAAAGTAGTTAAAAATTATATACATTTCTCTTCATGTTTTGAATTAGAAAACAGTGTGTAATGTTCCCAATGCATAGAAATAAAAACTACTATAAAGATTTTGCGCTTAATTAATTTTTTTGAACACACTGCTATTATTTTGAACACTTCTGTACCATCACTGTTACCTAGATCTGTGAAGTTTAAAGGGGGCACATACTTATATAGGGTAGTTTATGACACATGTAAGCAATAGGATGGCATCGGGGTGTGAGGTCATTGTCTGGGAAGCCTAGAAAGATTCTTTATATAGTGCCCAATGCCTGTTAGCTGCAGGTAAAGCCACTATATACAGCAGTGTGTCTACAGACCTCCCGATGGAGAAGTCCAGTCTATGGCCGCCTTTACCCTGGATTCAGCTGTAACTCCCTCTTTGGCTTTCAGGAAGAAAAGCTGTAATTCTTTACAGATGGGTAAATCTTTAACCCAGAGTCAGATAATGTAATTTTCAGCCTTGGAGATAATCAGATGTCTGCTCCGGACAAGTAATACATGAATGGAGAAGGCTTTAATGGGATTTTTTGCTTCTTACTTTAGTCATCTCTCTCTAATTTACTTTTAATTGGCTGCTGGTGATCAAGAATTATGGTCTGTGCAAAGGAAACTGAAAACATGTAAAGTCTGGAAAATGACAAAAATTTCTTAGGAAATGGGGGGATGGGGTGGATTCTTAAAGGGGATTTCTTATTTTATGTAAATAAAGCATAAAGCACTTTGTAATGAAAGTTTAGCAACTTCCTAATGTACCGTTTGTATCAATTTTTCACCATCTTCAAGATCTCTGCTTATACTTTCTATTAATACATATTTAAAGTGATACATTGTACCTGCACTGATACATTGTAACAAACCGTAAAATAGACAGAGTTCTACTGCTGTTGTGCTTACCACACAGATGATTGACTCCACAACTTTATTAAACTTCACAAGTGGGTAAAGTATTGCAATGAGCAATTATTATTTTAAAAAAAAGATGGTAACACTGTACCAGGGACAACCTATAGATAAGAGTGGCGCTGTTTCTGAGAAAATGTAAAAAAAAAACCTGCATTTAATTTTCATGTTTTTCCTGGAAAACCCCTTTAAGAGAGTTAATTTATCACTCATAGGTGACACAAGCAAAGTAGAAGGAAAGGCAGAGACACATACACTTTCTAGTAAGTGTTTTATCTCACCAAAATGCTGAATTCACAGCTACACTGCTCAGTACTACTGTGTAATATCCCTCATACTCCTACTATTGAGGGTATATTACATGGGGGAGCAGGACTCTTCCATGTCTGTGCCTGCTGTATGTAGGAGACATTATAACAGCTAGTCTCCATACACCAGCTCAGAGACAACTGAAAATTAGAGATGGAGCCTGCAAAGGGGAAAACTGGTGAAAAAATGAAAGCCATGTAATGACCAGAAATAGTGTTATTCATCATGTACACACTCATGTATACAGAAGACATCATAGCAGCTAATCTCTACACACCAGCTCAGAGACGACTGAAAATTAGAAATAGAGACTGCAGAGGATAAAACTGGTAAAAAAAAATGTAAGCCACATAATGACCAGAAATAGTGTTATTCCTCATGTACACACTCATGTATATAGGAGACATCATAGCAGCTAGTCTCCACATACCAGCTCAGAGACAACTGAAAATTAGAGATGGAGTGTTACGCTCGCGCCCGGACTGACTGGCGTGAGCGTGATTAGTGATCCAACTGGACCATGAACCGAGGAGTGCCTGGAGGGGCGTAACTAAGTATCAACCCGGTCCGACCAAGGTCGCACGGCGCCTCAGTCGACTTCGTGAACCAGGGAGGAACCGAGCAGAGGGACCAGGTGCTACTCCAGGTCAGACCCCGGTCACAGCTGTTGACCCACACCGGGGAATGCAGGAACAGGTAGGTTAGCTGGTATGCAGACAGGTGGGTACTGGCAGGCATGGCTGGTATGACAGCAGGTGGGTACTTAGCAGGCACGGCTGGTATGAAGGCAGGTGGGTACTGGCAGGCACGGCTGGAATGCAGACAGGCAGATACTGGCAGGTATGAACGCAGGCTGGATAGGGACCAGTACAGACTGGGATACAGGAAGAGAGCCGCAGGTGCGGTGGACTAGCAGAGCAAAACCGCAGGTGCGGTGTACAAGCAGAGCGGAGCAAAACTGCAGGAGCGGTGAACAAGCAGAGCGGAGCAAAACCACAGGTGCGGTGAGCAAGCAGAGCGGCGCAAAACAGCAGGTGCGGTGAACAAGCAGAGCGGAGCAAAACCGCAGGTGCAGTGAACAAGCAGAGCGGAGCAAAACCGCAGGTGCGGTTAACAAGCAGAGCAGAAAGGAACCGCAGGTGCGGTAAACAAGCGGAGCAGAGCGGAACCGCCGGAGCGGTGAACAAGCAGAACAGAACCGCAGGTGCGGTAAACAAGCGGAGCAGAGCGGAACCGCCAGAGTGCTGAACAAGCAGAACAGAACCGCAGGTGGGGTAAACAAGCGGGAAGAGCGGAACCGCCGGAGCGGTGAACAAGCAGAGCAGAACAGAGCAGAAGGTGAAGGCAGACAGGACAGGGCTGGGCTCTGTTCACATGGAACAGACTGGAAAATACAGGAAGATGGTAGAACTCAGGAGGTAGATACGGAGGCAGGGAAAGGGGACAAGCAGAACCAGATACACACAAAGTACTTACAATGAAGTAGCGAGTGGACACAAAACTCACAAACAGAAGTACAGAGACAACGAGTTGGACTTAGGTGCAGGTTCAGACACTGCAGGAAAAGGGAATGTACGGACATAGAGAGAAACAAGTAACGGGCTAGGACACTGTTCAGACAGGAACTGAACCGGGAACAAGATACAGGAACGAGCCTGGGAACTCAGCCCCCAGGGTGGCGGAAACAGACTAGAAGTCAGAGATACAGGTAGCAGCCCTGGGTACGTAGCCCCCAGGGTGGCGGGAACAGACTAAAAGTCAGAGGTACAAGTAGCGGCCCTGGGTACTCAGCCCCCAGGGTGGCAGAACAGACTAGATACAGGACAGGACCTGGCAACTCAGTTGCAAAAGACAAACTGAGTGAAAGTGTTGCTCAGGCACCTCCTACTGGGTGGAGGGGGTTTAAGTATCTGTAGCACCCTGAGGACTCGGCTGCTACAGGGGTATTGCACCTCGACCCAGAGGTGTGGTATTCCACTCCCGGGTAAGGATGGAGTGTGGGACTGAGCTCAGTAGGCTTCATGCACTCCATACATCCCATTTCCGGGGGACGGAACTACGGTACTCCCACCAAGTAGATGTGCAGGTACGACAGCGTCTGTCCCTGGCTGGAGTGGGAGGGGGGGAGGAACATCCCAGTAGTGTAGGGGCAGATAGGGGAGGGACTCTGGGCATAGAAGTAGGAGCCCATTGGGTGCTAGTCACCTGGGCTCACACATAGAGGGAGTATATATGGTGGGCACCATCTTAGGACAGGGAGAGGTCGAGTCGAGTCAGTCTGAGGAGAAGCAGAGCAGAGGAGCTCAGCCAGGAGGGCTGACAGGGAGCTGTGGCTCCTGCTGGGCCCAGCTCCAGGGCCAAGCCTGCAGTGGAGAGAGGAGGAGGAAAGGCCCAGAGACGCAGAGTCAGAGGGAACCCTGAGATCCCAGAATTAAGCCAGAAGGGTGAAGGGTTGGCAGAAGAGGGCACCGGATCCCAAGCTGGCGGAGGCAAAAGTAACCCTTAACCAGGAACCGGAGGTCGTGGTCAAACTTTGCCACGACCCTCACCACATCCACCAGGAAGGTACACCAAGAGTAGGGTCAGGAAAGCCAGAGAAGGTTTTACCAGAGAAGGCCCAAGGGAACCGGACAAAGGTGGATCCCTGGTGGGGACGGCCAGCAGAGAGAGAAAGAGAAGGGAGCTCAGGACCACGCTCCAGAACTGCCTGGGGGTTAGCCGAGTCCCACACCTGGTGAATGCAGCACGGCTCGGGTGGTCACTCAAGGCCAGAGTGACTGAAGGAACACCTGTGAGTAAAAACCCTGAAACTGCATCTCACGTCTCTGACTCTCCTTTCTGCACTATCACTACCTCCATCATCCGCACCAGCTGCCCTGAGGCCATACCCCTCCCGTTGGGGGTTATACCACCATCGCTGCACACATACTACCGGCCTCAGCGGACTGTTCTGCAGCGGCGGCCTTGTGACCGCAAATCAACGGGTGGCGTAGTCGACACTGAAACAACATCTACCAAGACTGCCAACCACTTAGTTTGACACCCTGGGCACGGACCGGGTCACCGCCACGAGGACTACTACCCCTGTCAGATCCGGCTCCGGGTATTCCCTGAACATGGCCCAGGGGGTGCGTCATATCCAGTGACTCACAGCAATAGGCTGTGGACACATTAGGACTGTGCACACAGTAACTATAAGAAACAGGCAGAAGCTGCGCCGATGCCCTAAGCAGTCAGACAAGAGACATGGACACAGCAGATACTGAAACAAAATGTGCAGCCTAGACTGACAGGTAAGATTGCGGTCTTGCATGGTGGGAGGTGGTGCACCATGCAAGCATGCCGCCAGGGATGTTACATGGAGCGTGTAGAGGAGAAAACTGGTGAAAAATTGCAAAGAATATAATGACCAGAAATAGTGTTATTCATCATGCTCATACGCATGGTAGATTATTCTGAAGTTACCTGAAATGACAGGTCACCACCAGGGGGAGCTTAGGAGCTTTCTGCATACTGTTTAAATCCGTATACAGTTAGCTCCTAAGCTCCCTCTAGTGGTGGCTGAAGGTAGACACAGTTTTATCTATGCAATGAATATGAAGTTTGCATTGAAAAAATAACACAAAGTTACCTAAAAAGGAGATTTTTTTTATTTTGCTGTAGAGAGAAAATGTTTTTGAGCTGTAGTGTGTAGGTCTCTGGTGGTGAGCTGGTTTTCAATGTCCACGCTTCTATGGGAAACAGTGTTCCATTACAGCAGGCGTTCCTGCGTGCCATTGTTTGCAGGGGAAACTTTACACTACACACAAGGGCGGAGAGATGCACAATCCTAGATGAACACCTTCAATAGTATCTCTATTATTTGTCAAAGTGGAGCAACTGCATCCTCCCAACCCCCAACACAAACAGTTTGCAGAAATGACTAAATGCATTTTTGCTGGCAACCCTGCCAATGTTTTTATAAGCCGTTCCATCTCCTATGATTGTGTCACTTCTCCGTGCTCAGGAAATAAAGGGACAGCGGAAAATCAGCATTCAGGATTTCTGGAGTGAGTCATTTGTGAACACGCCTGCCATAGCTCAGGATGGCATAGCGTTGGCTCATGACTCACCAATGTGGTGAAAGTACCCAAAAATTAAACATCCATTAGTAGTTAATCCATCAGGTTACCAGTATCTGAGTGATACAAAGTGCAAAGGTAAATGGAGTCAATACTGGTGCCAGTTTCTGTTTTTCTGCTCCTCTGCTTCCATGCACACAGTCATATAATTAAATGCTAAAATTCTGGTTTTGTATAGCCAACACTAGGGGGAGCTTGATGCCTACAGATTTATACAGCTCTTTTTGAAACTAATACTAGCTATACAGTATAAAGCTATAATTAATGAGCTCCCCCTGGTGGTAACTGTGGGCTGAAAAACCTATACATTTCTCTGTTTGCTTTTTTTTGAGCAGCATCAATCCTGCAGAGGAGTCAGTATCGACGCCATAAACTATGGTAGTTGTGAAGGGTTAAAAGCAGGGTGGCAAACATGGCAGACATAGCTGGCAACCAATGAATGGCAGAAAATGGGACTTTTTAGGGTTCTCCTCCCTTACAGATCTTTACTGATCACCTACAAAATGGGAGTCCCACTAATTTTCTGAGGGACTCTTGGGACTATCCTCAAAATGTAACTTCTTGGATTTGCACCTCTTCTGAAGTTCTCCTGGAATTGACTTTATAATTCAACTTACTTTATTCCTGCCCAAGAGTAACTCTAGATACCAGGCTTCTTGGGGTGCACCATTAACTAGAGACTTAGGAAAACATTCTGGTTTCCACCTCCCATGAAGAACATCAGGGATATTTTCAAAAAGTGAGTTACCATCTCTTCTGCAGTAGTCCTGGGATAATCTCTCTATTATGACTTCTAGGGTTGTCTCCTCTCATGAGGAACTTCTAAGGTGATCTTCAAAATTTGACATCTTGGGGAGTTCCCCTCTATGAACTATTCATAGTGTCTCATCTTCATATGTGACTTTCTGACTTCCATCTCAAATGAAGAACTTCAGGATGTATTTTTAAAAGCTGACTTCTTGAGTTACCATTTCTTCTAAAGTACTCCTGGGATCATCTTTACATTATAATTGCTTGGGTTGTCTCCTCCCATGAGGAACTCCTAAGGCGATCTTCAAAATATTACTTCTTTAGGAGTTCTCCCCCCATAAATAATACATATAATCTCAACTTCAGGGTGTATTTTTAAAAAGTGACTTCTTGAGTAATCACCTCGTCTAAAGTAGTCCTGGGATCATCTTTCTTTTATGACTTCTAGGGTTGTCTCCTCCCATGAGGAACTCCTATGGCGATCTTCAAAATATGACTTTTATGGAGTTCCCCCCCCCCCCCCCCCCCATGAATACTTCATAGAATCTCATCTTCCTTTGTGACATTCTGGCTTCCACCTTCCGTGACGAACCTCTTGGGTTCACAGCTCAATATAAGTACTTTGAATCATATTATGACTTTTTGGGATGTCTCCTCCCATAAAGAACTCATACAGCCTTCTTTAAAATTTGACATTGACTCCATCATCAAATGGGCTAATTTTGGAACATGATGGACCATCGTACGTTCTTCATTAGAGTTGTGATACCAAAGGAACATAGGAGAGATACTTGTTAGTGTCGAATAATTGATGTGAGCACATGGTGGATCTTACCCCCGAGTATGAAGGACTCTCCAATGACTGATCACAAAGGAAAACTTTAGAGTTCTCCTATAGCATCATGAAAGTATCTACGTGTCTACAGCATGGCCTTGTGGCGTGTAGCGGTATATATTGAGTTTGAACGTAGCGGTGTATACTGGGCTTGAACGTTGGCTCATCATTCAAGGAGATTTATACTGTGTATAATATTGAGAATTTTCTCGGGCTTGGGCATCTGACGTTGGCCAACTCCAACACAGTAAATTATAGTCTGACTGGTTTATATTTAGTTACTGGTGAACTGTAATTCTTATTCTAACTACATCCAGAGGTTGCAATTACATTTAAAGGGGATCTCCAGTGTCATAGGATGCAGGCTGCTGTAGACCCTGTCTGTACCGCCAGACCACCCCTCACATTGGCCAACCTCATAAAGACAGGGAGCGGGAGCAGAACTGTGTTATGGAGTTGTACAAGTCCTCCAACTGCTTCTGTCTGTTGCTTCCAAAACAGAACAAAGCTTTGTGCCTACTATATCCTCGTAACAGAGACAGCCACAGTGCCCCTGTAACAGAGCTAGCCACAGTGCCCCGCAACAGAGCCAGCCACAGTGCCCTCGTAACAGAGCCAGCCACAGTGCCCCCATAACAGAGCTAGCCACAGTGCCCCGCAACAGAGCCAGCCACAGTGCCCCGTAACAGAGCCAGCCACAGTGCCCCCATAACAGAGCTAGCCACAGTGCCCCGCAACAGAGCCAGACACAGTGCCCCCGTAATAGAGTCAGACACAATGCCTCTGTAACAGAGCCAGCCACAGTGCCCCGTAACAGAGCCAGCCACAGTGCCCCCGTAATAAAGCCAGCCACAGTGCCCCGTAACAGAGCCAGCCACAGTGCCCCGTAACAGAGCCAGCCACAGTGCCCCCATAATAGAGCCAGACACAGTGCCCCCGTAACAGAGACAGCCACAGTGACCCCATAATAGAGCCAGACACAGTGCCCCATAACAGAGACAGCCACAGTGCCCCTGTAATAGAGCCAGACACAGTGCCCCCGTAACAGAGACAGCCACAGTGCCCCCTAACAGAGCCTGCCACAGTGCCCCCATAACAGAGCTAGCCACAGTGCCCCATAACAGAGCCAGCCACAGTGCCCCGTAATAAAGCCAGACACAATGCCCCATAACAGAGTCAGCTATAGTGCCTCATAACAGAGCCAGCAACAGTGCCCCCCCTAACAGAGTCAGCAACAGTGCCTCTGTAACAGAGCCAGCCACAGTGCCCCCCCTAACAGAGCCAGCAACAGTGCCCCCCTAACAGAGCCATCAACAGTGCCTCTGTAACAGAGCCAGCCACAGTGCCCCCCTAACAGAGCAAGCCACAGTGCCCCGTAACAGAGTCAGCCACAGTGCCCCCTAACAGAGCCTGCCACAGTGCCCCCATAACAGAGCTAGCCACAGTGCCCCATAACAGAGCCAGCCACAGTGCCTCCGTAACAGAGACAGCCACAGTGCCCCCGTAATAAAGCCAGACACAGTGCCCCATAACAGAGCCAGCCACAGTGCCCCTGTAACAGAGCGAGCAACAGTGCCCCCCTAACAGAGCCAGCAACAGTGCCTCTGTAACAGAGCCAGCCGCAGTGCCCCCCTAACAAAGCCAGCAACAGTACCCCCGTAACAGAGCCAGCCACAGTGCCCCCCCTAACAGAGCCAGCAACAGTGCCCCCCTAACAGAGCCAGCAACAGTGCCCCCCTAACAGAGCCAGCAACAGTGCCTCTGTAACAGAGCCAGCCACAGTGCCCCCCTAACAGAGCCAGCTACAGTGCCCCGTAACAGAGTCAGCCACAGTGCCCCCTAACAGAGCCTGCCACAGTGCCCCCATAACAGAGCTAGCCACAGTGCCCCATAACAGAGCCAGCCACAGTGCCCCGTAATAAAGCCAGACACAATGCCCCATAACAGAGTCAGCTATAGTGCCTCATAACAGAGCCAGCCACAGTGCCCCCTAACAGAGCCTGCCACAGTGCCCCCATAACAGAGCTAGCCACAGTGCCCCATAACAGAGCCAGACACAGTGCCCCGTAACAGAGCCAGCCACAGTGCCCCCATAACAGAGCCAGCCACATTGCCCCATAACAGAGCCAGACACAGTGCCCCCATAACAGAACTAGCCACAGTGCCCCGTAACAGAGCCAGCCACAGTGCCCCCATAACAGAGCCAGCCACATTGCCCCATAACAGAGCCAGACACAGTGCCCCCATAACAGAGCTAGCCACAGTGCCCCATAACAGAGCCAGACACAGTGCCCCGTAACAGAGCCAGCCACAGTGCCCCCATAACAGAGCCAGCCACAGTGCCTCCATACCAGAGCCAGCCAAAGTGCCCCCGTAACAGAGCCAGCCACAGTGCCCCCGTAACAGAGCCAGCCACAGTGCCCCCGTAACAGAGCCAGCCACAGTGCCTCCATACCAGAGCCAGCCAAAGTGCCCCCGTAACAGAGTCAGCCACAGTGCCCCATAACAGCCAGCCAAAGTGCCCCCGTAACAGAGCCAGCCACAGTGCCCCCCCTAACAGAGTCAGCTGACACAAGAAGGTTTACACTAAAGGGGGCACTCTATGTTTTACCTTTTAAGTGACATCTCTGATCTACGAGGTTCCATCAAACAAGAACTCCAATAAATGTAAAATTTAATTTTATGTGACACGATCCACCTGGTTGTAAAACACATGTAGTCACAAGCAACGACGCTCCCATGATGCCACACCTGTCTCCAGACGGCCAGAAGTCCCGTCTGTGCAGTTAGTGATACAGTATATATATACACTGCAGACCTGGGCTCATTAGTGACCAGGGTGTAGCTAGGAGGGGCTGGTGGGGCATCATCTCTGTGTCCTGGGTGACAGAAAGCTCCTATACATTGACTAGGCTATTTAGATACAGAGATAGAGAAGATGACTTAAAGGGATTGTCCACCACTTTTTGAAAAGTGTCCAGTGTTAAGCGATCTTTATAAAAATAAAAAAGTTTTGTGCCCCTCCAAACTTTCATCACTTTGGTGCTTTTCTGGAGTTATTTTACCATTCAGTCTTCAGACCAGTAAGACCACTTATCCTGTTTTTATTTTAGCCCCACCATCTGTCAACAGACCCTGCTGTCAATCAATGGCCTCAGTGGTGGTCAGATGGGTAAGGAATCGGGTAATGCCTTCTGACGTGTCAAATATCATAGTTGGGGTGTGGTAATTCTCAACAGAAGACTACAACAAAGAATGGATGAGAGAAGTGACTAAGCTGGAAGTGTCTTTTACTTAATTATGGAGCTATGGGTTTTACCATTTGCTACTATGTAGGAACCGCCTAAATTTATGTACAGAACGTCTATATTCATTAAGGGTATAAATATACAAATACTCCAGCAAACCTATGGAGATTGTTGGAAATCACAAGTCTGTGATTTTCTTTTGTTCTTGCCGTCCATATCCTTCTAAATTTTTATTAAAGGGGTTGCCAGGGACTTTAACATTGATGAGCTATGGTCAATGATTGATCTGTAGGGGTGTGATACCTGGTCGAAGGAGCTGTGCTGTACAGCTCCAAAACTGAGTAGTTCCAGATGCCAACGAAATTGGGAACAGCTGATTGGAGGGTGTGTTGTGTATCGCACCCCCACCGGTCAGACATTGATGACCTATCCTAACGATTGGCCATCATTGTTAAAGTCCTGGACAACCCCTTTAATGGGCCACCATAACTTCCTGAAATTTGTGGAGTACAGTGCTCCATCATCAGAAAGAGTCCTGAGGTCTAATTACACATTCGAGGAGCAGGAAACATGGTGTAGAAAGAGTGTCAAGTGGGAGGGCACAGTCTGTAAAACCCCCCTGATGACCAGCAGTGAAAGTTGACAAGAGTCAACTTTTATAAATTCTTTTCTAGGAGATCTTTTTTTTTTCGATGAAGACGCCCTTTTTTCAGCAGGTCTACTCCTAATTCCTGCCCCTGAAAGTGAGTCTAGACAACGGGGCACAGACAGTCTGATGATGCAGCATCCCAGAATTATAGCAATGAAAACGTTGGGGGAGCATTGGTTTTAGGTGCCCTGGTGACTTGCTACCTCTTCTGGGAATCCGAGAAGTCTTCTCTATTTTGGGAAAATAAGGAAATCCAATGAATTTTTGTTTTTCCATCTCCGCATTTCCAAATTTATAATTTTTTAGCTGGGTGGTCCTTTACTTATTATGCAGCTATGAATTCTGATATTTGAAATTGTGTAAGAAACACCTAAATGTATAAATGGAACAATATTCATGAGGGTATAAATATACGAATACTCCGGGTCTTTGGAGATTAGTCTTTGGAGATTGTTGGAAAATACCTTCAATTATTTCTTCTATTCTCACCAGCTTTAATCCAAAGTTCATTAACTTTAAAAATGTTTTATTTTCCAGTTAATGTCGTTTTATTTTAGCTTTATTTTTACAGTTTTTTTTTTCATGAAGATAATGTTTGTAAAGCGCTGTGGAATTAATGGCGCTATATAAGTGAGTAAAATAAATAAATATAACTTTTTAATACGAAGGTGAGGGTGGAAAAAAAAAATTCTAAACAAATCTTTTATGCTTTTTATTATGTTTGTTTTTGCACTTTTTTTTCCTTTAGAGAATAATTTGCTTTTTTTTTTGGTTGTTGTTGCTGCATCCAGAGACCCCATATATTCCTTTTTTTTGTTGTTGCTGGTGAACGGGTTGACCTTGTATCGCTTCCAGGTAATTGCCAGAGTTAAAAGCTGGCAGTTCTCGACTTGAAACAATGGTCATGTGCGATGAGAGGATCTCTTGCAGAATTTGGCACAGTTTCGGCATTGACATACTTAAGGTGGCTGGAAACCTTATACAATAACCCGAAGCATTTCACAAAGGAGCAAATAAAATGGGAAAAACAAGAGGGAGGGGCGGCATGAGAACAGGCCACTGATCTCCGTACAATAAGTGTCCTGCTTGGCATTCATTAGTTTTACTCCATACAAAGAGCACATTGTCCGGGTACTGCTGATAAATGGCAAAATATAACGAGGCCTAACATTAGCCGCGAAGGTCCGCTCGTATAATTACCGACTGGCATAATGAAGATACATTGACAGTAAAGTGCCAGAACTGTCAGCTGGAGCCTGATATGTCAACATACGGGATCGGGACCGGGTCAGTTGCCCTTTATCGGGTGGACCTACTTTAATGTTTACGTTCACTAAAAACCTAGTATATCCAGTGTCGTATGCACAATGTTGGGTTGAGGTTGGTGGGGTCCCCCCATCACAATCAATTCTAACATTCCTACATATTGGTTGATAAAATAAAGATGTTGGTTGGAAAGGGGTTGTCCACTAACTTAACCTTTAAGATTAATAGGCCCACCTAAACTCGCCACCTGGATGTCTGCCGCTCTTTTGCACTCGACCCACCGGGCTCCTGGAATCAACATCTAGAAGGAGCACACTGTCACGGGTGTGTAAGGTGTGACAGACAGTCGTTCAGGAGTTCCTGAGGAGAAGCGTTTTGCTTTGTCGCTCTCTTCTGTGTGGTGGGGGGTTCAGAGTAATTTAAAGATCATTGGAGACAGGTACAAACGTATGGCTGACATTAAACGCTCGCAAGGTCCAGACCTAAGTGTGAATGACTTTGTGTGGTTGTCTACCAGGAATATCAAGTTGAAAATTCCTTCCTGGAAGCTGGGACCTAGGTTTATTGCCCGCTATAAAATAATCGCCATCATTAACCCTGCAGCGTTTCGTCTTGAGTTACCTCAGGCTCTTAAAATCCACAATGTGTTCCACAGGTCTCTGCTCAAAAAATATGTAGAACCTCTTGAGCCCTCTCCCCTGCCGCCGCCCCCAATAATGGTTGATGGTAATTTGGAGTTCCAAATTTCGAGGATTGTTGATTCTCGTCTCCAGCGTCGTTCCCTACAATACTTGGTGCCCTGGAAGGGTTATGGTCCAGAGGAACGGATGTGGGTTTCAGCATCAGAGGTGAATGCCCCCAGACTGGTTTGTTCGTTCCATGCCTCTCATCCTGAGTGTCTGGAGGCCACTCGTAGAAGGGGGGGGGGTACTGTCACAGGTGTGTCAGGTGTGACAAACAGTCATTCTGGATCCAACTGTAGAAGGTCATTACGCTTGGCTTTGCTGGCACCTTCTTGATCTTTTCATCTCTGTAGTGTAGTGATATCCTTCTCCCTCTAGGACCTAGCACTGATCTCCACCTTCTGCTGCTAATTGACATACCCTTGCTGGATGTATAAATACCTTCAGTCTCTCCAGAGAGTCGGCGGTGATAGCTCTATTTTCCTCTGTCCAGGCTTGAAGTACTAGTAGTCGGTAAGTATCTTCTTGGAGGCTCTACTGCAGTCTTCACAACATTTGCCTACTGACATACACACCTCTGCTGTTCCAAGGTACTGTCCGTACTCTTGGCTCTACACTGTTTGTCAATCTGCCACTGTTCTTCCAAGGTGCTGTCAAATCTGCTGCATCAAGGTGTTTTCCTGCCAATACAGACTCAACCCCACTACTTGAAGGAGCCTACCTGCCAATTCAGCTCAACTGTTCCAAGGCACTATCCACATACACTACTCTGCTGCATCAAAGTGCCGGTCTGCCAATCTAGCTCTGCTGTTCCAAGGTGATGTTCATATACTTGGCTTTGCTACACCAAGGAGCCTGCAAATTCAAGCCTGATGAAAACTATGAATATGAGTGAGGTGGGCAAACATGCACGGGACCCTCTTCACCGAAGTATTTTGGAGTGATAGAGCCTTAGACCTCAGTGGAGAGAGTCACAGGTACTGTATGTCTGACATCCTCTTCTCGGCTGTATGGGATCATCATTGGGCGTTTCATAGGTGGGGATCCCACTAGTGATAAGTAGAATGGACTATCCGCATAAAAGGTGACCTATCAAATTCCGTACAAGACAAATCGGATGAGCCAGCCAGAGAGGGTAAGTTTTGGAATACCCCTAGATTCAGTGATCAAAATACACTCTTTTCTATGCCTTTTGAACTCCAAATTAATAAGATCTGTTCTACGAGCGCTCTGGAAATCAATACAGCACAACCTTGTATGGTGTACCCAGGACTTCTGGTTTATTAGCACATGTAGGCACTTTAAATAGTGTCACAAACAAAGGAAAAAACTATGAGCCAATAGGAGCTTTAGGGTCATGAATAGAAATGTGAAAACTTCCCTGCCCATCAGTGTTACTTGATCCCTATGACACAGGGGTTACAAGACAAAAAGGAAACCACACACTCAAAATGGATTCTGTTCTCTCACAGTCCACAAGGTAGTAGAGACTACATGTTCCCTTCGTAAAATCAGGGGGTCGTGCATAAATATTTTTTTTCAAAGGGTTCAGATTGGTTAAAAAAAAAAATGATGGCAGCGATAATCATCATCGTTTGCCCGTTCTCTGCTGGTCTCTACTTCCTAGTCCTATTTCAACATGCAAGAAATGGCAGGAAGTGATTGGCTGAGTAGGCACTTTCTTCCTTTTCCTGTGGGTCGGGATAAGACCAGAAAGGCGAGACCGGTAGGGGCTGCAAAAGTATCGGACTGGTAAGGGTAAGTATCACTTGTTTTCTCTGATGGACATCCCCTTTAAGCTCCTCCCACATCCGATGACCACACCTCTTTCCATGACCACACCTCTTTTCTTATACCCTACACTTTATAAATATGTAATAGTTTCATTTGCTTCTCAATATAGAGGGAAAAAAAGGTTGGAAAGTAGGATCAAGATTCATAGCATCCTACGGGAGGTGATAAACCTCTGCGTCCGACTCCCCTTACGTAACGAGCGGCTGATATTAGTCACACCTCTGTGAGTTCATGTATCTGGAGGTCCCCGAACTGGAAATATGTTAGATGAAGTGGTGATTACAGGGCAGGGATTTTTCCCCGGACTTCCTGACAGTTATAGAATTAAAGAACATTACAGTTTGCTTCACCTACGCCTGGAACGGCTGATAACAGTGGACAATAGATTGCATTCAGCTACAGAGAAAACGAAGATAGCACAAGCTTCTGTCCCTTGCATTTACAGCTGCTGGAGAACCTAATCTCTTCAGTATGGGTTTCTATAGACTTTCTAGATTATATGTCATATCTCCCTTTTACTTTCCATTCATTGCTGTAATTGGACCTGAATCACACAGATTTTCTTACAAAGGCAGCGAAACTGTGAAACAACGGGTATAGCCAGGGTGCGGGAGTGAGGGGGAGATTTTCACTTCACTCTACAATAATTATTTATACACACGTGGTCAAAATTGCTGGTACCCCTCGTTTAATGAAAGAAAAACCCTCAATGGTCACGGAAATAACTTGAATCTGACAAAAGTAATAATTCCAGTCTGGCTTTTTTATGATTTTTTTTCAACAATGGTGTTCTCCTTGGTCGTCTCCCATGAAGTTCAGTTTGGATCAAACAACGACGGATGGTGCGATCTGACACTGATGTTCCTTGAGCTTGAAGTTCACCTTTAATCTCTTTAGAAGTTTTCCTGGACTCTTTCGTTACCATTCGTATTATCCGTCTCTTTTTATATGTCATCAATTTTCCTCCTGTGGCCACGTCCAGGGAGGTTGGCTACAGTCCCATGAATCTTAAATTTCTGAATAATATGTGCAACTGTAGTCACAGGAACATCAAGCAGCCTGGAGATGGTTTTATAACCTTTACCTTTAACATGCTTGTCTATAATTTTCTTTCTAATCTCCTGAGACAACACTTTCCTTTGCTTCCTCTGGTCCATGTTGAGTGTGGTACACATCATGTCACCAAACAGCACAGTGAGTATCTGTAGCCCTATATACAGGCCCACTGACTGATTACAAGATTGTAGACACCTGTGATGCTAATTAGTGGACACAACTTGATTTAACATGTCCCTTTTGTCACATTATTTTCAGGGGTTCCATCATTTCTGTCCAGGTCTATTTCATGAGTTTAATTTTTTGAAAAATTCTGTGGAATCAGGGTTGAAAAGCAATGTCTGACTTTCATTTGTTCATTTTCATAGATTTTAAATGTATTACTTTTGTCAGATTTAAGTTATTTCTGTGACCATTGTGGGTTTTTCTTTCATTAAACGAGGGGTACCAACAATTTTGACCACGTTTGTAGACATAGAAATAAATGATGAAATTCTGTCTGACTGCAGATGCCTCTAGGGTGAGCACATGGGTTTATACAGCTTTTAAAGGGTTAATTCCTATTTTCAGAAATGGGTATTGTCGGATAGCTCTTGTAAAAACAAGCATTTTTGCAATTTACTGCTTATTAAAATTTTCAGCCATTCTTGTGATATTAACGCTTTTTCTTTTGTTTACAGTTCGTTGCCTTGGAGACCGACCACCGCTACTAAACAGCAGAGCATGCACAGTGCTTACAAGTTATTTTCTATTGAGCTTTTAAGCACTGTTTTGAAGCTGGCCAGGATCACTGGAGCGTGTTCTTATCTCTTAAACCTCATCAGCTTCAGTGCAGTGCTTAGAAGCTAGATAGCAGCGGTGGTCGGTCTCCTTGGAAACAAGCTGTAAACAAAAGAAAAGTGTTCATATCTCAAGAACGGTTGCAAATTTTAATAAGCAGTAAATAGGAAAAGTGCTTGTTTTTACAAGCTCTATCCAACAACACTGATTTCTGAAAATGAAAATAACCCTTTAAATTCAGTATAAATACATATTCATGAAGTCCCCCCTAGTGGTAACTGCTAGTAACATTAGTGGAGACTAGCACTTCACCCTAATTTTATTCTGGCAATCTACAATTGTTTTAGGCCATCTGAGAGACCACTTTCATCATGCTTTTGGCTAAGAACTATTCTTTCTGACCCTATGTAACAAAGTTCTAGTGTATTCAACAGAGAGAGGGCAAATCTGGAAAACTCGCCTAGGGTTAAAAATAAAGGTGTCTGCCATTCTATAACAGAAGATATCTGTGCCAATCTCTAACTTCAAAGCCAGAGAGGCTTGATTGGGCAGGTTTCATTATGCAAACAGATATTTGCATCACAAAACTATCTAGAATACATATACGACAACAATACCGGGAGTTCAAAGTCCGACGCACCTGTATTAAAGGGACCAACGAGTATTAATAATAACAGGTTTTCCTGTTCCAGCTAATAAACCTATATTTGTCTTCTACTGTGATCTGAACATCTACATTCTTCAGACTTGTCTCACCCCTTTGGGTCCTCTTCTCCATAAGTGGTCCTGCATGGATGACATTTACTTTCCTATACTTGTCTCTCCTAGATTGGCTTAGGGTTCTGGTTCCCTGAAACCTGCAGTGTTTTATCCATAGTACACGGATTCCCCAGACACACCATGTGGCACCAGCCACACACACTAACTTCCTGCTTTACAGCACATTTTATAGTCTTTGGCACCACAGTGGCCTCTTGTGGCAGCAAGTAGCATTAAAGGTATAAATTCTTGCCCAAAAAATTATTAAATACCATGTGTTATTAGAGGAAAGTGCCCATGGATCCCATTGGGTTCACTTTTCCACAAGTAGCTTACATCCACTTCAATACACCTGTTTCTCCTGGCTTGGTTCAGTGTATCGCCCACCAAATTGTCTATCTTCATTAAAGCTTGCTGCTTACTGCGGCGTACAGTCTGTGATCCATGCTACATAGATTCCTCTGGCACAATATGTGGCTTCAGCCACACACACACTAACTTCCAGCTTCACAGTCCATCTTATAGGCTATAGCCATACAGTGGCCTCTAGTGGCCATAAATAACAGTGCAGGTATACATAAAAAACTATTTAACACCACATGGCTTTTCTGAGTTATAAAAGGAGGATAGTATGAACCATGAAGAGCAGTAAATTACTAATGAAACCACCTAATAGGATATTGTGAAAGATCCGCACCTCACCACACATCATTATTATATCAGAAGGATCACATAATGTGGTCTTCCCACTTTCACCAACGTGACGTTCCGCACCCCCTGGGGACACGTAAGGTCAGCTTGGTACAGGTTTACACAGACACCCCCTGTCTATGCGAGACCAGGGAGGCTCAGGGAGTGAGAGGATGTGGTCCTTGCAGTCGCTGATGTGGTACCGCACTCGCTCACAACCCGGACAGGCTAAGAGGCCCCTTTCATTAGCACCAGTGAAGTAGAACCTTATCAGCCAGGTAGAACTAGTTGTCATCTCAGGGCTGATATCCCGTAGTCCCATGGCCATGGCCTAGCCTATGAAGACTGGCAGAAAGTTGTTGACGCGCCCCCAGGGCCGTGGGGTACTCGGCAGCCGGGCCTTTGGTTGCCGGGGGATATCACGGTGGCTGGCCCGGCCCGTGGCCCAGGGCGGTCAACAAAAAGGGGAATTACTTTTAGAGAGTTCGTGACGCCACCTGTGGTGTCTGGTGAGGATCACCAGCGCTGCAACAGTCTTCTGAGGCAGATGTTAGGGCAGCTTGTGATGGGACGGCTCCCCACAGGTGGAGCAGGCCTCAGGGCAGTGAAGTGAGTGAGCGTGGGTTGCGCTGGGCGTTGTAGTGCAGAGAGGGAATGATGGCGCGGACAAAATAACTGGACAGAGGCGGTGCGGTGCAGTCATCCGTGTCTTTACTCACAGTTCTTTAGTTCCACAGGGTGCACTGTCAGATTACAGCCTCCCACGTCGCGCTGCGTTCACCGGGCAGGGGTTCAATCCTTCCTCAGACAGCTTGGGAATACCTGGCAGAACCCCACTTTCTCGTGTTCCTATTTTGATCGGCTTCACACTGGTCTTTCTCCCTCCTGCTCTGCGCTGCCCACTCTCAATCCTGTTCGGGTACTCAGAAGTCCCTCCTGTCCGTCGGAGTTACACAGACTTGCTTGACCCTCAAGGGACTAGAATGCGGCCACGATCCCTCTGTCTTCTGGCAGATGCGGGGCATACGGGTGCCTTCCTGCCCTCGCCGTACCCCCTGGGATCCCTTCTCAAAACGGAACCTACTCCCTGCTCCCCTCTGGGGCCTCCACTTGGCCCTACTTGTGGAGCAGATCTCCTACTGAAACTCTGCTCCCGGACTGTTCTTCTGAACTGTCCCGAGCTGTTCCTCTGAACAGCTCCCTAGAACTATCCACTCAACTAACCTACCACCCTAAGATGGCTTCCCCATTTATACTCCTACTAAGTGCTCCCTCTAACTACTTCCTCCACCCACACCCACTACTGGTTCCCCCTACCTTTGGGTCCCGCCCCCCCCACTCCAGCCAGGGTCAGGGCTCAGCAGCTGTGCTCTGCCTGTTGCCCCTCCAGCCGGCCTGGAGCAGTCTAGTGTTGGATGCAAGTGTTTGGGGTTCCGTGCAGCACTCCCTCCTTACCTGAGAGAAGGGAGACACCACACCGCTGGATGAGGTGCAGTACCCCTGTGGCGACTGAACCCTCAGGGTCGCCACATTGTCAAGGGACCTCCCACCACTTCCACCCATACACAAAACAGTGGATGGTTTCTGGGATGGGGACGGACCCTTCTGGCGCTGGGGACACATGGCTTTGAAGCCATGTCTGCAGAGATGACATAGTCAGAGTTAATAATAATCTTTTTATTTAAATAGCTCCAACATATTCCACAGCGCTTTACAATTTACAGACATTATTGGCACTGTCCCCATTGGGGCTCACAATCTACATTCTCTATCAGTTTGTGTTTGGAGTGTTGGATGTAACCAGAGACCCCGGAGGAAAACCATGCAGACACGGGGAGAACATACAAACTCCTTGCAGATGTTTTCCTTGGTGGGGTTTGAACCCAGGACCTCAACACTGCAAGGCTGCAATGCTAACCACTGAGCCACCATACCTCCTGTAGAGTTCCCCTACTGGCGTGGTGAGGGAAGCATGGGCAGTTGCCCCCTTGGGCTTGGGGGCAGGGACAGTAGAAAGCACGTTCATCTTACTCCCTCTCCAGCCGGCAAGTTTCTTGGCCTCTGGAGTCCTGTTGTTGGAGTACTCCTCAGCAAGTGTCGCTGTTGCAGACGCTCCCTTTGGCTTCTGATCATGGAGATACTGTCGCAGCTCCTTCAGCTGCTGGATGGTAGTGAGCTCCAATCACGTGGTCCATTGGTCAACTGCCCTCAGTATGGCCTGCAAATGATCAGCCCAGCTGTCTGCAGGACTCTGCTGCATACTCTGGAGTTTCTTCCGGTACATCTCAGGGGTCAAATTGTACTGCAGGACCAGAGCCTGCTTGATGTCCTCATAGCTCAGGGTGGTCTCGCTGGGCAGGTACCCAAAGATTTCCAGGGCCTTACCCCTGAGGGGAGGGGTTAAGAACCAGACCCACTGGTCCTCAGGCAGATGGCATTGATGGCAAGTTTTTTCAAATGGCAGCAAGAAAGTGTCCAAGTCACCTCCTTTGTCAAGCAGAGGGATGTCCTCCGCCCGTAGTTTCAGGACCCGGATCTCAGGGGACTCGCGACAGGCTGGGGTCTGCAACTAGATCTGGAGTTGGGGCTGAAGCATTTGTTGCTGGTGCTCACACTCACGCTGGCATTCTGCAGCTTCCTCGCAATGTTCTGCCATGAGGGTCTCTTAGGTGGTCTTGTCCCCAGCCTGGAGACTGGCCAAGGCAGCTTGCATGAGGGCATCCGAGCCTGCCTGGCTGGGGGGAAGGTCAGGCGGTGAGCGGCCCACTGCAGGACTGACCGTCGGTGACTAGCTCCTTGGAAGACTGGGCCGGACTCCCTCTATGCTTGAGCAACATCGTCTTCCACCTCCTCCCCACCGTCCATAGCATTGGCCATCACCCTGGCTCTGCCCATGGCCATCTTTGTAATCTTTTGTCACTGACACAGAGCTGCAACCTGATGCACCCACACACCTTACAGTATTTGCACTCGGACTGTTGAGTGCTGAGCTGATCTTAAGACCCCAGTGGCAAAAGCTACTGCTGGTAGTCTTTAGTGTCTGGGAGTATGGGTCCCACACTCACACATACTATTATCTCGATCCCACCACATTGCCACCACATGTGAAGGATCTGCAGCTTGCCACCCAGGCTGAAGTCACTATTACATCATGCGGTATGGTCTCCCCACTTGCTCTAATGTGACATTCCGTACCCCCTGGGGAAAAATAAGGTCAGCTTGGTACAGTTTTACACAGACACCCCCTGTCCACACGGGACCAGGAAAGCACAGGGAGTGAGAGGGGGTGGCCCACACAGTCACTGACATGGCGCCACACTCGCTCACACCCCTGACAGGCTGGGGGCCCCATTCACTAGCCCCAGTGAAACAGAACCTTATCAGCCCAGTAGGACTGCCACCAGATCCTTGTTCAATATAAGCCCAGTGTGTTAACGGGAATTATATTGGGCCAGAAACCAGCCCCGGTAGCAATGAAATTTAAACCGAGAAACGGACATGTGGATTTGTGAATCGAGATAAAAGAGCAGCTCAAGGTTAAATTATACAGGGAGGTCCAAAAGTAGGTGGACAGAAAGTGTAATAAGGTTATGAAGGGGGAGATTTATCAAACATGATGTAAAGTGAAACTGGCTCAGTTGCCCTTAGCAACCAATCAGATTCCACTTTTCATTCCTCACAGACTCTTTGGAAAATGAAAGGTGGAATCTGATTGGTTGCTAAGGTTTACTGAGCCAGTTTCACAGATCTAGTTTTCACAGATAGATCTCCTCCAAATCTGTTTTCTTTTCAGATAATTCAGATAACACATAATGGCAAATAATTTAAATACAGATCAAAGAAAATGGATTTTAACAGAGTATTGGAAATCTCAAAATGCTGAAACCGTTAGAGCAAATTGGGTTGACACATTTGGTACTCAAGCCCCAAAGAGACAAACCATTTACCGCATTCGTGACAAATTCAATGCAACTGGCTCAATCCTTAATGCGCCAAACACTGCTCGACCCAAAACAGTCTGTACAGAAGATAATAGACAACTTGTTGCTGAAACATTTGTTCAGAGTCCAAAAAAGTCACCAGAAGAGCCTCTTTGGAATTGGGAATTTCACGAGCTTCTATCATGCGAATCCTGAAATCTATTGGGTGGAAGCTTATCGTCCACGTCTAATTCATGGTTTATTGGAGGATGATCCAGACAGGCGGCTGCAATTTAGTGAGATTATGCTTAACGAAACTGAAGAAAATCCAGTAATTTTAGATAACATTATGTGGAGTGATGAAGCTTCTTTCAAATTATCCGGCCATATTAACAGACATAATTGTATTTACTGGTATAATGAGAACATGCATTTAACATTAGAGCAACAATTAAATGAGCCTGGTGTCAATGTTTGGGGTGGTATTTCAAGTTTTTGGTGTTTTAGGACCAATATTTTTTGATGGAACAGTCACAGGAGATAAGTAACATAGTAACATAGTTTGTAAAGCCGAATAAAGACTTGCGTCCATCAAGTTCGACCTGTTAGTTCTGTAATTGCTAAAGTTGATCCAGAGGAGGGCAAAAACCCCAAATGATTTAGCCAATCTTCACCTGAGGAAAAATTCCCTCCCGACTCTGAAACCAGCAGTCAGAATAAATCCCTGTATCAACCTACTATTTTATTTTATTTTTAAGTATATGCTGAAATCTGCCTGGTATCTAGAAATGCATCCAGTCCCCGCTTGAACTGGTGTAGTGAATCTGACATTACCGTCTCCTCACTCAGTGAATTCCATATTCTCACTGCTCTTACCGTAAAGAACCCCTTCCTATGCTGGTGCTGAAACCTTTTCTCTTCCAGTCTTAGTGAATGCCCTCTTGTTACCGTAATATCCCTCCTTTTGAACAAATCCCGGGCAAGGTCTCTTTACTGTCCCCTAACATATTTGTACACATTTATTATGTCCCCCCTCAACCTTCTCTTTTCCAGGCTGAATAGTCCTAGTTTTGCCAACCTCTCTGGGTATTGCAGTCCCTCCATTCCCTTTATTAATTTTGTTGCCCTCCTTTGTACCTTTTCAAGCTCATTTATATCCTTAAATATATCTCGAAATTCTAATGAATCAAGTTGTTCCCCAGTTACAGCAACAGCCTAATTCACATGACCTTTATTTCCAACAAGATGGGGCCCCTCCACATTATTCAAGAGTGGTCCGCGAGTATCTTGATGAAACATTTCCTAATAAATGGATTGGCTGAAGAGGCCCACTTGATTGGCCGGCACGTTCACCAGACTTGACCACAATGGATTTTTTCTTTTGGGGAGTACTCAAGGACAAAGTTTATAGTCGAAAACCAAAAAGTGTCAGTGATTTGAAAACTTACATAAGAGATGCATTTCAAGAAATTAATACCCAAAGAGACTTGTGCAAAAAAGTTTGTCGAAGCGTAAGAGGCGACTTCAAAGCTGTGCAGATTGTAATGGAAAACAGTGTGAGCACCTGCGTTGATAAAATTTAAGGGCTTTTGTATTATTGTTCAGAATAAAATTTAATTGTCAATGTTATGCTTGTGTTAGTAAATATAATTTTATATATAAATCAAAATAAATGTTATTATTTTCTGTCCACCTACTTTTGGACCACCCTGTATATTTAATTGCCTCAAGGTCACACTAGACAATACACTATATACACAATAGTTATACATATAAAATGGTCAGATATGCAAATAGAAGAGTGGTAGGACAAAATATGCAGAAGATGAGAGTCGGTTACCAGTCAGATGAAAGGCCTAGCTTGTGGGGGAGGGGCTGTCACATGGGAGGCTTGTGGAGCCCTCTGTTCCTTGACTTCTCCCCACATTATATGTCATTGTGACCTTCCTGGAAAAAGGCACTGGGCCATGTTTCACATGAGCATGTAACCCCTTGGTGTCACTCCCCTCCTGCCCCCTGTTAGGAATCGTGAATCTGTGCTCCCACTTGGGAATAGAGCAGGTCCGGTGCTACGCTACTCCGGTCGCAGGCGCCGCCATTGTTCTGATCCTGGAGGCGGAGCTACTATGCGTGCACGGAGATTGTTGCACGGAGATTGTCCCAATTTTTTCGAGGATCGTATTCTGGTGTTGTAGAATGTGTGAGGACGTGGGATGCCGTGTCTCCCACTGATATTAACGGCTACCCAGGCAACGCAGGATGCTGTTTTGACTGGTACGAAGCAATGGTGGAATTGTGTTTCTTCTGCTGTGCAGGCTAGCAGGGAATGGCTATCTGAGGATGATTGGGAGGTAGTCAACACCACTTGTTCATTAGGTGGGCTATTTAATCCTACTCCCTGCTCAGTGCTTTGCTGTTTATTGCAGTTCTTATGTGCCTATGGTGGTGAGTGGTGCTAGCATAGTGCTGCTATTTTTTCAGGTTTTTTTTCATTTTCTCTTGTGGTTTCACTTCCTGGGGTTCTTGCAGGAGTATTCACTTGGTTCTTGACTAGGCACCAGCCGCGTCACCAGACACCAGCTGTCCAGTGACAGTGGGCCTGGGAAGGGCTTTGCCAAAGCCCCCTTTCCATTTACTGGGAGCTGGGTGAAAAGTATTCCCAGTCCTCAAGGGCTCACATAGCTGGGCAGCTTGTGCCAAGTGTGTCTGTAGCTGTGCCTTTACTAGTTTTGGTGCCAGTCTTGCTGGGTCCCTTTGCAAAGCGCATTACACCCCCTGAGCTGGTGTGATGCTCACAGCCCTGCCCAGAGAGATGGGGGGTACTCGGAGCCGGATCAGATGTTGGGGGGGTGATGTAGCCGTGGCCTGGACCCGTTCTGTGCCCAGGGCCGTCACATTAAAACGGTGTAATGGGCTTTCAGAGTTGGTGTTACTCGAGTGGTTGTGTTGACTATGCCACCTGTGGTGTCTGGTGATTCCCCACCAGCACTGCGTTCAGTCTTCTAAGGCGGGATGTAGTGGCAGCCGGAGATGATACTACTCCCCACAGGCGGAGCAGGGCCTCAGGGCAGAGAGAACAGGAGGATGGGAACTGTAGTGGGAGTTGTGGTGCGGTGCGGTGCCGCGTTGCAATAAGAAACCAGAGGCCATAGGGGTAGTCTTCCAAGCTTTACTCACGGTAGAATGCACAGCTGTAAGGCTTCTCCCTGCTCCTCGCGGCGCGCTGCGGCCACCAGGACCGGGGGTCCGACAACCTCCGGGTAGTTCAGTTGCTCTGGTCAGGACCCCGCACCAGAGTGTTCCTAGAAGTTCCCACTAGGTCCTCTCCTGTCCGTATGTGGTGCGTGTACTAAGGCCGGGTCTCCCTCTGGACTGTGCACAGAACAAGGGTACGGGTGGCAATTCCGCTCCGTCCTTTACCCGGTGGGATCCACTGAGCCTCCGGGCTTCTCCGACTAAGACGTGAAGTGACAGAGTCAGATATCCCCCTTTTGCAGCAGGACTCCCTCTGACTAGGCCAGAATAGTGAGGACAGGTGGCGTATACCGCTCCGTCTGCATCCCCCTGGGATCCTTTTGCCTGCGGAGCTTTACTCCTCTGATCCCCTCCAGGCCTTCTTGGGCAGGGACCTTGACCGGGTAGAGACAGCTGTTAACTCTAGCCCGCTCCTTGACTCAAGGCCAGAGTACGAGGACCGTGTCCCCATCAACTGCAGGTTCACACAGAAAGCCACGTTCAATGATGAAGATCACAATCAAAGGACCATAAGCCCAAGATGGCTGTTTATTAAATATGAAATATTGAGGGTAACCTAAATGTGTGTCCTCCACCCTCACCCACTACTAGGTTCCAGCTATCTTTTGGTTCCCCCATCTCCACTTATCCCGGCTGGGGCAGCACCCTGGTGCATATTAGCCCCCTTCAGGTGGGAGAGGTGTAGTGTTGGATGCAGAGGTGGGGTCCTGACAGCTGCACCATCCTTACCTCAAAGGAGAGATACCACACCTCATTAAAGAGATGCAGTACCCCTGTGGTGACCGAACCCTCAGGGGTGCCACACTGGACCTAAATCTCATCCCCTTGTCTCTAGCCGCTAATAACTCCAAAACTTCCGATGGACCATGACTCCTTAATGGACAGTCCTAGGAAGGCGGTTCTGGTGCCATCGGGTCCGGCCGGGCCCCTGCTACATGTTAAGGCCAAACACAGCTTTGCTATCCGGTTTCTACTAGCTGTTCTATGTATCACCATACCCCTGAGTGCTAGAACATGTCGAGACCCAGGCGGGCGTTTGCCATGTTCTGAGGATCTCTGAACTATACAGGATGTATGGCTAGGACGTACAGTATCTCCATATTCTCCTTATGAAATCATAGCTGACTCAACAAAGCAGTTTAGACTGCATGGTATCCAAAAGACAAGCAAGCCTTTTGTCCTGAGCATAGCTGGCTCACGGTGTGAGATCTGTCACTCACAGCCTAGCTGCTGCTGGGTGTTCTGTTACTGCTGCACAAAGGGGTTTTTATAATCCCAAATAAGATGCAAATGATTGATATTAAATTATATCTCCAATATTCTTCACAGAAATATTATTCAGAGAATTAAGAGTAACAATGTGGGGACTAGTCCTCTATATAAGACCACCATCAGCCCCTCTCTCATTCTCTTTCCCTCACAAATTTTCCATGTTTGGGATGTAGTGTGTGCATTTATCTGAATAACTCTCGTCTCCCTGCAAAATATTTGCTTGACTGCCACATTTATAGTAACATCCACCTCCTGTATTATTTTTAGTACCTTGTGGTGTTTGTGCTCCGGACTATGTGAAATATACATCTGAAATCATGGCGAGATCTGAGCGAGCGTCAGCAACTATCAAAGAGGAGCGCGTATGTTATGTGTGTAATCACACTGATGAGCCGGCATGATCTATCATATTCATCTTATCTATCGATCTACAGTATATATCTATTCATCTATCTATTATCTATCTGCTATCTATCTATCATCTATCTATCATCTATCTATTATCTATCATCTATCTATCTATCATCTATTATTTATCTATTATCTATCTATTATCTATCTATCTATCATCTATCTATTATCTATCATCTATCTAGTATCTATCTATCATCTATTATCTATCTATCATCTATCTATTATCTATCTATTATCTATCTATCATCTATCTATCTATTATCTATCATCTATCTATCATCTATTATCTATCTATTATCTATCTATTCATCTATCTATTATCTATCTATCTATTATCTATCTATTATTTATCTATCTATCTATCTATTATCTATCTATCTATTATCTATCTATCAATTATCTATCTATTATCTATCATTTATTATCTATCATCTATCTATTATTTATCTATCATCTATCTATTATCTATCATCTATCTATCTATTATCTATCATCTATTCATCTTTCTATCTATTATCTATTTATTACCTATTATCTATCTATCATCTATCTATTATTATCTATTATCTATCTATCATCTATCTATTTATCTATTATCTATCTATCTATTATCTATATATTATTTATCTATTATCTATCTATTATCTATCTATCTATCTATTACTTATCTATTATCTATCTATCATCTATCTATTATCTATCTATTACCTATTATCTATCTATCATCTATCTATTATCTATCATCTATATATTATTTATCTATTATCTATCTATCATCTATCTATTATCTATCTATCATCTATCTATTATTTATCTATTATCTATCTATCATCTATCTATTATCTATCTATCTATTATCTATCCATCATCTATCTATCTATTATCTATCTATCATCTATCTATTATCTATCATCTATCTATTATCTATCTATCATCTATCTATTATCTATCTATTATCTATCTATTATCTATCATCTATCTATTATCTATCTATTATCTATCATCTATTATCTATCTATTATCTATCTATCATCTATCCATCTATTATCTATATATTATCTATCTATTATCTATCTATTATCTATCATCCATCTATTATCTATCTATAATCTATCATCTATTATCTATCTATTATCTATCTATCATCTATTATCTATCTATTATCTATCATCTATCTATTATCTATCTATTATTTTTCTATTATCTATCTATTATCTATCTATTATCTATATATTATCTATCATCTATCTATTATCTATCTATTATCTATCTATCATCTATCTATCTATTATCTATCTATCATCTATCTATTATCTATCTATTATCTATCTATCTATCATCTATCTATTATCTATCATCTATCTATTATCTATCTATCATCTATTATCTATCTATCATCTATCTATTATCTACAGTGCTGGCTAAAAGTATTGGCACCCCTGCAATTCTGTCAGATAATACTCAGTTTCTTCCTGAAAATGATTGCAATCACAAATTCTTTGGTATTATTATCTTCATTTAATTTGTCTTCAATGAAAAAACACAAAAAGAATTGTCCTAAAGCCAAATTGGATATAATTCCACACCAAACCTAAAAAAGGGGGTGGACAAAAGTATTGGCACTGTTTGAAAAATCATGTGATGCTTCTCTAATTCGTGTAATTAACAGCACCTGTAACTTACCTGTGGCACCTAACAGGTGTTGGCAATAACTAAATCACACTTGTAGCCAGTTAACATGGATTAAAGGTGACTCAACCTCTGTCCTGTGTCCTTGTGTGTACCACATTGAGCATGGAGAAAAGAAAGAAGACCAAAGAACTGTCTGAGGACTTGAGAAACCAAATTGTGAAGAAGCATGAGCAATCTCAAGGCTACAAGTCCATCTCCAAAGACCTGAATGTTCCTGTGTCTTCCGTGCGCAGTGTCATCAAGAAGTGTAAAGCCCATGGCACTGTGGCTAACCTCCCTAGATGTGGACGGAAAAGAAAAATTGACGAGAGATTTCAACGCAAGATTGTGCGGATGGTGGATAAAGAACCTCGACTAACGTCCAAACAAGTTCAAGCTGCCCTGCAGTCCGAGGGTACAACAGTGTCAACCCGTACTATCCGTCGGCGTCTGAATGAAAAGGGACTGTATGGTAGGATACCCAGGAAGACCCCACTTCTTACCCCGAGACCTAAAAAAGCCAGGCTGGAGTTTGCCAAAACTTACCTGAGAAAGCCTAAAACGTTTTGGAAGAATGTTCTCTGGTCAGATGAGACAAAAGTAGAGCTTTTTGGGAAAAAGCATCAACATAGAGTGTACAGGGAAAAAAAGAGGCATTCAAAGAAAAGAACACGGTCCCTACAGTCAAACATGGCGGAGGTTCCCTGATGTTTTGGGGTTGCTTTGCTGCCTCTGGCACTGGACTGCTTGACCGTGTGCATGGCATTATGAAGTCTGAAGACTACCAACAAATTTTGCAGCATAATGTAGGGCCCAGTGTGAGAAAGCTGGGTCTCCCTCAGAGGTCATGGGTCTTCCAGCAGGACAATGACCCAAAACACAGTTCCAAAAGCACTATAAAATGGTTTGAGAGAAAGCACTGGAGACTTCTAAGGTGGCCAGCAATGAGTCCAGACCTGAATCCCATAGAACACCTGTGGAGAGATCTCAAAATGGCAGTTTGGAGAAGGCTCCCTTCAAATATCAGGGACCTGGAGCAGTTTGCCAAAGAAGAATGGTCTACAATTCCAGCAGAGCATTGTAAGAAACTCATTGATGGTTACCGGAAGCGGTTGTTCGCAGTTATTTTGGCTAAAGGTTGTGCAACCAAGTATTAGGCTGAGGGTGCCAATACTTTTGTCTGGCCCATTTTTGGAGTTTTGTGTGAAATGATCAATGATTTGATTTTTGCTTCATTCTCTTTTGTGTTTTTTCCTTGCAAGCAAATTAAATGAAGATAATAATACCAAAGAATTTGTGATTGCAATCATTTTCAGGAAGAAACTGAGTATTATCTGACAGAATTGCAGGGGCGCCAATACTTTTGGCCACCACTGTATTTATCTTTCTATCTATTATCTATCTATTATCTATCATCTATCTATCTATTATCTATCTATCTATCATCTATCTATCATCTATCTATTATCTATCTATTATCTATCATCTATCTATCATCTATCTATTATCTATAATCTATCTATTATCTATCTATCATCTATCTATCTATTATCTATTTATCTTTCTATCTATTCTCTATCTATCATCTATCTATTATCTATCTAGTATCTATCTATTATCTATCTATTATCTATCATCTATCTATTTATTATCTATCTATTATCTATCATCTATCTATCTATTATCTATCTATCTTCTATCTATTATCTATTTATCTTCTATCTATTATCTATCTATCATCTATTATCTATCTATTATCTATCATCTATCTATTATCTATCTATTATCTATCTATCATCTATTATCTATCTATTATCTATCAATTATCTATCTATCATCTATTATCTATCTATTATCTATCTATTATCTATCTATCATCTATTATCTATCTATCATCTATCTATTATCTATCTATTATCTATCTATCATCTATTATCTATCTATTATCTATATATTATCTATCTATTATCTATCTATCATCTATTATCTATCTATTATCTATCTATTATCTATCTATCTATCATCTATTATCTATCTATTATCTATCTATTATCTATCATCTATCTATTATCTATCTATTATCTATTATCTATCTATTATCTATCTATCATCTATCTATTATCTATCATCTATCTATTATCTATCTATTATCTATCTATTATCTATCTATCATCTATCTATTATCTATCATCTATCTATCATCTATCTATTATCTATCATCTATCTATTATCTATCTATCATCTATTATCTATCTATCATCTATCTATTATCTATCTATTATCTATAATCTATCTATTATCTATATATATTATCTATCTATTATCTATCTATTATCAATCTTGCACCTAATGATTATAAAAGCAAAAACAAAAACATTCCTCCTCATCTGGATTTTTGTACTATTTTCGGATATATAAATAGTACTTGTAGCACTTTGGTTTGTTTTTTACCCTCTGGACAGCAGACATTACACGGTCAGTGTGGGAGCTGTGGAAATTCCCGGTGACAGGATGATGATGGTCCTGCTCCTCCTCCGCCAGGTTCGGCCTTCTCTTCCCTCCTGGAAAGGTCACTGTTTTTCTCCACTTTCCATTTTCTGACTCCAGAAGAAATATTCGGCAATATTAAATAAAGTTTATTTTGTAAGTAAAAAAAAAAAAGGAAAAAAGTGGAATGTAGAACAGAATCCAGCAAATGATCGGCTCAGTGAGGACAGGAAGGACACCTGGTGGTGCCGGCGGCCAGGGACAGGGAGGGGGTATCTGGATGAATAAGTTTCTTTATCAGCACTTTCAATAGTAACATTTAAAAAATAAATAATTAAAAAGTAAGACTTCTTCTTTTTTATAATTTAACTTTTGAACATTTTGTAATTTGAATTTTTTACATTTTGTAAAAGCTCAAAATCAGGAAACTCGTCCCTCTAAAATGCCCACTTATGTGCAGGGTTTGCCAGATAGAGAAGTGTGATCGATCACTGCACAGAATACCTTTCCTCCAGAGTCCAGTGGTGTTGGCTTTACACCACTCTATCCGATGCTCGGCATTGTGCTTGGTGATGTACGGCTGCATGCAGCTGCTCGACCATGAAGCTCCCGGAGGGGGCGCAGTGTTTGTGGTAACATTATGCCAGAAGAGGTCTGGTCTTTGCAGCTATGGAGTCAGCAGAAAGTTGGTGTTTTTTCTGCCCTCTGCTCCTCAGCATTCGGCCCCCCGCTCCGTGACGTTACAGTGTCTCCACTTCGTGGCTGAGTTGCTGCAGTTTCTTCCATTTCTCAATAATATCACTCACGGGTGATGGCGGAAGATTCAGGAGGAAGAAATGTCATGAACTTACTTGTTACCCCGGAGGCTCCTAAGACGGCGCTAGTATCAGTGAGCTCTACTCCACTGGCCATTGTCTCACGTTAGTGAATGCAGACGGAATGTTTTGGGCTGGATGTTATACAACGGGGGGACAAGGCTCCAGATGCTATACATCGGGGAGGCCAGGGGCCAGATATTATATACCAGGGGCGAGGAACCGGATGTTATACATCGGGGGGCGAGGGGCCGGATATTATACACTGGGGGCGACGGGCAGGATGTAATACACTGGGGACGAGAGGCTGGATGTTATACACCGGGGGTGAGGGGCTGGATGTTATACACCGGGGGTGAGGGGCTGGATGTTATACACTGGGGGTGAGGGGCTGGATGTTATACACTGGGGGTGAGGGGCTGGATGTTATACACTGGGGGCGAGGGGCTGGATGTTATA
The DNA here is from genome assembly GCF_046119375.1 of Phyllobates terribilis. NCBI lineage: Eukaryota > Metazoa > Chordata > Amphibia > Anura > Dendrobatidae > Phyllobates > Phyllobates terribilis. The sequence continues at coordinate 158,533,273 of NW_027362770.1, forward strand.
CACTGGGGGTGCGGGGCTGGATGTTATACACTGGGGGTGAGGGGCTGGATGTTATACACTGGGGGTGAGGGGCTGGATTTTATACACCGGGGGCAGGCGGCTGGATGTTATACACTGGGGGTGAGGGGCTGGATGTTATACACTGGGGGAGAGGGGCTGGATGTTATACACTGGGGGTGAGGGGCTGGATGTTATACACTGGGGGTGAGGGGCTGGATGTTATACACTGGGGGTGAGGGGCTGGATGTTATACACTGGGGGTGAGGGGCTGGATGTTATACACTGGGGGTGAGGGGCTGGATGTTATACACTGGGGGTGAGGGGCTGGATGTTATACACTGGGGGTGAGGGGCTGGATGTTATACACTGGGGGTGAGGGGCTGGATGTTATACACTGGGGGTGAGGGGCTGGATTTTATACACCGGGGGCAGGCGGCTGGATGTTATACACTGGGGGTGAGGGGCTGGATGTTATACACCGGGGGTGAGGGGCTGGATGTTATACACTGGGGACGAGAGGCTGGATGTTATACACTGGTGGTGAGGGGTTGGATGTTATACACCGGGGGTGAGGGGCTGGATGTTATACACTGGGGACGAGAGGCTGGATGTTATACACTGGTGGTGAGGGGTTGGATGTTATACACTGGGGGTGAGGGGCTGGATGTTATACACTGAGGGTGAGGGGCTGGATGTTATACACTGGGGGTGAGGGGCTGGATGTTATACACTGGGGGTGAGGGGCTGGATGTTATACACTGGGGGTGAGGGGCTGGATGTTATACACTGGGGGTGAGGGGCTGGATGTTATACACTGGGGGTGAGGGGCTGGATGTTATACACTGGGGGTGAGGGGCTGGATGTTATACACTGGGGGCGAGGGGCTGGATGTTATACACTGGGGGTGAGGGGCTGGATGTTATACACTGAGGGTGAGGGGCTGGATGTTATACACTGGGGGTGAGGGGCTGGATGTTATACACTGGGGGTGAGGGGCTGGATGTTATACACTGGGGGTGAGGGGCTGGATGTTATACACTGGGGGTGAGGGGCTGGATGTTATACACTGGGGACGAGAGGCTGGATGTTATACACTGGGGACGAGAGGCTGGATGTTATACACTGGTGGTGAGGGGCTGGATGTTATACACTGAGGGTGAGGGGCTGGATGTTATACACTGGGGGTGAGGGGCTGGATGTTATACACTGGGGGTGAGGGGCTGGATTTTATACACTGGGGGTGAGGGGCTGGATGTTATACACTGGGGGTGAGGGGCTGGATGTTATACACTGGGGGCGAGGGGCTGGATGTTATACACTGGGGGTGAGGGGCTGGATGTTATACACTGAGGGTGAGGGGCTGGATGTTATACACTGGGGGTGAGGGGCTGGATGTTATACACTGGGGGTGAGGGGCTGGATGTTATACACTGGGGGTGAGGGGCTGGATGTTATACACTGGGGGCGAGGGGCTGGATGTTATACACTGGGGGTGAGGGGCTGGATGTTATACACTGGGGGTGAGGGGCTGGATGTTATACCCTGGGGGTGAGGGGCTGGATGTTATACACTGGGGGTGAGGGGCTGGATGTTATACACTGGGGGTGAGGGGCTGGATGTTATACACTGGGGGTGAGGGGCTGGATGTTATACACTGTGGACGAGAGGCTGGATGTTATACACTGGTGGTGAGGGGCTGGATGTTATACACTGGGGGTGAGGGGCTGGATGTTATACACTGGGGACGAGGGGCTGGATGTTATACACTGGGGGTGAGGGGCTGGATGTTATACACTGGGGGCGACGGGCAGGATGTAATACACTGGGGACGAGAGGCTGGATGTTATACACCGGGGGTGAGGGGCTGGATGTTATACACCGGGGGTGAGGGGCTGGATGTTATACACTGGGGGTGAGGGGCTGGATGTTATACACTGGGGGTGAGGGGCTGGATGTTATACACCGGGGGTGAGGGGCTGGATGTTATACACTGGGGACGAGAGGCTGGATGTTATACACTGGTGGTGAGGGGTTGGATGTTATACACTGGGGGTGAGGGGCTGGATGTTATACACCGGGGGTGAGGGGCTGGATGTTATACACTGGGGACGAGAGGCTGGATGTTATACACTGGTGGTGAGGGGTTGGATGTTATACACTGGGGGTGAGGGGCTGGATGTTATACACTGAGGGTGAGGGGCTGGATGTTATACACTGGGGGTGAGGGGCTGGATGTTATACACTGGGGGTGAGGGGCTGGATGTTATACACTGGGGGTGAGGGGCTGGATGTTATACACTGGGGGTGAGGGGCTGGATGTTATACACTGGGGGTGAGGGGCTGGATGTTATACACTGGGGGTGAGGGGCTGGATGTTATACACTGGGGGCGAGGGGCTGGATGTTATACACTGGGGGTGAGGGGCTGGATGTTATACACTGAGGGTGAGGGGCTGGATGTTATACACTGGGGGTGAGGGGCTGGATGTTATACACTGGGGGTGAGGGGCTGGATGTTATACACTGGGGGTGAGGGGCTGGATGTTATACACTGGGGACGAGAGGCTGGATGTTATACACTGGGGACGAGAGGCTGGATGTTATACACTGGTGGTGAGGGGCTGGATGTTATACACTGAGGGTGAGGGGCTGGATGTTATACACTGGGGGTGAGGGGCTGGATGTTATACACTGGGGGTGAGGGGCTGGATGTTATACACTGGGGGTGAGGGGCTGGATGTTATACACTGGGGGTGAGGGGCTGGATGTTATACACTGGGGGCGAGGGGCTGGATGTTATACACTGGGGGTGAGGGGCTGGATGTTATACACTGAGGGTGAGGGGCTGGATGTTATACACTGGGGGTGAGGGGCTGGATGTTATACACTGGGGGTGAGGGGCTGGATGTTATACACTGGGGGTGAGGGGCTGGATGTTATACACTGGGGGTGAGGGGCTGGATGTTATACACTGAGGGTGAGGGGCTGGATGTTATACACTGGGGGCGAGGGGCTGGATGTTATACACTGGGGGTGAGGGGCTGGATGTTATACACTGGGGGTGAGGGGCTGGATGTTATACCCTGGGGGTGAGGGGCTGGATGTTATACACTGGGGGTGAGGGGCTGGATGTTATACACTGGGGGTGAGGGGCTGGATGTTATACACTGGGGGTGAGGGGCTGGATGTTATACACTGGGGGTGAGGGGCTGGATGTTATACACTGGGGGTGAGGGGCTGGATGTTATACACTGGGGGTGAGGGGCTGGATGTTATACACTGGGGACGAGGGGCTGGATGTTATACACTGGGGGTGAGGGGCTGGATGTTATACACTGGGGGCGACGGGCAGGATGTAATACACTGGGGACGAGAGGCTGGATGTTATACACCGGGGGTGAGGGGCTGGATGTTATACACTGGGGGTGAGGGGCTGGATGTTATACACTGGGGGTGAGGGGCTGGATGTTATACACTGGGGGTGAGGGGCTGGATTTTATACACCGGGGGCAGGCGGCTGGATGTTATACACTGGGGGTGAGGGGCTGGATGTTATACACCGGGGGTGAGGGGCTGGATGTTATACACTGGGGACGAGAGGCTGGATGTTATACACTGGTGGTGAGGGGTTGGATGTTATACACTGGGGGTGAGGGGCTGGATGTTATACACCGGGGGTGAGGGGCTGGATGTTATACACTGGGGACGAGAGGCTGGATGTTATACACTGGTGGTGAGGGGTTGGATGTTATACACTGGGGGTGAGGGGCTGGATGTTATACACTGAGGGTGAGGGGCTGGATGTTATACACTGGGGGTGAGGGGCTGGATGTTATACACTGGGGGTGAGGGGCTGGATGTTATACACTGGGGGTGAGGGGCTGGATGTTATACACTGGGGGTGAGGGGCTGGATGTTATACACTGGGGGTGAGGGGCTGGATGTTATACACTGGGGGTGAGGGGCTGGATGTTATACACTGGGGGTGAGGGGCTGGATGTTATACACTGGGGGCGAGGGGCTGGATGTTATACACTGGGGGTGAGGGGCTGGATGTTATACACTGAGGGTGAGGGGCTGGATGTTATACACTGGGGGTGAGGGGCTGGATGTTATACACTGGGGGTGAGGGGCTGGATGTTATACACTGGGGGTGAGGGGCTGGATGTTATACACTGGGGACGAGAGGCTGGATGTTATACACTGGTGGTGAGGGGCTGGATGTTATACACTGAGGGTGAGGGGCTGGATGTTATACACTGGGGGTGAGGGGCTGGATGTTATACACTGGGGGTGAGGGGCTGGATGTTATACACTGGGGGTGAGGGGCTGGATGTTATACACTGGGGGTGAGGGGCTGGATGTTATACACTGGGGGCGAGGGGCTGGATGTTATACACTGGGGGTGAGGGGCTGGATGTTATACACTGAGGGTGAGGGGCTGGATGTTATACACTGGGGGCGAGGGGCTGGATGTTATACACTGGGGGTGAGGGGCTGGATGTTATACACTGGGGGTGAGGGGCTGGATGTTATACACTGGGGGCGAGGGGCTGGATGTTATACACTGGGGGTGAGGGGCTGGATGTTATACACTGGGGGTGAGGGGCTGGATGTTATACCCTGGGGGTGAGGGGCTGGATGTTATACACTGGGGGTGAGGGGCTGGATGTTATACACTGGGGGTGAGGGGCTGGATGTTATACACTGGGGGTGAGGGGCTGGATGTTATACACTGGGGGTGAGGGGCTGGATGTTATACACTGGGGGTGAGGGGCTGGATGTTATACACTGGGGACGAGAGGCTGGATGTTATACACTGGTGGTGAGGGGCTGGATGTTATACACTGGGGGTGAGGGGCTGGATGTTATACACTGGGGACGAGGGGCTGGATGTTATACACTGGGGGTGAGGGGCTGGATGTTATACACTGGGGACGAGGGGCTGGATGTTATACACTGGGGGTGAAGGGCTGGATGTTATACACTGAGGGTGAGGGGCTGGATGTTATACACTGGTGGTGAGGGGCTGGATGTTATACACCGGGGGCAGGCGGCTGGATGTTATACACTGGGGGCAGGAGGCTGGATGTTATACACTGGGGGCGAGGGGCTGGATGTTATACACTGGTGTAGCACCCCGAGGGCTCGGCTGCTACAGGGGTATTGCACCTCAGACCAGAGGTGTGATATTTCACTCCCGGGTAAGGATGGAGTGTGGACCAGGACTCGTTTAGCTGCATGCACCACACACACCCCATTTCCGAGGGACAGCTCAACGGTGCTCCCACAGAAGTGCAGGCACGACAGCTTCTGTCCCTGGCTGGAGTGGGACGGGGAAAGGAAAACCCAGTGGTGTAGGAGCAGATAGGGGTGGGTCTCTGGGCATAGGCAGGAGCCCATTGGTTGCAAGTCACCTGGGCTCGGGTGTCAGAAGGAGGTATAAAAGGTGGGCACCATCTTAGATCAGGGTTCAGTTCAGTGGAGACAGTCTGAGGAGAAGACAGGAAGCAGAGCCCCTGCATGGGCTCTGCTCTGCAGGCAGGCCTTGTCAGGAGGCTGGAGCCTGAGAGAGAGAGAGAGAAGAAGGAACAGAAAGGAAAGTAGGAAAGGAACTGGAACAGAGGAGAAAGGAAGCAAGGAACACAGAGAAAGGCCCAGAGACACGAGGACAGAAGGAACCCCATATGCCCAGAGGAGATACAGGGTGAAGGGTTGGCAGAACAGGGTACCGGAACCCAAATTGGTGGAGGCAACAGATTCCTCAGCCAAAGACCAGAGGTTGTTACCACATCTTGGTGCAACCCCTCACTACATCCACCAGAAAGGCATACCGTATAGGGTCAGGGAAACCGGAGAGAGGTTTCGCCAACAGAAGGCCCGAGGAAGCTGGACAAAGGTGGGTCACTGGTGGGGACCGCCAGAGAAAGGAAAGAGAAGGGAGCTCTGAACCACACTCCGGAATTGCCTGGGAGTTGACCGAGTCCCTCACCTGGTGGACGCAGCATGACTCGGGCGGTCCTAACTGCGCACAAGTGACCTGATAAAGAACTGTGAGTAAAGCATTGAAAACTGCAACTGCACGTCTCTGTGGTTCCTCGCCGCACCAGCACCATCAGTACTGGGACACTCACACCATCACCACCATCATCCACATTAGCTGCCCTGAGGCAATACTTCTCCCGTGGGGAGTCATCCCATACTCAGCTGCGCAAACAACATCAGCCTCAGCGGTCTGCAGCGCAGCGGCGGTCCCCACTGACCGCAATCCACGGGTGGTGTAGTCGGACACTTATTACAATACAAATAGACTGCCACTGGTTTGACCACCCTGGGCACGGACCGGGTCAGCGCCACGGAGACTACAACCCCCAGTGACGCGCCCCCTGGGACATATTCCTTTTTGAGGGGAATACCCGGCACCGGATCAGATGGGGGGTTGTAGTCTCCGAGCGGCTGTGACCCGGCCCGTGCCCAGGGCGTCAAGCTCAGTGTTATGTGGCAGTCCTACAGATGTTATTAAGAGTTCTTTTGTGTCGACTACGCCACCCGTTGTGATGCGGTCACTGTGGCCGCCGCTGCAGCAGGGTCCGCTGAGGCTGATGGTGGGTGCGCAGCTTGGTGGGATAACCCCCAACGGGAGGGGTATAGCCTCAGGGGGGACAGGCGCAGAGGATGGGGGTTGTGGTGGTGCAGTGCAGACGGCAATGAAGACAGAGTCGGGTTGTGCAGTTAAGGGTGTTTACTTACTGCAGATGTTGTACTGGTCACTCCAGCTGCGAGTGACCACCCGAGCCGTGCTGCGTCCACCAGGTCCTGGATCCAGCCAACCCCCAAACAAGTCCGGAGCGTGGCCCTGAGCTCTCCTTCTGTCCCGTTCTCTGGCCGTCCCCACCAGTAATCCACCTAGGTCCAGCTCCCTCGGGCCTTCTGTTGGGACACCCTTGGCCCTGGGTTCCCTGACCCTTCATGTGGTGTGCCTTCGGGGTGGATATGATGGGTGGCCGTGGCAGATGCTGCCCACGGCCTCCGGTCTCTGGCTAGGGTGTGTTTTCTGCCCCCACCAGCTTGGGTTCCGGTACCCTGTGCCGACTCCTCACCCGGTGCTTTAATTTGGGTTCTTGGGTCCTTTCTGTTCTCCCCTCTGGGTACTCCTTCTCTGCTCCTCTCTCACTCAGGGTCTCTCTTCTCCCTTGCTGCAGGCTGACTTCCTCTCTGCTTGCTGTCTGCTCCTCTGCAGCTGTCTTGCTGTCTCCAACTGACTTGTTCTCTGCATCTGACTTGTTCTCTGCATCTGACCCTGATCTTAGTTGGTGCTCACCTTATATACACCCTCTATGTGTGAGCTCAGGTGACCAGCACCCAATGAGCTCCTATCTTTACCCAGGCTGCTCCCCCTATCTGCCCCTACACTACTTGGGATGTACCACCCCCCTCCCACTCCAGCCAGGAACAGACTCGGTCGTACCTGCACATTTCTAAGTGGGAGTACCGTCGGCCTGTTCCTCGGAAATGGGATGTGTGTAGTGCATGCAGCCTACCGAGCTCAGTTCCACACTCCATCCTTACCCGGGAGTGGAATACCACACCTCTGGGTTGAGGTGCAATACCCCTGTAGCAGCCGAATCCTCAGGGTGCTACATTCCCCCCTGGTAAATCACAGCACGTCCTCGGGCTGTAAGACATAAATAACACCAAAAACATACATTTTTTTTTTTTTTCATAAACATAATAAAACATATAAAACATTATATATATATAAAACTTTTCATATAAACATTCTCGTCGTCTCTTGTTTCAGGTTCCTCCTCCGGACACTGTGCAACGTGTGTCCGGGAAAAGTGCGACAGTCTCTAAGAAAAACTGGTTTTCCTATAAAACCGGTAGGGGGCGCTTTAGGAAGCGCAACTATATACAGGGGAAGTTGGCCGCTCTCAGTCCTCGGCCAGGTAGAGGGAAGGGAATGGCTGCTCACAGTCCTCAGCCTGTGGGATGAAGGGGTTAACGGGTAAACAGTTCACTCAGCTGGTCCCAACGGGGACTATATATATTTAGCAACAGTTTCTTTATACCCCGATCGGGTAACTATTTACATCACTGCTCTGCCGCACTCAACGGCGTCTTCCTCCTGCTCTTTGCTTATAACTGGTTGTAACTTCAGACCCGTCCGGGTCCTCTTGCTCCTCCTCCTCGCACTGCAACTCCTCCTCCGTCAGGCGGTGTACGTGGAGGGCGTAAGGTCCTTTGGCACACTTGTGCCGGGTAAAGGTGACCTCGTCTCCGATGTAGAGGTCACGACCTCTGTGCCCCTCCGGCAGATGGGACTCCACGTCTCTGCGCGTGACAAAGACGTCGCCGTGGGTGTTGTTGTCTCGAATGAAGCCCCACCCATGCTGCAGATTAAACTTTATTACAGTCCCGGTGGTACGGGGACTGTGCGCTGCACGGGGGTCCCTCCTGGTCCGGCTCTTCTGCTCGGCGCTCCTTATTTGGGCCTGTTGTTCCCGGACCCGCCTCTCTCTCCGCTCCCTCGCAAACTCCTCGAGCTGTTGGCGGCAGCACTCCGCACGCTCTGCTGCAGCGGCCCTAGTTTCCTGAGTGAACCCCATTAGATCTTCTCCGGTGGGGTCCCACTCAAACTGTGCTTCCGCTAGCGGGGGCGAGATCCTTATTACGGGCTTCGGAGCCGGAATCAGGGGTGCACACATGGCCCCAACCCTCCTCTGGTGCTCCAGTTCGTAATACTTCTGGGGCCAGATGAAAGGCTGCCCGTCCGGCCACGTGTGCTGGGCAAACAAGTCCTCTCCCAGATGCGGCACCCTTGATTTTACGGGTGCGGGCGCGGTGGTGGTGGCGCCCGGGTTGCCCAGGCCTTGCGGCCAGGCCTGGGGCACCTGGAAGGTGAAGGGCACCGTTAGTACGGCGGCGCCCTGGGCTACCTGGCCTTGCGACCAGGCCGGAGGCTCCGCGGAGGTAGGGGGCGCTGTTGGTGATGCGACGCCCGGGAATTCTAGGCCCTGCGACCAGGCTGGTGGTACTTCCTGCTTGGTCACGCTCGGGGTCGAGGCGTGTGACGTCACAGGGGTCGCGGCGGCGGCTTCCGGTTGGGGCCTAGTCTGCGTCGGTGACATGGCGTTTTCGGGCACAGCAGGGGGACTTTCGGGCTCTGCGACGGGGAGCTGGGGCAGGTAAGCGGTGTCACGGCTTGGGGTATAGGCGTCCCCTTTACCTGCCTCCATGCGTTCGGCTCCCTCCTCGGCGCCGTCTCCGGCCTTGGGTCCTCCCGCGCCATCCTCAGAGGCGGTCTCCTTCCTCATCTCGGCTGGCGTGCTCCGGGTCTTGGTTTCAGCTTGCTGGGCCATCTCCCGGCTCCATTCCGCCAATATCTCGCGCTGTACCCGGGCCATCCTCCGTGCGAGGCCCTCCAGGGCAGTCTGTGCACACTCCCGGTCTCGGGGGAGCTGTGCAAGGACCTCCACTAGGCCTAGTGGGGTCGTGGTGTCCAGCAGGCTCCTGACCAACGGGTCGGTGCTGCTCTGCTCTTCTTCCAGCAGGCTCCTGGCCAGCGGGCCGGTGCTGCTCTGCTCTCTGGACATCTCCGGGTGAGCTTCTCTGCTACTCCTTGTTAGACTTCTTGCCTCCGGGTGCGCTCGCTCCAGACTGCTCCAGGCGGCACCCATCTTCGCTCTTTTCTTTCGTCTCCTCCCACTTCGAGGGCGGTCCCGGGGCATCTCGGTGACTGTCAGCTCCAGGGGTAGTTCTTTCACGCTGACAGACACCTCTAGCATCACAGTCTCTGTTGGTGGGGGCGGTTTCCACTTTTGGCGCCATTTTCTGTCCTGGCCCACGATGGGAGGTGGCCTCTTGCCCTCCTTTGGCACGCCCATAATGGCGTCCGCTGCTCTTCCAAGGCGGGAAATCTTCGGATTTGGCGGGAAGCGTCGCCCAGTGGCGGGAAACTCTGCAGATGGCGGGAACAAGCTGGAAATGGCGGACAAACGGCGGGAAACGACCTGTGATGGGGTCCGATGGCGTGGACCCTCCGGAACCAGCGGGAGACTTCTTTCTGAGGTAAACTTGCACTTTTCTTCAGGCACGCAATACCCGGGTGTTGCGGGCACGTAATCCTGCCGACTACGCCAAAGTTGACGCGCCCCCTGGGACATATTCCTTTTTGAGGGGAATACCCGGCACCGGATCAGATGGGGGGTTGTAGTCTCCGAGCGGCTGTGACCCGGCCCGTGCCCAGGGCGTCAAGCTCAGTGTTATGTGGCAGTCCTACAGATGTTATTAAGAGTTCTTTTGTGTCGACTACGCCACCCGTTGTGATGCGGTCACTGTGGCCGCCGCTGCAGCAGGGTCCGCTGAGGCTGATGGTGGGTGCGCAGCTTGGTGGGATAACCCCCAACGGGAGGGGTATAGCCTCAGGGGGGACAGGTGCAGAGGATGGGGGTTGTGGTGGTGCAGTGCAGACGGCAATGAAGACAGAGTCGGGTTGTGCAGTTAAGGGTGTTTACTTACTGCAGATGTTGTACTGGTCACTCCAGCTGCGAGTGACCACCCGAGCCGTGCTGCGTCCACCAGGTCCTGGATCCAGCCAACCCCCAAACAAGTCCGGAGCGTGGCCCTGAGCTCTCCTTCTGTCCCGTTCTCTGGCCGTCCCCACCAGTAATCCACCTAGGTCCAGCTCCCTCGGGCCTTCTGTTGGGACACCCTTGGCCCTGGGTTCCCTGACCCTTCATGTGGTGTGCCTTCGGGGTGGATATGATGGGTGGCCGTGGCAGATGCTGCCCACGGCCTCCGGTCTCTGGCTAGGGTGTGTTTTCTGCCCCCACCAGCTTGGGTTCCGGTACCCTGTGCCGACTCCTCACCCGGTGCTTTAATTTGGGTTCTTGGGTCCTTTCTGTTCTCCCCTCTGGGTACTCCTTCTCTGCTCCTCTCTCACTCAGGGTCTCTCTTCTCCCTTGCTGCAGGCTGACTTCCTCTCTGCTTGCTGTCTGCTCCTCTGCAGCTGTCTTGCTGTCTCCAACTGACTTGTTCTCTGCATCTGACTTGTTCTCTGCATCTGACCCTGATCTTAGTTGGTGCCCACCTTATATACACCCTCTATGTGTGAGCTCAGGTGACCAGCACCCAATGAGCTCCTATCTTTACCCAGGCTGCTCCCCCTATCTGCCCCTACACTACTTGGGATGTACCACCCCCCTCCCACTCCAGCCAGGAACAGACTCGGTCGTACCTGCACATTTCTAAGTGGGAGTACCGTCGGCCTGTTCCTCGGAAATGGGATGTGTGTAGTGCATGCAGCCTACCGAGCTCAGTTCCAAACTCCATCCTTACCCGGGAGTGGAATACCACACCTCTGGGTTGAGGTGCAATACCCCTGTAGCAGCCGAATCCTCAGGGTGCTACACCAGCATCTTACAGAAGGCCCGGCTCCGGGTATCCCCTGCACAGCACAGGCCCAGGGGGCGCGTCACTGGGGGTGAGGGGCTGGATGTCATACACTGGGGGTGAGGGGCTGGATGTTATACACTGAGGGTGAGGGGCTGGATGTTATACACTGAGGGTGAGGGGCTGGATGTTATACACCGGGGGTGAGGGGCTGGATGTTATACACTGAGGGTGAGGGGCTGGAAGTTATACACCGGGGGCAGGCGGCTGGATGTTATACACTGAGGGTGAGGGGCTGGATGTTATACACTGAGGGTGAGGGGCTGGATGTTATACACTGGTGGTGAGGGGCTGGATGTTATACACCGGGGGCAGGCGGCTGGATGTTATACACTGGGGGCGAGGGGCTGGATGTTATACACTGGGGGTGAGGGGCTGGATGTTATACACTGGGGGCAGGTGGCTGGATGTTATACACTGAGGGTGAGGGGCTGGATGTTATACACTGAGGGTGAGGGGCTGGATGTTATACACCGGGGGCAGGCGGCTGGATGTTATACACCGGGGGTGCGGGGCCGGATGTTATACACTGGAGGCGAGGGGCTGGATGTTATACACTGGGGGTGAGGGGCTGGATGTTATACACCGGGGGCAGGCGGCTGGATGTTATACACTGAGGGTGAGGGGCTGGATGTTATACACCGGGGGCAAGCGGCTGGATGTTATACACTGGGGGTGAGGGGCTGGATGTTATACACTGGGGGCGAGGGGCTGGATGTTATACACTGGGGGTGAGGGGCTGGATGTTATACACTGGGGGTGAGGGGCTGGATGTTATACACTGGGGGTGAGGGGCTGGATGTTATACACTGAGGGTGAGGGGCTGGATGTTATACACTGAGGGTGAGGGGCTGGATGTTATACACTGGGGGTGAGGGGCTGGATGTTATACACTGGGGGTGAGGGGCTGGATGTTATACACTGGGGGTGAGGGGCTGGATGTTATACACTGGGGGTGAGGGGCTGGATGTTATACACTTGGGGTGAGGGGCTGGATGTTATACACTGAGGGTGAGGGGCTGGATGTTATACACTGGGGGTGAGGGGCTGGATGTTATAAACTGAGGGTGAGGGGCTGGATGTTATACACTGGGGGTGAGGGGCTGGATGTTATACACTGAGGGTGAGGGGCTGGATGTTATACACTGGGGGTGAGGGGCTGGATGTTATACACTGGGGGTGAGGGGCTGGATGTTATACACTGGGGGCAAGCGGCTGGATGTTATACACCGGGGGTGAGGGGCTGGATGTTATACACCGGGGGCAGGCGGCTGGATGTTATACACCGGGAGCAGGCGGCTGGATGTTATACACTGGGGGCAGGCGGCTGGATGTTATACACTGGGGGTGAGGGGCTGGATGTCATACACTGGGGGCGAGGGGCTGGATGTTATGCACTGAGGGTGAGGGGCTGGATGTTATACACCGGGGGCAGGCGGCTGGATGTTATACACTGGGGGTGAGGGGCTGGATGTCATACACTGGGGGCGAGGGGCTGGATGTTATACACCGGGGGCAGGCGGCTGGATGTTATACACTGAGGGTGAGGGGCTGGATGTTATACACTGGGGGTGAGGGGCTGGATGTTATACACTGGGGGTGAGGGGCTGGATGTTATACACTGGGGGCGAGGGGCTGGATGTTATACACTGGGCGTGAGGGGCTGGATGTTATACACTGGGCGTGAGGGGCTGGATGTTATACACTGGGGGTGAGGGGCTGGATGTTATACACTGGGGGCGAGGGGCTGGATGTTTTACACTGGGGACGAGAGGCTGGATGCTATACACTGGGGGTGAGGGGCTGGATGTTATACACTGGGGGTGAGGGGCTGGATGTTATGCACTGGGGGCGAGGGGCTGGATGTTATACACTGGGGGTGAGGGGCTGGATGTTATACACTGGGGGCAGGCGGCTGGATGTTATACACTGAGGGTGAGGGGCTGGATGTTATACACCGGGGGCAGGCGGCTGGATGTTATACACTGAGGGTGAGGGGCTGGATGTTATACACCGGGGGCAGGCGGCTGGATGTTATACACCGGGGGTGAGGGGCTGGATGTTATACACTGGGGGTGAGGGGCTGGATGTTATACACTGGGGGTGAGGGGCTGGATGTTATACACTGGGGGTGAGGGGCTGGATGTTATACACTGGGGGTGAGGGGCCGGATGTTATACACTGGGGGTGAGGGGCTGGATGTTATACACTGGGGGTGAGGGGCTGGATGTTATACACTGGGGGCGAGGGGCTGGATGTTATACACGGGGGGTGAGGGGCTGGATGTTATACACCGGGGGCAGGCGGCTGGATGTTATACACTGGGGGTGAGGGGCTGGATGTTATACACTGGGGGTGAGGGGCCGGATGTTATACACTGGGGGCGAGGGGCTGGATGTTATACACCGGGGGCAGGCGGCTGGATGTTATACACTGGGGGTGAGGGGCTGGATGTTATACACTGGGGGCGAGGGGCTGGATGTTATACACTGGGGGTGAGGGGCTGGATGTTATACACCGGGGGCAGGCGGCTGGATGTTATACACTGGGGGCGAGGGGCTGGATGTTATACACTGGGGGCGAGGGGCTGGAAGTTATACACTGGGGGCGAGGGGCCGGATGTTATACATCGGGGGCAGGCGGCTGGATGTTATACACTGGGGGTGAGGGGCTGGATGTTATACACTGGGGGTGAGGGGCTGGATGTTATACACTGGGGGTGAGGGGCTGGATGTTATACACTGGGGGTGAGGGGCTGGATGTTATACACTGGGGGCGAGGGGCTGGATGTTTTACACTGGGGACGAGAGGCTGGATGCTATACACTGGGGGTGAGGGGCTGGATGTTATACACTGGGGGTGAGGGGCTGGATGTTATACACTGGAGGCGAGGGTCTGGATGTTATACACTGGGGGTGAGGGGCTGGAAGTTATACACTGGGGGCAGGCGGCTGGATGTTATACACTGAGGGTGAGGGGCTGGATGTTATACACCGGGGGCAGGCGGCTGGATGTTATACACCGGGGGTGCGGGGCCGGATGTTATACACTGGAGGCGAGGGGCTGGATGTTATACACTGGGGGTGAGGGGCTGGATGTTATACACCGGGGGCAGACGGCTGGATGTTATACACTGAGGGTGAGGGGCTGGATGTTATACACCGGGGGCAAGCGGCTGGATGTTATACACTGGGGGTGAGGGGCTGGATGTTATACACTGGGGGCGAGGGGCTGGATGTTATACACTGGGGGTGAGGGGCTGGATGTTATACACTGGGGGTGAGGGGCTGGATGTTATACACTGGGGGTGAGGGGCTGGATGTTATACACTGAGGGTGAGGGGCTGGATGTTATACACTGAGGGTGAGGGGCTGGATGTTATACACTGGGGGTGAGGGGCTGGATGTTATACACTGGGGGTGAGGGGCTGGATGTTATACACTGGGGGTGAGGGGCTGGATGTTATACACTGGGGGTGAGGGGCTGGATGTTATACACTTGGGGTGAGGGGCTGGATGTTATACACTGGGGGTGAGGGGCTGGATGTTATACACTGGAGGCAAGCGGCTGGATGTTATACACCGGGGGTGAGGGGCTGGATGTTATACACCGGGGGCAGGCGGCTGGATGTTATACACCGGGAGCAGGCGGCTGGATGTTATACACTGGGGGCAGGCGGCTGGATGTTATACACTGGGGGTGAGGGGCTGGATGTCATACACTGGGGGCGAGGGGCTGGATGTTATACACCGGGGGCGAGGGGCTGGATGTTATGCACTGAGGGTGAGGGGCTGGATGTTATACACCGGGGGCAGGCGGCTGGATGTTATACACTGGGGGTGAGGGGCTGGATGTCATACACTGGGGGCGAGGGGCTGGATGTTATACACCGGGGGCAGGCGGCTGGATGTTATACACTGAGGGTGAGGGGCTGGATGTTATACACTGGGGGTGAGGGGCTGGATGTTATACACTGGGGGTGAGGGGCTGGATGTTATACACTGGGGGCGAGGGGCTGGATGTTATACACTGGGCGTGAGGGGCTGGATGTTATACACTGGGCGTGAGGGGCTGGATGTTATACACTGGGGGTGAGGGGCTGGATGTTATACACTGGGGGCGAGGGGCTGGATGTTTTACACTGGGGACGAGAGGCTGGATGCTATACACTGGGGGTGAGGGGCTGGATGTTATACACTGGGGGTGAGGGGCTGGATGTTATACACTGGGGGCGAGGGGCTGGATGTTATACACTGGGGGTGAGGGGCTGGATGTTATATACTGGGGGCAGGCGGCTGGATGTTATACACTGAGGGTGAGGGGCTGGATGTTATACACCGGGGGCAGGCGGCTGGATGTTATACACTGAGGGTGAGGGGCTGGATGTTATACACCGGGGGCAGGCGGCTGGATGTTATACACCGGGGGTGAGGGGCTGGATGTTATACACTGGGGGTGAGGGGCTGGATGTTATACACTGGGGGTGAGGGGCTGGATGTTATACACTGGGGGTGAGGGGCTGGATGTTATACACTGGGGGTGAGGGGCCGGATGTTATACACTGGGGGCGAGGGGCTGGATGTTATACACGGGGGGTGAGGGGCTGGATGTTATACACCGGGGGCAGGCGGCTGGATGTTATACACTGGGGGTGAGGGGCTGGATGTTATACACTGGGGGTGAGGGGCCGGATGTTATACACTGGGGGCGAGGGGCTGGATGTTATACACCGGGGGCAGGCGGCTGGATGTTATACACTGGGGGCGAGGGGCTGGATGTTATACACTGGGGGCGAGGGGCTGGATGTTATACACTGGGGGTGAGGGGCTGGATGTTATACACCGGGGGCAGGCGGCTGGATGTTATACACTGGGGGCGAGGGGCTGGATGTTATACACTGGGGGCGAGGGGCTGGAAGTTATACACTGGGGGCGAGGGGCCGGATGTTATACATCGGGGGCAGGCGGCTGGATGTTATACACTGGGGGTGAGGGGCTGGATGTTATACACTGGGGGTGAGGGGCTGGATGTTATACACCGGGGGCAGGCGGCTGGATGTTATACACTGGGGGTGAGGGGCCGGATGTTATACACTGGGGGCGAGGGGCTGGATGTTATACACTGGGGGTGAGGAGCTGGATGTTATACACTGGGGGCCGGCGGCCGGATGTTATACACCGGGGGCAGGCGGCTGGATGTTATACACCGGGGGCGAGGGGCTGGATGTTATACACCGGGGGCAGGCGGCTGGATGTTATACACTGGGGGCAGGCGGCTGGATGTTATACACTGGGGGTGAGGGGCTGGATGTTATACACTGGGGGTGAGGGGCTGGATGTTATACACTGGGGGAGAGGGGCTGGATGTTATACACTGGGGGTGAGGGGCTGGATGTTATACACTGGGGATGAGGGGCTGGATGTTATACACTGGGGGCGAGGGGCTGGATGTTATACACTGGGTGTGAGGGGCTGGATGTTATACACTGGGGGTGAGGGGCTGGATGTTATACACTGAGGGTGAGGGGCTGGATGTTATACACTGGGGGCAGGCGGCTGGATGTTATACACTGGGGGTGAGGGGCTGGATGTTATACACTGGAGGTGAGGGGCTGGATGTTATACACCGGGGACGAGGGGCTGGATGTTATACACTGAGGGTGAGGGGCTGGATGTTATACACCGGGGGCAGGCGGCTGGATGTTACACACTGGGGGTGAGGGGCTGGATGTTATACACTGAGGGTGAGGGGCTGGATGTTATACACTGAGGGTGAGGGGCTGGATGTTATACACTGGGGGCGAGGGGCTGGATGCTATACACTGGGGGTGAGGGGCTGGATGTTATACACTGGGGGCGAGTGGCTGGATGTTATACACTGGGGGTGAGGGGCTGGATGTTATACACTGGGGGTGAGGGGCTGGATGTTATACACTGAGGGTGAGGGGCTGGATGTTATACACTGAGGGTGAGGGGCTGGATGTTATACACTGGGGGTGAGGGGCTGGATGTTATACACTGGGGGTGAGGGGCTGGATGTTATACACTGGGGGTGAGGGGCTGGATGTTATACACTTGGGGTGAGGGGCTGGATGTTATACACTGAGGGTGAGGGGCTGGATGTTATACACTGGGGGTGAGGGGCTGGATGTTATACACTGAGGGTGAGGGGCTGGATGTTATACACTGGGGGTGAGGGGCTGGATGTTATACACTGAGGGTGAGGGGCTGGATGTTATACACTGGGGGTGAGGGGCTGGATGTTATACACTGGGGGTGAGGGGCTGGATGTTATACACTGGGGGTGAGGGGCTGGATGTTATACACTTGGGGTGAGGGGCTGGATGTTATACACTGGGGGCGAGGGGCTGGATGTTATACACTGGGGGTGAGGGGCTGGATGTTATACACCGGGGGCAGGCGGCTGGATGTTATACACTGGGGGCGAGGTGCTGGATGTTATACACTGGGGGTGAGGGGCTGGATGTTATACACTGGGGGCAGGCGGCTGGATGTTATACACTGGGGGTGAGGGGCTGGATGTTATACACTGGGGGTGAGGGGCTGGATGTTATACACTGGGGGTGAGGGGCTGGATGTTATACACTGGGGGCAGGCGGCTGGATGTTATACACTGGGGGTGAGGGGCTGGATGTTATACACTGGGGGTGAGGGGCTGGATGTTATACACTGGGGGCAGGCGGCTGGATGTTATACACTGGGGGTGAGGGGCTGGATGTTATACACTGGGGGTGAGGGGCTGGATGTTATACACTTGGGGTGAGGGGCTGGATGTTATACACTGAGGGTGAGGGGCTGGATGTTATACACTGGGGGTGAGGGGCTGGATGTTATACACCGGGGGCGAGGGGCTGGATGTTATACACTGAGGGTGAGGGGCTGGATGTTATACACCGGGGGCAGGCGGCTGGATGTTATACACTGAGGGTGAGGGGCTGGATGTTATACACTGGGGGTGAGGGGCTGGATGTTATACACTGGGGGTGAGGGGCTGGATGTTATACACTGGGGGCAGACGGCTGGATGTTATACACTGAGGGTGAGGGGCTGGATGTTATACACCGGGGGCAGGCGGCTGGATGTTATACACCGGGGGTGAGGGGCTGGATGTTATACAATGGGGGTGAGGGGCTGGATGTTATACACTGGGGGTGAGGGGCTGGATGTTATACACTGGGGACGAGAGGCTGGATGTTATACACTGGGGGTGAGGGGCTGGATGTTATACACTGGGGGTGAGGGGCTGGATGTTATACACTGGGGGTGAGGGGCCGGATATTATACACTGGGGGCGACGGGCAGGATGTAATACACTGGGGACGAGAGGCTGGATGCTATACACTGGGGGTGAGGGGCTGGATGTTATACACTGGGGGTGAGGGGCTGGATGTTATACACTGGGGGTGAGGGGCTGGATGTTATACACTGGGGGCGAGGGGCTGGATGTTATACACTGGGGGTGAGGGGCTGGATGTTATACACTGGGGGTGAGGGGCTGGATATTATACACTGGGGGTGAGGGGCAGGATGTTATACACTGGGGGTGAGGGGCTGGATGTTATACACTGGGGACGAGAGGCTGGATATTATACACTGGGGGTGAGGGGCTGGATGTTATACACTGGGGGTGAGGGGCAGGATGTTATACACTGGGGGTGAGGGACTGGATGTTATACACTGGGGGTGAGGGACTGGATGTTATACACTGGGGGTGAGGGACTGGATGTTATACACTGGGGGTGAGGGACTGGATGTTATACACTGGGGGTGAGGGGCTGGATGTTATACACTGGGGGAAGGCGGCTGGATGTTATACACTGGGGGTGAGGGGTTGGATGTTATACACCGGGGGTTGAGGGGCTGGATGTTATACACTGGGGGCGATGGACCGGATGTTATACACTGGGGGCGAGGGGCTGGATGTTATACACCGGGGGCAGGCGGCTGGATGTTATACACCGGGGGCAGGCGGCTGGATGTTATACACTGGGGGTGAGGGGCTGGATGTTATACACTGAGGGTGAGGGGCTGGATGTTATACACCGGGGGCGAGGGGCTGGATGTTATACACTGAGGGTGAGGGGCTGGATGTTATACACTGGGGGTGAGGGGCTGGATGTTATACACTGGGGGTGAGGGGCTGGATGTTATACACTGGGGGTGAGGGGCTGGATGTTATACACTGGGGGTGAGGGGCTGGATGTTATACACCGGGGGCAGGCGGCTGGATGTTATACACTGGGGGCGAGGGGCTGGATGTTATACACTGGGGGTGAGGGGCTGGATGTTATACACTGGGGGTGAGGGGCTGGATGTTATACACTGGGGGCGAGGGGCTGGATGTTATACACTGGGGGTGAGGGGCTGGATGTTATACACTGGGGGTGAGGGGCTGGATGTTATACACTGGGGGTGAGGGGCTGGATGTTATACACTGAGGGTGAGGGGCTGGATGTTATACACTGGGGGTGAGGGGCTGGATGTTATACACTGAGGGTGAGGGGCTGGATGTTATACACTGAGGGTGAGGGGCTGGATGTTATAAACTGGGGGAAGGCGGCTGGATGTTATACACTGGGGGTGAGGGGCTGGATGTTATACACTGGAGGTGAGGGGCTGGATGTTATACACTGAGGGCGAGGGGCTGGATGTTATACACTGAGGGTGAGGGGCTGGATGTTATACATCGGGGGCAGGCGGCTGGATGTTATACACTGGGGGTGAGGGGCCGGATGTTATACACTGGGGGTGAGGGGCTGGATGTTATACACTGGGGGTGAGGGGCCGGATGTTATACACTGGGGGCGAGGGGCTGGATGTTATACACTGGGGGTGAGGGGCTGGATGTTATACACTGGGGGCGAGGGGCCGGATGTTATACACTGGGGGCAGGCGGCTGGATGTTATACACTGGGGGTGAGGGGCTGGATGTTATACACCGGGGTATGAGGGGCCGGATGTTATACACTGGGGGCGAGGGGCTGGATGTTATACACTGGGGGTGAGGGGCTGGATGTTATACACTGGGGGTGAGGGGCTGGATGTTATACACTGAGGGTGAGGGGCTGGATGTTATACACTGGGGGTGAGGGGCTGGATGTTATACACTGAGGGTGAGGGGCTGGATGTTATACACTGAGGGTGAGGGGCTGGATGTTATACACTGGGGGAAGGCGGCTGGATGTTATACACTGGGGGTGAGGGGCTGGATGTTATACACTGGAGGTGAGGGGCTGGATGTTATACACTGAGGGCGAGGGGCTGGATGTTATACACTGAGGGTGAGGGGCTGGATGTTATACACCGGGGGCAGGCGGCTGGATGTTATACACTGGAGGGTGAGGGGCTGGATGTTATGCACTGGGGGCAGGCGGCTGGATGTTATACACCGGGGGTGAGGGGCCGGATGTTATACACTGGGGGTGAGGGGCTGGATGTTATACACTGGGGGTGAGGGGGTGGATGTTATACACTGGGGGTGAGGGGCTGGATGTTATACACTGAGGGTGAGGGGCTGGATGTTATACACTGGGGGTGAGGGGCTGGATGTTATACACTGAGGGTGAGGGGCTGGATGTTATACACTGAGGGTGAGGGGCTGGATGTTATACACCGGGGGAAGGCGGCTGGATGTTATACACTGGGGGTGAGGGGCTGGATGTTATACACTGGAGGTGAGGGGCTGGATGTTATACACTGAGGGCGAGGGGCTGGATGTTATACAATGAGGGTGAGGGGCTGGATGTTATACACCGGGGGCAGGCGGCTGGATGTTATACACCGGGGGTGAGGGGCTGGATGTTATACACTGGGGGTTGAGGGGCTGGATGTTATACACTGGGGGTGAGGGGCTGGATGTTATACACTGGGGGTTGAGGGGCTGGATGTTATACACTGGGGGTTGAGGGGCTGGATGTTATACACTGGGGGTTGAGGGGCTGGATGTTATACACTGGGGGTGAGGGGCTGGATATTATACACTGGAGGGTGAGGGGCTGGATGTTATACACTGGGGGTGAGGGGCTGGATGTTATACACTGGGGGTGAGGGGCTGGATGTTATACACTGGGGGTGAGGGGCTGGATGTTATACACTGGGGGCGAGGGGCTGGATGTTATACACTGGGGGCGAGGGGCTGGATGTTATACACCGGGGGTGAGGGGCTGGATGTTATACACTGGGGGCGAGGGGCTGGATGTTATACACCGGGGGTGAGGGGCTGGATGTTATACACCGGGGGCAGGCGGCTGGATGTTATACACTGGGGGCAGGCGGCTGGATGTTATACACCGGGGGCAGGCGGCTGGATGTTATACACTGGGGGCAGGCGGCTGGATGTTATACACCAGGGGCAGGCGGCTGGATGTTATACACTGGGGGCATGTGGCTGGATGTTATACACCGGGGGCAGGCGGCTGGATGTTATACACTGG
Organism: Phyllobates terribilis; assembly: GCF_046119375.1. Classification (NCBI taxonomy): domain Eukaryota; kingdom Metazoa; phylum Chordata; class Amphibia; order Anura; family Dendrobatidae; genus Phyllobates; species Phyllobates terribilis. The sequence continues at coordinate 158,555,179 of NW_027362770.1, forward strand.
GGGTGAGGGGCTGGATGTTATACACTGGGGGTGAGGGGCTGGATGTTATACACCGGGGGCAGGCGGCTGGATGTTATACACTGGGGGTGAGGGGCTGGATGTTATACACCAGGGGCAGGCGGCTGGATGTTATACACTAGGGGTGAGGGGCTGGATGTTATACACTGCGGGTGAGGGGCTGGATGTTATACACCGGTGGCCGGCGGCTGGATGTTATACACTGGGGGCGAGGGGCTGGATGTTATACACTGGGGGCAGGCGGCTGGATGTTATACACTGGGGGTGAGGGGCTGGATGTTATACACCGGGGGCAGGCGGCTGGATGTTATACACTGGGGGCGAGGGGCAGGATGTTATACACCGGGGGCAGGCGGCTGGATGTTATACACTGGGGGCAGGCGGCTGGATGTTATACACTGGGGGTGAGGGGCTGGATGTTATACACCGGGGTATGAGGGTCGGATGTTATACACTGGGGGCGAGGGGCTGGATGTTATACACTGGGGGTGAGGAGCTGGATGTTATACACTGGGGGCAAGCGGCTGGATTTTATACACCGGGGGCGAGGGGCTGGATGTTATACACCGGGGGCAGGCGGCTGGATGTTATACACCGGGGGCAGGCGGCTGGATGTTATACACTGGGGGTGAGGGGCTGGATGTCATACACTGGGGTGAGGGGCTGGATGTTATACACCGGGGGCGAGGGGCTGGATGTTATACACTGAGGGTGTGGGGCTGGATGTTATACACTGGGGGCAGGCGGATGGATTTTATACACCGGGGGCAGGCGGCTGGATGTTATACACTGGGGGTGAGGGGCTGGATGTTATACACTGGGGGTGAGGGGCTGGATGTTATACACTGGGGGCAGGCGGCTGGATGTTATACACTGGGGGTGAGGGGCTGGATGTTATACACCGGGGGCAGGCGGCTGGATGTTATACACTGGGGGTGAGGGGCTGGATGTTATACACTGGGGGTGAGGGGCTGGATGTTATACACCGGTGGCCGGCGGCTGGATGTTATACACTGGGGGCGAGGGGCTGGATGTTATACACTGGGGGTGAGGGGCTGGATGTTATACACCGGGGGCAGGCGGCTGGATGTTATACACTGGGGGCGAGGGGCTGGATGTTATATACCGGGGGCAGGCGGCTGGATGTTATACACTGGGGGCGAGGGGCTGGATGTTATACACCGGGGGCAGGCGGCTGGATGTTATACACTGGGGGTGAGGGGCTGGATGTTATACACTGGGGGTGAGGGGCTGGAAGTTATACACTGGGGGCGAGGGGCCGGATGTTATACACTGGGAGTGAGGGGCTGGATGTTATACACTGGGGGTGAGGGGCTGGATGTTATACACTGGGGGTGAGGGGCTGGAAGTTATACACTGGGGGCTAGGGGCTGGATGTTATACACTGGGGTTGAGGGGCTGGATGTTATACACTGGGAGTGAGGGGCTGGATGTTATACACTGGGGGTGAGGGGCTGGATGTTATACACTGGGGGCAGGCAGCTGGATGTTATACACTGGGGGCGAGGGGCTGGATGTTATACACCGGGGGCAGGCGGCTGGATGTTATACACTGGGGGCGAGGGACTGGATGTTATACACTGGGGGTGAGGGGCTGGATGTTATACACCGGGGGCAGGCGGCTGGATGTTATACACTGAGGGTGAGGGGCTGGATGTTATACACCGGGGGCAGGCAGCTGGATGTTATACACCGGGGGTGAGGGGCTGGATGTTATACACTGGGGGTGAGGGGCTGGAAGTTATACACTGGGGGCGAGGGGCCGGATGTTATACACTGGGAGTGAGGGGCTGGATGTTATACACTGGGGGTGAGGGGCTGGATGTTATACACTGGGGGTGAGGGGCTGGAAGTTATACACTGGGGGCTAGGGGCTGGATGTTATACACTGGGGTTGAGGGGCTGGATGTTATACACTGGGAGTGAGGGGCTGGATGTTATACACTGGGGGTGAGGGGCTGGATGTTATACACTGGGGGCAGGCAGCTGGATGTTATACACTGGGGGCGAGGGGCTGGATGTTATACACCGGGGGCAGGCGGCTGGATGTTATACACTGGGGGCGAGGGACTGGATGTTATACACTGGGGGTGAGGGGCTGGATGTTATACACCGGGGGCAGGCGGCTGGATGTTATACACTGAGGGTGAGGGGCTGGATGTTATACACCGGGGGCAGGCAGCTGGATGTTATACACCGGGGGTGAGGGGCTGGATGTTATACACTGGGGGCGAGGGGCTGGATGTTATACACTGGGGGCGAGGGGCCGGATGTTATACACTGGGGGCAGGCGGCTGGATGTTATACACTGGGGGTGAGGGGCTGGATGTTATACACCGGGGTATGAGGGTCGGATGTTATACACTGGGGGCGAGGGGCTGGATGTTATACACTGGGGGTGAGGAGCTGGATGTTATACACTGGGGGCAAGCGGCTGGATTTTATACACCGGGGGCGAGGGGCTGGATGTTATACACCGGGGGCAGGCGGCTGGATGTTATACACCGGGGGCAGGCGGCTGGATGTTATACACTGGGGGTGAGGGGCTGGATGTCATACACTGGGGTGAGGGGCTGGATGTTATACACCGGGGGCGAGGGGCTGGATGTTATACACTGAGGGTGAGGGGCTGGATGTTATACACTGGGGGCAGGCGGATGGATTTTATACACCGGGGGCAGGCGGCTGGATGTTATACACTGGGGGTGAGGGGCTGGATGTTATACACTGGGGGTGAGGGGCTGGATGTTATACACTGGGGGCAGGCGGCTGGATGTTATACACTGGGGGTGAGGGGCTGGATGTTATACACCGGGGGCAGGCGGCTGGATGTTATACACTGGGGGTGAGGGGCTGGATGTTATACACTGGGGGTGAGGGGCTGGATGTTATACACCGGTGGCCGGCGGCTGGATGTTATACACTGGGGGCGAGGGGCTGGATGTTATACACTGGGGGTGAGGGGCTGGATGTTATACACCGGGGGCAGGCGGCTGGATGTTATACACTGGGGGTGAGGGGCTGGATGTTATACACTGGGGGCGAGAGGCTGGATGTTATACACCGGGGGCAGGCGGCTGGATGTTATACACTGGGGGCGAGGGGCTGGATGTTATATACCGGGGGCAGGCGGCTGGATGTTATACACTGGGGGCGAGGGGCTGGATGTTATACACCGGGGGCAGGCGGCTGGATGTTATACACTGGGGGTGAGGGGCTGGATGTTATACACTGGGAGTGAGGGGCTGGATGTTATACACTGGTGGTGAGGGGCTGGATGTTATACACTGGGGGTGAGGGGCTGGAAGTTATACACTGGGGGCGAGGGGCCGGATGTTATACACTGGGAGTGAGGGGCTGGATGTTATACACTGGGGGTGAGGGGCTGGATGTTATACACTGGGGGTGAGGGGCTGGAAGTTATACACTGGGGGCTAGGGGCTGGATGTTATACACTGGGGTTGAGGGGCTGGATGTTATACACTGGGAGTGAGGGGCTGGATGTTATACACTGGGGGTGAGGGGCTGGATGTTATACACTGGGGGCAGGCAGCTGGATGTTATACACTGGGGGCGAGGGGCTGGATGTTATACACCGGGGGCAGGCGGCTGGATGTTATACACTGGGGGCGAGGGACTGGATGTTATACACTGGGGGTGAGGGGCTGGATGTTATACACCGGGGGCAGGCGGCTGGATGTTATACACTGAGGGTGAGGGGCTGGATGTTATACACCGGGGGCAGGCAGCTGGATGTTATACACCGGGGGTGAGGGGCTGGATGTTATACACGGGGGGTGAGGGGCTGGATGTTATACACCGGGGGCAGGTGGCTGGATGTTATACACTGGGGGTGAGGGGCCGGATGTTATACACTGGGGGTGAGGGGCTGGATGTTATACACTGGGGGTGAGGGGCTGGATGTTATACACTGGGGGTGAGGGGCTGGATGTTATACACTGGGGGTGAGGGGCTGGATGTTATACACTGGGGGTGAGGGGCTGGATGTTATACACTGGGGGTGAGGGGCTGGATGTTATACACTGGGGGTGAGGGGCTGGATGTTATACACTGGGGGTGAGGGGCTGGATGTTATACACTGGGGGTGAGGGGCCGGATGTTATACACTGGGGCTGAGGGGCTGGATGTTATACACTGGGGGTGAGGGGCTGGATGTTATACACTGGGGGCGATGGGCCGGATGTTATACACCGGGGGCAGGCGGCTGGATGTTATACACTGGGGGTGAGGGGCTGGATGTTATACACCGGGGTATGAGGGGCCGGATGTTATACACTGGGAGCGAGGGGCTGGTTGGTATACACTGGGGGTGAGGGGCTGGATGTTATACACTGGGGGTGAGGGGCTGGATATTATACACTGGGGGTGAGGGGCTGGATGTTATACACTGGGGGTGAGGGGCTGGATGTTATACACTGGGGGTGAGGGGCTGGATGTTATACACTGGGGGCGAGGGGCTGGATGTTATACACCGGGGGTGAGGGGCTGGATGTTATACACCGGGGGCAGGCGGCTGGATGTTATACACTGGGGGCAGGCGGCTGGATGCTATACACCGGGGGCAGGCGGCTGGATGTTATACACTGGGGGCAGGCGGCTGGATGTTATACACCAGGGGCAGGCGGCTGGATGTTATACACTGGGGGCAGGTGGCTGGATGTTATACACCGGGGGCAGGCGGCTGGATGTTATACACTGGGGGTGAGGGGCTGGATGTTATACACCGGGGGCAGGCGGCTGGATGTTATACACTGGGGGCAGGCGGCTGGATGTTATACACCAGGGGCAGGCGGCTGGATGTTATACACTGGGGGCAGGTGGCTGGATGTTATACACCGGGGGCAGGCGGCTGGATGTTATACACTGGGGGTGAGGGGCTGGATGTTATACACCGGGGGTGAGGGGCTGGATGTTATACACCGGGGGCAGGCGGCTGGATGTTATACACTGGGGGCAGGCGGCTGGATGTTATACACCGGGGGCAGGCGGCTGGATGTTATACACTGGGGGCAGGCGGCTGGATGTTATACACCAGGGGCAGGCGGCTGGATGTTATACACTGGGGGCAGGTGGCTGGATGTTATACACCGGGGGCAGGCGGCTGGATGTTATACACTGGGGGTGAGGGGCTGGATGTTATACACTGGGGGTGAGGGGCTGGATGTTATACACCGGGGGCAGGCGGCTGGATGTTATACACTGGGGGTGAGGGGCTGGATGTTATACACCAGGGGCAGGCGGCTGGATGTTATACACTGGGGGTGAGGGGCTGGATGTTATACACTGCGGGTGAGGGGCTGGATGTTATACACCGGTGGCCGGCGGCTGGATGTTATACACTGGGGGCGAGGGGCTGGATGTTATACACTGGGGGCAGGCGGCTGGATGTTATACACTGGGGGTGAGGGGCTGGATGTTATACACTGGGGGTGAGGGGCTGGATGTTATACTCTGGGGGCGAGGGGCAGGATGTTATACACTGGGGGCGAGGGGCTGGATGTTATACACTGGGGGTGAGGGGCTGGATGTTATACACTGGGGGTGAGGGGCTGGATGTTATACACTGGGGGTGAGGGGCTGGATGTTATACACTGGGGGTGAGGGGCTGGATGTTATACACTGGGGGCGAGGGGCTGGATGTTATACACTGGGGGCGAGGGGCTGGATGTTATACACCGGGGGTGAGGGGCTGGATGTTATACACTGGGGGCAGGCGGCTGGATGTTATACACCGGGGGCAGGCGGCTGGATGTTATACACTGGGGGCAGGCGGATTGATGTTATACACCGGGGGCAGGCGGCTGGATGTTATACACTGGGGGCAGGTGGCTGGATTTTATACACCGGGGGCAGGCGGCTGGATGTTATACACTGGGGGTGAGGGGCTGGATGTTATACACTGGGGGTGAGGGGCTGGATGTTATACACTGGGGGCAGGCGGCTGGATGTTATACACTGGGGGTGAGGGGCTGGATGTTGTACACCGGTGGCCGGCGGCTGGATGTTATACACTGGGGGCGAGGGGCTGGATGTTATACACTGGGGGTGAGGGGCTGGATGTTATACACCGGGGGCAGGCGGCTGGATGTTATACACTGGGGGCGAGGGGCTGGATGTTATATACCGGGGGCAGGCGGCTGGATGTTATACACTGGGGGCGAGGGGCTGGATGTTATACACCGGGGGCAGGCGGCTGGATGTTATACACTGGGGGTGAGGGGCTGGATGTTATACACTGGGGGTGAGGGGCTGGATGTTATACACTGGGGGTGAGGGGCTGGATGTTATACACTGGGGGCGAGGGGCTGGATGTTATACACCGGGGGCAGGCGGCTGGATGTTATACACTGGGGGTGAGGGGCTGGATGTTATACACTGGGGGTGAGGGGCTGGATGTTATACACTGGGGGTGAGGGGCTGGATGTTATACACTGGGGGTGAGGGGCTGGATGTTTTACACTGGGGGCAGGCAGCTGGATGTTATACACTGGGGGCGAGGGGCTGGATGTTATACACCGGGGGCAGGCGGCTGGATGTTATACACTGGGGGCAGGCGGTTGGATGTTATACACTGGGGGCGAGGGGCTGGATGTTATACACCGGGGGCAGGCGGCTGGATGTTATACACTGGGGGCGAGGGGCTGGATGTTATACACTGGGGGTGAGGGGCTGGATGTTATACACCGGGGGCAGGCGGCTGGATGTTATACACCGGGGGTGAGGGGCTGGATGTTATACACTGGGGGTGAGGGGCTGGATGTTATACACCGGGGGCAGGCGGCTGGATGTTATACACTGAGGGTGAGGGGCTGGATGTTATACACCGGGGGCAGGCGGCTGGATGTTATACACCGGGGGTGAGGGGCTGGATGTTATACACTGGGGGTGAGGGGCTGGATGTTATACACCGGGGGCAGGCGGCTGGATGTTATACACTGGGGGTGAGGGGCCGGATGTTATACACTGGTGGTGAGGGGCTGGATGTTATACACTGGGGGTGAGGGGCCAGATGTTATACACTGGGGGCGAGGGGCTGGATGTTATACACTGGGGGTGAGGGGCTGGATGTTATACACTGGGGGCGAGGGGCCGGATGTTATACACTGGGGGCAGGCGGCTGGATGTTATACACTGGGGGTGAGGGGCTGGATGTTATACACCGGGGTATGAGGGGCCGGATGTTATACACTGGGGGTGAGGGGCTGGATGTTATACACTGGGGGTGAGGGGCTGGATGTTATACACTGGGGGTGAGGGGCTGGATGTTATACACTGGGGGTGAGGGGCCGGATGTTATACACTGGGGGCGAGGGGCTGGATGTTATACACTGGGGGTGAGGGGCTGGATGTTATACACTGGGGGCGAGGGGCCGGATGTTATACACTGGGGGCAGGCGGCTGGATGTTATACACTGGGGGTGAGGGGCTGGATTTTATACACTGGGGTATGAGGGGCCGGATGTTATACACTGGGGGCAGGCGGCTGGATGTTATACACTGGGGGTGAGGGGCTGGATGTTATACACTGGGGTATGAGGGGCTGGATGTTATACACTGGGGGTGAGGGGCTGGATGTTATACACTGGGGGTGAGGAGCTGGATGTTATACACTGGGGGCAAGCGGCTGGATGTTATACACCGGGGGCGAGGGGCTGGATGTTATACACCGGGGGCAGGCGGCTGGATGTTATACACCGGGGGCAGGCGGCTGGATGTTATACACTGGGGGCAGGCGGCTGGATGTTATACACTGGGGGTGAGGGGCTGGATGTCATACACTGGGGGCGAGGGGCTGGATGTTATACACCGGGGGCGAGGGGCTGGATGTTATACACTGGGGGTGAGGGGCTGGATGTTATACACTGGGGGTGAGGGGCTGGATGTTATACACTGGGGGTGAGGGGCTGGATGTTTTACACTGGGGGCAGGCAGCTGGATGTTATACACTGGGGGCGAGGGGCTGGATGTTATACACCGGGGGCAGGCGGCTGGATGTTATACACTGGGGGCGAGGGGCTGGATGTTATACACTGGGGGCAGGCGGCTGGATGTTATACACTGGGGGTGAGGGGCTGGATGTTATACACTGGGGGTGAGGGGCTGGATGTTATACACTGGGGGTGAGGGGCTGGATGTTATACACCGGGGGCAGGCGGCTGGATGTTATACACTGGGGGTGAGGGGCTGGATGTTATACACTGGGGGTGAGGGGCTGGATGTTATACACTGGGGGTGAGGGGCTGGATGTTATACACCGGGGGTGAGGGGCTGGATGTTATACACTGGGGGTGAGGGGCTGGATGTTATACACCAGGGGCAGGCGGCTGGATGTTATACACTGGGGGTGAGGGGCTGGATGTTATACACTGGGGGTGAGGGGCTGGATGTTATACACTGGGGGCAGGTGGCTGGATGTTATACACCGGGGGCAGGCGGCTGGATGTTATACACTGGGGGCAGGCGGCTGGATGTTATACACTGAGGGCGAGGGGCTGGATGTTATACACTGGGGGTGAGGGGCTGGATGTTATACACTGGGGGTGAGGGGCTGGATGTTATACACTGGGGGTGAGGGGCTGGATGTTATACACCGGGGGCAGGCGGCTGGATGTTATACACTGGGGGCGAGGGGCTGGATGTTATACACTGGGGGTGAGGGGCTGGATGTTATACACCGGGGGAAGGCGGCTGGATGTTATACACTGGGGGCGAGGGGCTGGATGTTATACACTGGGGGTGAGGGGCTGGATGTTATACACCGGGGGCAGGCGGCTGGATGTTATACACCGGGGGTGAGGGGCTGGATGTTATACACGGGGGGTGAGGGGCTGGATGTTATACACCGGGGGCAGGCGGCTGGATGTTATACACCGGGGGCAGGCGGCTGGATGTTATACACTGAGGGTGAGGGGCTGGATGTTATACACCGGGGGCAGGCGGCTGGATGTTATACACCGGGGGTGAGGGGCTGGATGTTATACACGGGGGGTGAGGGGCTGGATGTTATACACCGGGGGCAGGCGGCTGGATGTTATACACTGGGGGTGAGGGGCCGGATGTTATACACTGGGGGTGAGGGGCTGGATGTTATACACTGGGGGTGAGGGGCCGGATGTTATACACTGGGGGCGAGGGGCTGGATGTTATACACTGGGGGTGAGGGGCTGGATGTTATACACTGGGGGCGAGGGGCTGGATGTTATACTCTGGGGGCAGGCGGCTGGATGTTATACACTGGGGGTGAGGGGCTGGATGTTATACACCGGGGGATGAGGGGCCGGATGTTATACACTGGGGGTGAGGGGCTGGATGTTATACACCGGGGGAAGGCGGCTGGATGTTATACACCGGGGGCAGGCGGCTGGATGTTATACACTGAGGGTGAGGGGCTGGATGTTATACACCGGGGGCAGGCGGCTGGATGTTATACACCGGGGGTGAGGGGCTGGATGTTATACACGGGGGGTGAGGGGCTGGATGTTATACACCGGGGGCAGGCGGCTGGATGTTATACACTGGGGGTGAGGGGCCGGATGTTATACACTGGGGGTGAGGGGCTGGATGTTATACACTGGGGGTGAGGGGCCGGATGTTATACACTGGGGGCGAGGGGCTGGATGTTATACACTGGGGGTGAGGGGCTGGATGTTATACACTGGGGGCGAGGGGCTGGATGTTATACTCTGGGGGCAGGCGGCTGGATGTTATACACTGGGGGTGAGGGGCTGGATGTTATACACCGGGGGATGAGGGGCCGGATGTTATACACTGGGGGCGAGGGGCTGGATGTTATACACTGGGGGTGAGGGGCTGGATGTTATACACTGGGGGTGAGGGGTTGGATGTTATACACTGGGGGCGAGGGGCTGGATGTTATACACCGGGGGCAGGCGGCTGGATGTTATACACTGGGGGCAGGCGGCTGGATGTTATACACTGAGGGCGAGGGGCTGGATGTTATACACCGGGGGAAGGCGGCTGGATGTTATACACTGGGGGCGAGGGGCTGGATGTTATACACCGGGGGAAGGCGGCTGGATGTTATACACTGAGGGTGAGGGGCTGGATGTTATACACCGGGGACAGGCGGCTGGATGTTATACACCGGGGGTGAGGGGCTGGATGTTATACACTGGGGGTGAGGGGCTGGATGTTATACACTGGGGGTGAGGGGCTGGATGTTATACACTGGGGGTGAGGGGCTGGATGTTATACACTGGGGGTGAGGGGCTGGATGTTATACACTGGGGGTGAGGGGCTGGATGTTATACACTGGGGGTGAGGGGCCGGATGTTATACACTGGGGGCGAGGGGCTGGATGTTATACACGGGGGGTGAGGGGCTGGATGTTATACACCGGGGGCAGGCGGCTGGATGTTATACACTGGGGGTGAGGGGCTGGATGTTATACACTGGGGGTGAGGGGCCGGATGTTATACACTGGGGGCGAGGGGCTGGATGTTATACACTGGGGGTGAGGGGCTGGAAGTTATACACTGGGGGCGAGGGGCCGGATGTTATACATCGGGGGCAGGCGGCTGGATGTTATACACTGGGGGTGAGGGGCTGGATGTTATACACCGGGGTATGAGGGGCCGGATGTTATACACTGGGGGCGAGGGGCTGGATGTTATACACTGGGGGTGAGGAGCTGGATGTTATACACTGGGGGCAGGCGGCCGGATGTTATACACCGGGGGCAGGCGGCTGGATGTTATGCACTGGGGGCGAGGGGCTGGATGTTATACACCGGGGGCGAGGGGCTGGATGTTATACACCGGGGGCAGGCGGCTGGATGTTATACACTGGGGGCAGGCGGCTGGATGTTATACACTGGGGGTGAGGGGCTGGATGTTATACACTGGGGGTGAGGGGCTGGATGTTATACACTGGGGGAGAGGGGCTGGATGTTATACACTGGGGGTGAGGGGCTGGATGTTATACACTGGGGGTGAGGGGCTGGATGTTATACACTGGGGACGAGGGGCTGGATGTTATACACTGGGGGCGAGGGGCTGGGATGTTATACACTGGGGGTGAGGGGCTGGATGTTATACACTGGGGGTGAGGGGCTGGATGTTATACACTGGGGGTGAGGGGCTGGATGTTATACACTGAGGGTGAGGGGCTGGATGTTATACACTGGGGGCAGGCGGCTGGATGTTATACACTGGGGGTGAGGGGCTGGATGTTATACACTGGAGGTGAGGGGCTGGATGTTAGACACCGGGGGCGAGGGGCTGGATGTTATACACTGAGGGTGAGGGGCTGGATGTTATACACCGGGGGCAGGCGGCTGGATGTTATACACTGAGGGTGAGGAGCTGGATGTTATACACTGGGGGTGAGGGGCTGGATGTTATACACTGGGGGTGAGGGGCTGGATGTTATACACTGGGGGTGAGGGGCTGGATGTTATACACTGGGGGTGAGGGGCTGGATGTTATACACTGGGGGTGAGGGGCTGGATGTTATACACTGGGGGTGAGGGGCTGGATGTTATACACTGGGGGCGAGGGGCTGGATGTTATACACTGGGGGTGAGGGGCTGGATGTTATACACTGGGGGTGAGGGGCTGGAGGTTATACACTGGGGTGAGGGGCTGGATGTTATACACTGGGGGCAGGCGGCTGGATGTTATACACCGGGGGTGAGGGGCTGGATGTTATACACTGGGGGCAGGCGGCTGGATGTTATACACCGGGGGTGAGGGGCTGGATGTTATACACCGGGGGTGAGGGGCTGGATGTTATACACTGGGGGTGAGGGGCTGGATGTTATACACTGGGGGTGAGGGGCTGGATGTTATACACTGGGGGTGAGGGGCCGGATGTTATACACTGGGGGCGAGGGGCTGGATGTTATACACGGGGGGCAGGCGGCTGGATGTTATACACTGGAGGGTGAGGGGCTGGATGTTATACACCGGGGGGTGAGGGGCTGGATGCTATACACTGGGGGTGAGGGGCTGGATGATATACACCGGGGGCAGGCGGCTGGATGTTATACACTGGGGGTGAGGGGCTGGATGTTATACACTGGGGGTGAGGGGCAGGATGTTATACACTGGGGGCGAGGGGCTGGATGTTATACACTGGGGGTGAGGGGCTGGATGTTATACACTGGGGGCGAGGGGCCGGATGTTATACACTGGGGGCAGGCGGCTGGATGTTATACACTGGGGGTGAGGGGCTGGATGTTATACACCGGGGTATGAGGGTCGAATGTTATACACTGGGGGCGAGTGGCTGGATGTTATACACTGGGGGTGAGGAGCTGGATGTTATACACTGGGGGCAAGCGGCTGGATGTTATACACCGGGGGCGAGGGGCTGGATGTTATACACCGGGGGCAGGCGGCTGGATGTTATACACCGGGGGCAGGCGGCTGGATGTTATACACTGGGGGTGAGGGGCTGGATGTCATACACTGGGGGTGAGGGGCTGGATGTTATACACCGGGGGCGAGGGGCTGGTTGTTATACACTGAGGGTGAGGGGCTGGATGTTATACACCGGGGGCAGGCGGCTGGATGTTATACACTGGGGGTGAGGGGCTGGATGTTATACACTGGGGGTGCGGGGCCGGATGTTATACACTGGGGGCGAGGGGCCGGATGTTATACACTGGGGGTGAGGGGCTGGATGTTATACACTGAGGGTGAGGGGCTGGATGTTATACACTGGGGGCGATGGGCCGGATGTTATACACCGGGGGCAGGCGGCTGGATGTTATACTCTGGGGGTGAGGGGCTGGATGTTATACACCGGGGTATGAGGGGCCGGATGTTGTACACTGGGGGCGAGGGGCTGGATGTTATACACTGGGGGTGAGGGGCTGGATGTTATACACTAGGGGTGAGGGGCTGGATATTATACACTGGGGGTGAGGGGCTGGATGTTATACACTGGGGGTGAGGGGCTGGATGTTATACACTGGGGGTGAGGGGCTGGATGTTATACACTGGGGGCGAGGGGCTGGATGTTATACACTGGGGGCGAGGGCCTGGATGTTATACACCGGGGGTCAGGGGCTGGATGTTATACACTGGGGGCGAGGGGCTGGATGTTATACACCGGGGGTGAGGGGCTGGATGTTATACACCGGGGGCAAGCGGCTGGATGTTATACACTAGGGGCAGGCGGCTGGATGTTATACACCGGGGGCAGGCGGCTGGATGTTATACACCAGGGGCAGGCGGCTGGATGTTATACACTGGGGGCGAGGGGCTGGATGTTATACACTGGGGGCGAGGGGCTGGATGTTATACACTGGGGGCGAGGGGCTGGATGTTATACACTGGGGGCGAGGGGCTGGATGTTATACACTGGGGGCGAGGGGCTGGATGTTATACACCGGGGGCAGGCGGCTGGATGTTATACACTGCGGGCAGGTGGCTGGATGTTATACACCGGGGGCAGGCGGCTGGATGTTATACACTGGGGGTGAGGGGCTGGATGTTATACACTGGGGGTGAGGGGCTGGATGTTATACACCGGGGGCAGGCGGCTGGATGTTATACACTGGGGGTGAGGGGCTGGATGTTATACACTGGCGGTGAGGGTCTGGATGTTATACTCTGGGGGCGAGGGGCAGGATGTTATACACTGGGGGCGAGGGGCTGGATGTTTTACACTGGGGACGAGAGGCTGGATGTTATACACTGGGGGTGTGGGGCTGGATGTTATACACTGGGGGTGAGGGGCTGGATGTTATACACTGGGGGTGAGGGGCTGGATGTTATACACCGGGGGCAGGCGGCTGGATGTTATACACTGGGGGTGAGGGGCTGGATGTTATACACTGGCGGTGAGGGGCTGGATGTTATACTCTAGGGGCGAGGGGCAGGATGTTATACACTGGGGGCGAGGGGCTGGATGTTTTACACTGGGGACGAGAGGCTGGATGTTATACACTGGGGGTGAGGGGCTGGATGTTATACACCGGGGGATGAGGGGCTGGATGTTATACACTGGGGGTGAGGGGCTGGATGTTATACACTGGGGGTGAGGGGCTGGATGTTATACACTGGGGGTGAGGGGCTGGATGTTATACACTGGGGGCAGGCGGCTGGATGTTATACACTGGGGGCAGGCGGCTGGATGTTATACACTGGGGGCGAGGGGCTGGATGTTATACACCGGGGTATGAGGGGCCGGATGTTATACACTGGGGGGGAGGGGCTGGATGTTATACACTGGGGGCGAGGGGCCGGATGTTATACACTGGGGGTGAGGGGCTGGATGTTATACACTGGGGGTGAGGGGCTGGATGTTATACACTGGGGGTGAGGGGCTGGATGTTATACACTGGGGGTGAGGGGCTGGATGTTATACACTGGGGGCGAGGGGCTGGATGTTATACACTGGGGGCGAGGGGCTGGATGTTATACACCGGGGGTGAGGGGCTGGATGTTATACACCGGGGGCAGGCGGCTGGATGTTATACACTAGGGGCAGGCGGATGGATGTTATACACCGGGGGCAGGCGGCTGGACGTTATACACTGGGGGCAGGTGGCTGGATGTTATACACCGGGGGCAGGCGGCTGGATGTTATACACTGGGGGTGAGGGGCTGGATGTTAAACACTGGGGGTGAGGGGCTGGATGTTATACATCGGGGGCAGGCGGCTGGATGTTATACACTGGGGGTGAGGGGCTGGATGTTATACACTGGGGGTGAGGGGCTGGATGTTATACACCGGTGGCCGGCGGCTGGATGTTATACACTGGGGGCGAGGGGCTGGATGTTATACACTGGGGGTGAGGGGCTGGATGTTATACACCGGGGGCAGGCGGCTGGATGTTATACACTGGGGGTGAGGGGCTGGATGTTATACACTGGGGGCGAGGGGCTGAATGTTATATACCGGGGGCAGGAGGCTGGATGTTATACACTGGGGGCGAGGGGCTGGATGTTATACACCGGGGGCAGGCGGTTGGATGTTATACACTGGGGGTGAGGGGCTGGATGTTATACACCGGGGGCAGGCGGCTGGATGTTATACACTGGGGGCGAGGGGCTGGATGTTATACACCGGGGGCAGGCGGTTGGATGTTATACACTGGGGGTGAGGGCCTGGATGTTATACACTGGGGGTGAGGGGCTGGATGTTATACACTGGGGGTGAGGGGCTGGATGTTATACACTGGGGGTGAGGGGCTGGATGTTATACACTGGGGGCAGGCAGCTGGATGTTATACACTGGGGGCGAGGAGCTGGATGTTATACACCGGGGGCAGGCGGCTGGATGTTATACACTGGGGGCAGGCGGCTGGATGTTATACACTGGGGGCGAGGGGCTGGATGTTATACACCGGGGGCAGGCGGCTGGATGTTATACACTGGGGGTGAGGGGCTGGATGTTATATACCGGGGGCAGGCGGCTGGATGTTATACACTGGGGGCGAGGGGCTGGATGTTATACACCGGGGGCAGGCGGTTGGATGTTATACACTGGGGGTGAGGGCCTGGATGTTATACACTGGGGGTGAGGGGCTGGATGTTATACACTGGGGGTGAGGGGCTGGATGTTATACACTGGGGGTGAGGGGCTGGATGTTATACACTGGGGGCAGGCAGCTGGATGTTATACACTGGGGGCGAGGAGCTGGATGTTATACACCGGGGGCAGGCGGCTGGATGTTATACACTGGGGGCAGGCGGCTGGATGTTATACACTGGGGGCGAGGGGCTGGATGTTATACACCGGGGGCAGGCGGCTGGATGTTATACACTGGGGGCGAGGGGCTGGATGTTATACACTGGGGGCGAGGGGCCGGATGTTATACACTGGGGGCAGGCGGTTGGATGTTATACACTGGGGGTGAGGGGCTGGATGTTATACACCGGGGTATGAGGGTCGAATGTTATACACTGGGGGCGAGTGGCTGGATGTTATACACTGGGGGTGAGGAGCTGGATGTTATACACTGGGGGCAAGCGGCTGGATGTTATACACCGGGGGCGAGGGGCTGGATGTTATACACCGGGGGCAGGCGGCTGGATGTTATACACCGGGGGCAGGCGGCTGGATGTTATACACTGGGGGTGAGGGGCTGGATGTCATACACTGGGGGTGAGGGGCTGGATGTTATACACCGGGGGCGAGGGGCTGGATGTTATACACTGAGGGTGAGGGGCTGGATGTTATACACTGGGGGTGCGGGGCCGGATGTCATACACTGGGGGTGAGGGGCTGGATGTTATACACCGGGGGCGAGGGGCTGGATGTTATACACCGGGGGCGAGGGGCTGGATGTTATACACTGAGGGTGAGGGGCTGGATGTTATACACTGGGGGTGAGGGGCTGGATGTCATACACTGGGGGTGAGGGGCTGGATGTTATACACTGAGGGTGAGGGGCTGGATGTCATACACTGGGGGTGAGGGGCTGGATGTCATACACTGGGGGTGAGGGGCTGGATGTTATACACCGGGGGCGAGGGGCTGGATGTTATACACTGAGGGTGAGGGGCTGGATGTTATACACTGGGGGTGAGGGGCTGGATGTTATACACTGGGGGTGCGGGGCCGGATGTTATACACTGGGGGCGAGGGGCCGGATGTTATACACTGGGGGTGAGGGGCTGGATGTTATACACTGAGGGTGAGGGGCTGGATGTTATACACTGGGGGCGATGGGCCGGATGTTATACACCGGGGGCAGGCGGCTGGATGTTATACTCTGGGGGTGAGGGGCTGGATGTTATACACCGGGGTATGAGGGGCCGGATGTTGTACACTGGGGGCGAGGGGCTGGATGTTATACACTGGGGGTGAGGGGCTGGATGTTATACACTAGGGGTGAGGGGCTGGATATTATACACTGGGGGTGAGGGGCTGGATGTTATACACTGGGGGTGAGGGGCTGGATGTTATACACTGGGGGTGAGGGGCTGGATGTTATACACTGGGGGCGAGGGGCTGGATGTTATACACTGGGGGCGAGGGCCTGGATGTTATACACCGGGGGTCAGGGGCTGGATGCTATACACTGGGGGCGAGGGGCTGGATGTTATACACCGGGGGTGAGGGGCTGGATGTTATACACCGGGGGCAGGCGGCTGGATGTTATACACTAGGGGCAGGCGGCTGGATGTTATACACCGGGGGCAGGCGGCTGGATGTTATACACCAGGGGCAGGCGGCTGGATGTTATACACTGGGGGCGAGGGGCTGGATGTTATACACTGGGGGCGAGGGGCTGGATGTTATACACTGGGGGCGAGGGGCTGGATGTTATACACTGGGGGCGAGGGGCTGGATGTTATACACTGGGGGCGAGGGGCTGGATGTTATACACCGGGGGCAGGCGGCTGGATGTTATACACTGGGGGCAGGTGGCTGGATGTTATACACCGGGGGCAGGCGGCTGGATGTTATACACTGGGGGTGAGGGGCTGGATGTTATACACTGGGGGTGAGGGGCTGGATGTTATACACCGGGGGCAGGCGGCTGGATGTTATACACTGGGGGTGAGGGGCTGGATGTTATACACTGGCGGTGAGGGTCTGGATGTTATACTCTGGGGGCGAGTGGCAGGATGTTATACACTGGGGGCGAGGGGCTGGATGTTTTACACTGGGGACGAGAGGCTGGATGTTATACACTGGGGGTGAGGGTCTGGATGTTATACTCTGGGGGCGAGGGGCAGGATGTTATACACTGGGGGCGAGGGGCTGGATGTTTTACACTGGGGACGAGAGGCTGGATGTTATACACTGGGGGCGAGGGGCTGGATGTTATACACTGGGGGTGAGGGGCTGGATGTTATACACTGGGGGTAGGCGGCTGGATGTTATACACTGAGGGTAGGGGCTGGATGTTATACACTGGGGGTGAGGGGCTGGATGTTATACACTGGGGGTGAGAGGCTGGATGTTATACACTGGGGGTGAGGGGCTGGATGTTATACACCGGGGGCAGGCGGCTGGATGTTATACACTGGGGGTGAGGGGCTGGATGTTATACACTGGCGGTGAGGGGCTGGATGTTATACTCTGGGGGCGAGGGTCAGGATGTTATACACTGGGGGTGAGGGGCTGGATGTTATACACTGAGGGTGAGGGGCTGGATGTTATACACTGGGGGTGAGGGGCTGGATGTTATACACTGAGGGTGAGGGGCTGGATGTTATACACTGGGGGTGAGGGGCTGGATGTTATACACTGGGGGTGAGGGGCTGGATGTTATACACTGGGGGCAGGCGGCTGGATGTTATACACTGGGGGCAGGCGGCTGGATGTTATACACTGGGGGCAGGCGGCTGGATGTTATACCCCGGGGGCAGGCGGCTGGATGTTATACACTGGGGGCGAGGGGCTGGATGTTATACACCGGGGTATGAGGGGCCGGATGTTATACACTGGGGGGGAGGGGCTGGATGTTATACACTGGGGGTGAGGGGCTGGATGTTATACACTGGGGGTGAGGGGCTGGATATTATACACTGGGGGTGAGGGGCTGGATGTTATACACTGGGGGTGAGGGGCTGGATGTTATACACTGGGGGTGAGGGGCTGGATGTTATACACTGGGGGTGAGGGGCTGGATGTTATACACTGGGGGCGAGGGGCTGGATGTTATACACTGGGGGCGAGGGGCTGGATGTTATACACCGGGGGTGAGGGGCTGGATGTTATACACCGGGGGCAGGCGGCTGGACGTTATACACTGGGGGCAGGTGGCTGGATGTTATACACCGGGGGCAGGCGGCTGGATGTTATACACTGGGGGTGAGGGGCTGGATGTTAAACACTGGGGGTGAGGGGCTGGATGTTATACATCGGGGGCAGGCGGCTGGATGTTATACACTGGGGGTGAGGGGCTGGATGTTATACACTGGGGGTGAGGGGCTGGATGTTATACACCGGTGGCCGGCGGCTGGATGTTATACACTGGGGGCGAGGGGCTGGATGTTATACACTGGGGGTGAGGGGCTGGATGTTATACACCGGGGGCAGGCGGCTGGATGTTATACACTGGGGGTGAGGGGCTGGATGTTATACACTGGGAGCGAGGGGCTGAATGTTATATACCGGGGGCAGGCGGCTGGATGTTATACACTGGGGGCGAGGGGCTGGATGTTATATACCGGGGGCAGGCGGCTGGATGTTATACACTGGGGGCGAGGGGCTGGATGTTATACACCGGGGGCAGGCGGTTGGATGTTATACACTGGGGGTGAGGGGCTGGATGTTATACACTGGGGGTGAGGGGCTGGATGTTATACACTGGGGGTGAGGGGCTGGATGTTATACACTGGGGGCAGGCAGCTGGATGTTATACACTGGGGGCGAGGAGCTGGATGTTATACACCGGGGGCAGGCGGCTGGATGTTATACACTGGGGGCAGGCGGCTGGATGTTATACACTGGGGGCGAGGGGCTGGATGTTATACACCGGGGGCAGGCGGCTGGATGTTATACACTGGGGGCGAGGGGCTGGATGTTATACACTGGGGGTGAGGGGCTGGATGTTATACACCGGGGGCAGGCGGCTGGATGTTATACACTGAGGGTGAGGGGCTGGATGTTATACACCGGGTGCAGGCGGCTGGATGTTATACACCGGAGGTGAGGGGCTGGATGTTATACACGGGGGGTGAGGGGCTGGATGTTATACACCGGGGGCAGGCGGCTGGATGTTATACACTGGGGGTGAGGGGCCGGATGTTATACACTGGGGGTGAGGGGCTGGATGTTATACACTGGGGGTGAGGGGCCGGATGTTATACACTGGGGGCGAGGGGCTGGATGTTATACACTGGGGGTGAGGGGCTGGATGTTATACACTGGGGGTGAGGGGCCGGATGTTATACACTGGGGGCGAGGGGCTGGATGTTATACACTGGGGGTGAGGGGCCGGATGTTATACACTGGGGGCGAGGAGCTGGATGTTATACACTGGGGGCGAGGGGCCGGATGTTACACACTGGGGGCAGGCGGCTGGATGTTATACACTGGGGGTGAGGGGCTGGATGTTATACACCGGGGTATGAGGGGCCGGATGTTATACACTGGGGGCGAGGGGCTGGATGTTATACACTGGGGGTGAGGGGCTGGATGTTATACACTGGGGGTGAGGGGCTGGATGTTATACACTGGGGGCGAGGGGCTGGATGTTATACACTGGGGGTGAGGGGCCGGATGTTATACACTGGGGGCGAGGGGCTGGATGTTATACACTGGGGGTGAGGGGCTGGATGTTATACACTGGGGGCGAGGGGCCGGATGTTATACACTGGGGGCAGGCGGCTGGATGTTATACACTGGGGGTGAGGGGCTGGATGTTATACACCGGGGTATGAGGGGCCGGATGTTATACACTGGGTGCGAGGGGCTGGATGTTATACACTGGGGGTGAGGAGCTGGATGTTATACACTGGGGGCAAGCGGCTGGATGTTATACACCGGGGGCGAGGGGCTGGATGTTATACACCGGGGGCAGGCGGCTGGATGTTATACACCGGGGGCAGGCGGCTGGATGTTATACACTGGGGGCAGGCGGCTGGATGTTATACACTGGGGGTGAGGGGCTGGATGTCATACACTGGGGACGAGGGGCTGGATGTTATACACCGGGGGCGAGGGGCTGGATGTTATGCACTGAGGGTGAGGGGCTGGATGTTATACACCGGGGGCAGGCGGCTGGATGTTATACACCGGGGGCAGGCGGCTGGATGTTATACACTGAGGGTGAGGGGCTGGATGTTATACACTGGGGGTGAGGGGCTGGATGTTATACACTGGGGGTGAGGGGCTGGATGTTATACACTGGGGGCGAGGGGCTGGATGTTATACACTGGGGGTGAGGGGCTGGATGTTATACACTGGGGGCAAGCGGCTGGATGTTATACACTGAGGGTGAGGGGCTGGATGTTATACACTGAGGGTGTGGGGCTGGATGTTATACACCGGGGGCAGGCGGCTGGATGTTATACACCGGGGGTGAGGGGCTGGATGTTATACACTGGGGGTGAGGGGCTGGATGTTATACACTGGGGGTGAGGGGCTGGATGTTATACACTGGGGGTGAGGGGCTGGATGTTATACACTGGGGGTGAGGGGCCGGATGTTATACACTGGGGGTGAGGGGCTGGATGTTATACACGGGGGGTGAGGGGCTGGATGTTATACACCGGGGGCAGGCGGCTGGATGTTATACACTGGGGGTGAGGGGCTGGATGTTATACACTGGGGGTGAGGGGCCGGATGTTAAACACTGGGGGCGAGGGGCTGGATGTTATACACTGGGGGTGAGGGGCTGGAAGTTATACACTGGGGGCGAGGGGCCGGATGTTATACATCGGGGGCAGGCGGCTGGATGTTATACACTGGGGGTGAGGGGATGGATGTTATACACCGGGGTATGAGGGGCCGGATGTTATACACTGGGGGCGAGGGGCTGGATGTTATACACTGGGGGTGAGGAGCTGGATGTTATACACTGGGGGCAGACGGCCGGATGTTATCCACCGGGGGCAGGCGGCTGGATGTTATACACTGGGGGCGAGGGGCTGGATGTTATACACCGGGGGCAGGCGGCTGGATGTTATACACTGGGGGCGAGGGGCTGGATGTTATACACTGGGGGTGAGGGGCTGGATGTTATACACTGGGGGTGAGGGGCTGGATGTTATACACTGGGGGAGAGGGGCTGGATGTTATACACTGGGGGTGAGGGGCTGGATATTATACACTGGGGACGAGGGGCTGGATGTTATACACTGGGGGCGAGGGGCTGGATGTTATACACTGGGGGTGAGGGGCTGGATGTTATACACTGGGGGTGAGGGGCTGGATGTTATACACTGAGGGTGAGGGGCTGGATGTTATACACCGGGGGCAGGCGGCTGGATGTTATCCACTGAGGGTGAGGGGCTGGATGTTATACACTGGGGGTGTGGGGCTGGATGTTATACACTGGGGGTGAGGGGCTGGATGTTATACACTGGGGGTGAGGGGCTGGATGTTATACACTGGGGGCGAGGGGCTGGATGTTATACACTGGGGGTGAGGGGCTGGATGTTATACACTGGGGGTGAGGGGCTGGATGTTATACACTGGGGGTGAGGGGCTGGATGTTATACACCGGGGGCAGGCGGCTGGATGTTATACACCGGGGGTGAGGGGCTGGATGTTATACACTGGGGGCAGGCGGCTGGATGTTATACACCGGGGGTGAGGGGCTGGATGTTATACACTGGGGGTGAGGGGCTGGATGTTATACACTGGGGGTGAGGGGCTGGATGTTATACACTGGGGGTGAGGGGCCGGATGTTATACACTGGGGGCGAGGGGCTGGATGTTATACACGGGGGGTGAGGGGCTGGATGTTATACACTGGAGGGTGAGGGGCTGGATGTTATACACTGGAGGGTGAGGGGCAGGATGTTATACACTGGGGGGTGAGGGGTCGGATGTTATAAACCGGGGGCAGGCGGCTGGATGTTATACACTGGGGTGAGGGGCTGGATGTTATACACTGGGGGTGAGGGGCAGGATGTTATACACTGGGGGCGAGGGGCTGGATGTTATACACTGGGGGCGAGGAGCCGGATGTTATACACTGGGGGCAGGCGGTTGGATGTTATACACTGGGGGTGAGGGGCTGGATGTTATACACCGGGGTATGAGGGTCGGATGTTATACACTGGGGGCGAGGGGCTGGATGTTATACACTGGGGGTGAGGAGCTGGATGTTATACACTGGGGGCAAGCGGCTGGATGTTATACACCGGGGGCGAGGGGCTGGATGTTATACACCGGGGGCAGGCGGCTGGATGTTATACACCGGGGGCAGGCGGCTGGATGTTATACACTGGGGGTGAGGGGCTGGATGTCATACACTGGGGGTGAGGGGCTGGATGTTATACACCGGGGGCGAGGGGCTGGATGTTATACACTGGGGGTGAGGGGCTGGATGTTATACACTGGGGGTGATGGGGCTGGATGTTATACACCGGGGGCAGGCGGCTGGATGTTATACACTGGGGGTGAGGGGCTGGATGTTATACACTGGGGGTGAGGGGCTGGATGTTATACACTGGGGGCGAGGGGCTGGATGTTATACACTGGGGGCGAGGGCCTGGATGTTATACACCGGGGGTCAGGGGCTGGATGTTATACACTGGGGGCGAGGGGCTGGATGTTATACACCGGGGGTGAGGGGCTGGATGTTATACACCGGGGGCAGGCGGCTGGATGTTATACACTAGGGGCAGGCGGCTGGATGTTATACACCGGGGGCAGGCGGCTGGATGTTATACACCAGGGGCAGGCGGCTGGATGTTATACACTGGGGGCGAGGGGCTTGATGTTATACACTGGGGGCGAGGGGCTGGATGTTATACACTGGGGGCGAGGGGCTGGATGTTATACACTGGGGGCGAGGGGCTGGATGTTATACACTGGGGGCGAGGGGCTGGATGTTATACACCGGGGGCAGGCGGCTGGATGTTATACACTGGGGGCAGGTGGCTGGATGTTATACACCGGGGGCAGGCGGCTGGATGTTATACACTGGGGGTGAGGGGCTGGATGTTATACACTGGGGGTGAGGGGCTGGATGTTATACACCGGGGGCAGGCGGCTGGATGTTATACACTGGGGGTGAGGGGCTGGATGTTATACACTGGCGGTGAGGGTCTGGATGTTATACTCTGGGGGCGAGTGGCAGGATGTTATACACTGGGGGCGAGGGGCTGGATGTTTTACACTGGGGACGAGAGGCTGGATGTTATACACTGGGGGTGAGGGTCTGGATGTTATACTCTGGGGGCGAGGGGCAGGATGTTATACACTGGGGGCGAGGGGCTGGATGTTTTACACTGGGGACGAGAGGCTGGATGTTATACACTGGGGGCGAGGGGCTGGATGTTATACACTGGGGGTGAGGGGCTGGATGTTATACACTGGGGGTAGGCGGCTGGATGTTATACACTGAGGGTAGGGGCTGGATGTTATACACTGGGGGTGAGGGGCTGGATGTTATACACTGGGGGTGAGGGGCTGGATGTTATACACTGGGGGTGAGGGGCTGGATGTTATACACCGGGGGCAGGCGGCTGGATGTTATACACTGGGGGTGAGGGGCTGGATGTTATACACTGGCGGTGAGGGGCTGGATGTTATACTCTGGGGGCGAGGGTCAGGATGTTATACACTGGGGGTGAGGGGCTGGATGTTATACACTGAGGGTGAGGGGCTGGATGTTATACACTGGGGGTGAGGGGCTGGATGTTATACACTGAGGGTGAGGGGCTGGATGTTATACACTGGGGGTGAGGGGCTGGATGTTATACACTGGGGGTGAGGGGCTGGATGTTATACACTGGGGGCAGGCGGCTGGATGTTATACACTGGGGGCAGGCGGCTGGATGTTATACACTGGGGGCAGGCGGCTGGATGTTATACCCCGGGGGCAGGCGGCTGGATGTTATACACTGGGGGCGAGGGGCTGGATGTTATACACCGGGGTATGAGGGGCCGGATGTTATACACTGGGGGGGAGGGGCTGGATGTTATACACTGGGGGTGAGGGGCTGGATGTTATACACTGGGGGTGAGGGGCTGGATATTATACACTGGGGGTGAGGGGCTGGATGTTATACACTGGGGGTGAGGGGCTGGATGTTATACACTGGGGGTGAGGGGCTGGATGTTATACACTGGGGGTGAGGGGCTGGATGTTATACACTGGGGGCGAGGGGCTGGATGTTATACACTGGGGGCGAGGGGCTGGATGTTATACACCGGGGGTGAGGGGCTGGATGTTATACACCGGGGGCAGGCGGCTGGACGTTATACACTGGGGGCAGGTGGCTGGATGTTATACACCGGGGGCAGGCGGCTGGATGTTATACACTGGGGGTGAGGGGCTGGATGTTAAACACTGGGGGTGAGGGGCTGGATGTTATACATCGGGGGCAGGCGGCTGGATGTTATACACTGGGGGTGAGGGGCTGGATGTTATACACTGGGGGTGAGGGGCTGGATGTTATACACCGGTGGCCGGCGGCTGGATGTTATACACTGGGGGCGAGGGGCTGGATGTTATACACTGGGGGTGAGGGGCTGGATGTTATACACCGGGGGCAGGCGGCTGGATGTTATACACTGGGGGTGAGGGGCTGGATGTTATACACTGGGAGCGAGGGGCTGAATGTTATATACCGGGGGCAGGCGGCTGGATGTTATACACTGGGGGCGAGGGGCTGGATGTTATATACCGGGGGCAGGCGGCTGGATGTTATACACTGGGGGCGAGGGGCTGGATGTTATACACCGGGGGCAGGCGGTTGGATGTTATACACTGGGGGTGAGGGGCTGGATGTTATACACTGGGGGTGAGGGGCTGGATGTTATACACTGGGGGTGAGGGGCTGGATGTTATACACTGGGGGCAGGCAGCTGGATGTTATACACTGGGGGCGAGGAGCTGGATGTTATACACCGGGGGCAGGCGGCTGGATGTTATACACTGGGGGCAGGCGGCTGGATGTTATACACTGGGGGCGAGGGGCTGGATGTTATACACCGGGGGCAGGCGGCTGGATGTTATACACTGGGGGCGAGGGGCTGGATGTTATACACTGGGGGTGAGGGGCTGGATGTTATACACCGGGGGCAGGCGGCTGGATGTTATACACTGAGGGTGAGGGGCTGGATGTTATACACCGGGTGCAGGCGGCTGGATGTTATACACCGGAGGTGAGGGGCTGGATGTTATACACGGGGGGTGAGGGGCTGGATGTTATACACCGGGGGCAGGCGGCTGGATGTTATACACTGGGGGTGAGGGGCCGGATGTTATACACTGGGGGTGAGGGGCTGGATGTTATACACTGGGGGTGAGGGGCCGGATGTTATACACTGGGGGCGAGGGGCTGGATGTTATACACTGGGGGTGAGGGGCTGGATGTTATACACTGGGGGTGAGGGGCCGGATGTTATACACTGGGGGCGAGGGGCTGGATGTTATACACTGGGGGTGAGGGGCCGGATGTTATACACTGGGGGCGAGGGGCTGGATGTTATACACTGGGGGCGAGGGGCTGGATGTTATACACTGGGGGTGAGGGGCCGGATGTTATACACTGGGGGCGAGGGGCTGGATGTTATACACCGGGGGCAGGCGGCTGGATGTTATACACTGGGGGTGAGGGGCTGGATGTTATACACCGGGGGCAGGCGGCTGGATGTTATACACTGGGGGTGAGGGGCTGGATGTTATACACCGGGGTATGAGGGGCCGGATGTTATACACTGGGGGCGAGGGGCTGGATGTTATACACTGGGGGTGAGGGGCTGGATGTTATACACTGGGGGTGAGGGGCTGGATGTTATACACTGGGGGCGAGGGGCTGGATGTTATACACTGGGGGTGAGGGGCCGGATGTTATACACTGGGGGCGAGGGGCTGGATGTTATACACTGGGGGTGAGGGGCTGGATGTTATACACTGGGGGCGAGGGGCCGGATGTTATACACTGGGGGCAGGCGGCTGGATGTTATACACTGGGGGTGAGGGGCTGGATGTTATACACCGGGGTATGAGGGGCCGGATGTTATACACTGGGTGCGAGGGGCTGGATGTTATACACTGGGGGTGAGGAGCTGGATGTTATACACTGGGGGCAAGCGGCTGGATGTTATACACCGGGGGCGAGGGGCTGGATGTTATACACCGGGGGCAGGCGGCTGGATGTTATACACCGGGGGCAGGCGGCTGGATGTTATACACTGGGGGCAGGCGGCTGGATGTTATACACTGGGGGTGAGGGGCTGGATGTCATACACTGGGGACGAGGGGCTGGATGTTATACACCGGGGGCGAGGGGCTGGATGTTATGCACTGAGGGTGAGGGGCTGGATGTTATACACCGGGGGCAGGCGGCTGGATGTTATACACCGGGGGCAGGCGGCTGGATGTTATACACTGAGGGTGAGGGGCTGGATGTTATACACTGGGGGTGAGGGGCTGGATGTTATACACTGGGGGTGAGGGGCTGGATGTTATACACTGGGGGCGAGGGGCTGGATGTTATACACTGGGGGTGAGGGGCTGGATGTTATACACTGGGGGCAAGCGGCTGGATGTTATACACTGAGGGTGAGGGGCTGGATGTTATACACTGAGGGTGTGGGGCTGGATGTTATACACCGGGGGCAGGCGGCTGGATGTTATACACCGGGGGTGAGGGGCTGGATGTTATACACTGGGGGTGAGGGGCTGGATGTTATACACTGGGGGTGAGGGGCTGGATGTTATACACTGGGGGTGAGGGGCTGGATGTTATACACTGGGGGTGAGGGGCCGGATGTTATACACTGGGGGTGAGGGGCTGGATGTTATACACGGGGGGTGAGGGGCTGGATGTTATACACCGGGGGCAGGCGGCTGGATGTTATACACTGGGGGTGAGGGGCCGGATGTTAAACACTGGGGGCGAGGGGCTGGATGTTATACACTGGGGGTGAGGGGCTGGAAGTTATACACTGGGGGCGAGGGGCCGGATGTTATACATCGGGGGCAGGCGGCTGGATGTTATACACTGGGGGTGAGGGGATGGATGTTATACACCGGGGTATGAGGGGCCGGATGTTATACACTGGGGGCGAGGGGCTGGATGTTATACACTGGGGGTGAGGAGCTGGATGTTATACACTGGGGGCAGGCGGCCGGATGTTATCCACCGGGGGTGAGGGGCTGGATGTTATACACTGGGGGCGAGGGGCTGGATGTTATACACCGGGGGCAGGCGGCTGGATGTTATACACTGGGGGCGAGGGGCTGGATGTTATACACTGGGGGTGAGGGGCTGGATGTTATACACTGGGGGTGAGGGGCTGGATGTTATACACTGGGGGAGAGGGGCTGGATGTTATACACTGGGGGTGAGGGGCTGGATATTATACACTGGGGACGAGGGGCTGGATGTTATACACTGGGGGCGAGGGGCTGGATGTTATACACTGGGGGTGAGGGGCTGGATGTTATACACTGGGGGTGAGGGGCTGGATGTTATACACTGAGGGTGAGGGGCTGGATGTTATACACCGGGGGCAGGCGGCTGGATGTTATCCACTGAGGGTGAGGGGCTGGATGTTATACACTGGGGGTGTGGGGCTGGATGTTATACACTGGGGGTGAGGGGCTGGATGTTATACACTGGGGGTGAGGGGCTGGATGTTATACACTGGGGGCGAGGGGCTGGATGTTATACACTGGGGGTGAGGGGCTGGATGTTATACACTGGGGGTGAGGGGCTGGATGTTATACACTGGGGGTGAGGGGCTGGATGTTATACACCGGGGGCAGGCGGCTGGATGTTATACACCGGGGGTGAGGGGCTGGATGTTATACACTGGGGGCAGGCGGCTGGATGTTATACACCGGGGGTGAGGGGCTGGATGTTATACACTGGGGGTGAGGGGCTGGATGTTATACACTGGGGGTGAGGGGCTGGATGTTATACACTGGGGGTGAGGGGCCGGATGTTATACACTGGGGGCGAGGGGCTGGATGTTATACACGGGGGGTGAGGGGCTGGATGTTATACACTGGAGGGTGAGGGGCTGGATGTTATACACTGGAGGGTGAGGGGCAGGATGTTATACACTGGGGGGTGAGGGGTCGGATGTTATAAACCGGGGGCAGGCGGCTGGATGTTATATACTGGGGTGAGGGGCTGGATGTTATACACTGGGGGTGAGGGGCAGGATGTTATACACTGGGGGCGAGGGGCTGGATGTTATACACTGGGGGCGAGGAGCCGGATGTTATACACTGGGGGCAGGCGGTTGGATGTTATACACTGGGGGTGAGGGGCTGGATGTTATACACCGGGGTATGAGGGTCGGATGTTATACACTGGGGGCGAGGGGCTGGATGTTATACACTGGGGGTGAGGAGCTGGATGTTATACACTGGGGGCAAGCGGCTGGATGTTATACACCGGGGGCGAGGGGCTGGATGTTATACACCGGGGGCAGGCGGCTGGATGTTATACACCGGGGGCAGGCGGCTGGATGTTATACACTGGGGGTGAGGGGCTGGATGTCATACACTGGGGGTGAGGGGCTGGATGTTATACACCGGGGGCGAGGGGCTGGATGTTATACACTGGGGGTGAGGGGCTGGATGTTATACACTGGGGGTGATGGGGCTGGATGTTATACACCGGGGGCAGGCGGCTGGATGTTATACACTGGGGGTGAGGGGCTGGATGTTATACACTGGGGGTGCGGGGCCGGATGTTATACACCGGGGGCGAGGGGCTGGATGTTATACACTGGGGGTGAGGGGCTGGATGTTCTACACCGGGGGCGAGGGGCTGGATGTTATACACTGGGGGTGAGGGGCTGGATGTTATACACCGGGGGCAGGCGGCTGGATGTTATACACTGGGGGTGAGGGGCTGGATGTTATACACTGGGGGTGCGGGGCCGGATGTTATACACTGGGGGTGAGGGGCTGGATGTTATACACTGAGGGCGAGGGGCTGGATGTTATACACTGGGGGTGAGGGGCTGGATGTTCTACACCGGGGGCGAGGGGCTGGATGTTATACACTGGGGGTGAGGGGCTGGATGTTATACACCGGGGGCAGGCGGCTGGATGTTATACACTGGGGGTGAGGGGCTGGATGTTATACACTGGGGGTGAGGGGCTGGATGTTATACACTGAGGGCGAGGGGCTGGATGTTATACACTGGGGGTGAGGGGCTGGATGTTCTACACCGGGGGCGAGGGGCTGGATGTTATA
Source organism: Phyllobates terribilis (assembly GCF_046119375.1). Classification (NCBI taxonomy): domain Eukaryota; kingdom Metazoa; phylum Chordata; class Amphibia; order Anura; family Dendrobatidae; genus Phyllobates; species Phyllobates terribilis. Next base: position 158,585,016 of record NW_027362770.1, read on the forward strand.
CACTGGGGGTGAGGGGCTGGATGTTATACACCGGGGGCAGGCGGCTGGATGTTATACACTGGGGGTGAGGGGCTGGATGTTATACACTGGGGGTGCGGGGCCGGATGTTATACACTGGGGGCGAGGGGCCGGATGTTATACACTGGGGGTGAGGGGCTGGATGTTATACACTCACTAGGGGTGAGGGGCTGGATGTTATACACTGGGGGCGATGGGCCGGATGTTATACACCGGGGGCAGGCGGCTGGATGTTATACACTGGGGGTGAGGGGCTGGATGTTATACACTGAGGGTGAGGGTCTGGATGTTATACACTGGGGGTGAGGGGCTGGATGTTATACACTGGGGGTGAGGGGCTGGATGTTATACACCGGGGGCAGGCGGCTGGATGTTATACTCTGGGGGCGAGGGGCAGGATGTTATACTCCATGGTATGAGGGGCCAGATGTTATACACTGGGGGCGAGGGGCTGGATGTTATACACTGGGGGTGAGGGGCTGGATGTTATACACCGGGGGTGAGGGGCCGGATGTTATACACCGGGGGCAGGCGGCTGGATGTTATACACCGGGGGCAGGCGGCTGGATGTTATACACTGGGGGTGAGGGGCTGGATGTTATACACTGGGGGTGAGGGGCTGGATATTATACACTGGGGGTGAGGGGCTGGATGTTATACACTGGGGGTGAGGGGCTGGATGTTATACACTGGGGGTGAGGGGCTGGATGTTATACACTGGGGGTGAGGGGCTGGATGTTATACACTGGGGGCGAGGGGCTGGATGTTATACACTGGGGGCGAGGGGCTGGATGTTATACACCGGGGGTGAGGGGCTGGATGTTATACACTGGGGGGCGAGGGGCTGGATGTTATACACCGGGGGTGAGGGGCTGGATGTTATACACCGGGGGCAGGCGGCTGGATGTTATACACTGGGGAAAGGCGGCTGGATGTTATACACCGGGGGCAGGCGGCTGGATGTTATACACTGGGGGCAGGCGGCTGGATGTTATACACCAGGGGCAGGCGGCTGGATGTTATACACTGGGGGTGAGGGGCTGGATGTTATACACTGGGGGTGAGGGGCTGGATGTTATACACTGGGGGTGAGGGGCTGGATGTTATACACTGGGGGCAGGTGGCTGGATGTTATACACCGGGGGCAGGCGGCTGGATGTTATACACTGGGGGTGAGGGGCTGGATGTTATACACTGGGGGTGAGGGGCTGGATGTTATACACCGGGGGCAGGCGGCTGGATGTTATACACTGGGGGTGAGGGGCTGGATGTTATACACCGGGGGCAGGCGGCTGGATGTTATACACTGGGGGCGAGGGGCTGGATGTTATACACTGGGGGCAGGCGGCTGGATGTTATACACTGGGGGTGAGGGGCTGGATGTTATACACTGGGGGTGAGGGGCTGGATGTTATACTCTGGGGGCGAGGGGCTGGATGTTATACACTGGGGGCGAGGGGCTGGATGTTTTACACTGAGGGTGAGGGGCTGGATGTTTTACACTGGGGACGAGAGGCTGGATGTTATACACTGGGGGTGAGGGGCTGGATGTTATACACTGGGGGTGAGGGGCCGGATGTTATACACTGGGGGTGAGGGGCTGGATGTTATACACTGGGGGTGAGGGGCTGGATGTTATACACTGGGGGTGAGGGGCCGGATGTTATACACTGGGGGTGAGGGGCTGGATGTTATACACTGGGGGTGAGGGGCTGGATGTTTTACACTGGGGACGAGAGGCTGGATGTTATACACTGGGGGTGAGGGGCTGGATGTTATACACTGGGGGTGAGGGGCTGGATGTTATACACTGGGGGCGAGGGTCTGGATGTTATACACCGGGGGCAGGCGGCTGGATGTTATACACTGGGGGCAGACGGCTGGATGTTATACACTGGGGGCAGGCGGCTGGATGTTATACACTGGGGGCAGGCGGCTGGATGTTATACATCGGGGGCAGGCGGCTGGATGTTATACACTGGGGGCGAGGGGCTGGATGTTATACACTGGGGGTGAGGGGCTGGATGTTATACACTGGGGGTGAGGGGCTGGATATTATACACTGGGGGTGAGGGGCTGGATGTTATACACTGGGGGTGAGGGGCTGGATGTTATACACTGGGGGTGAGGGGCTGGATGTTATACACTGGGGGTGAGGGGCTGGATGTTATACACTGGGGGCGAGGGGCTGGATGTTATACACTGGGGGCGAGGGGCTGGATGTTATACACCGGGGGTGAGGGGCTGGATGTTATACACTGGGGGCAGGCGGCTGGATGTTATACACTGGGGGCAGGCGGATGGATGTTATACACCGGGGGCAGGCGGCTGGATGTTATACACTGGGGGTGAGGGGCTGGATGTTATACACTGGGGGTGAGGGGCTGGATGTTATACACTGGGGGTGAGGGGCTGGATGTTATACACTGGGCGTGAGGGGCTGGATGTTATACACTGGGGGCGAGGGGCTGGATGTTATACACTGGGGGCGAGGGGCTGGATTTTATACACCGGGGGTGAGGGGCTGGATGTTATACACTGGGGGCAGGCGGCTGGATGTTATACACCGGGGGCAGGCGGCTGGATGTTATACAATGGGGGCAGGCGGATGGATGTTATACACCGGGGGCAGGCGGCTGGATGTTATACACTGGGGGTGAGGGGCTGGATTTTATACACTGGGGTGAGGGGCTGGATGTTATACACCGGGGGCAGGCGGCTGGATGTTATACACTGGGGGTGAGGGGCTGGATGTTATACACTGGGGGTGAGGGGCTGGATGTTATACACTGGGGGCGAGGGGCTGGATGTTATACACCGGGGGGCAGGCGGCTGGATGTTATACACTGGGGGCGAGGGACTGGATGTTATACACTGGGGGTGAGGGGCTGGATGTTATACACTGGGGGCAGGCGGCTGGATGTTATACACTGGGGGTGAGGGGCTGGATGTTATACACTGGGGCAGGCGGCTGGATGTTATACACTGGGGGTGAGGGGCTGGATGTTATACACTGGGGCAGGCGGCTGGATGTTATACACTGGGGGCGAGGGGCTGGATGTTATATACCGGGGGCAGGCGGCTGGATGTTATACACTGGGGGCGAGGGGCTGGATGTTATACACCGGGGGCAGGCGGCTGGATGTTATACACTGGGGGTGAGGGGCTGGATGTTATACACTGGGGGTGAGGGGCTGGATGTTATACACTGGGGGTGAGGGGCTGGATGTTATACACTGGGGGTGAGGGGCTGGATGTTATACACTGGGGGCAGGCAGCTGGATGTTATACACTGGGGGCGAGGGGCTGGATGTTATACACCGGGGGCAGGCGGCTGGATGTTATACACTGGGGGCGAGGGGCTGGATGTTATACACCGGGGGCAGGCGGCTGGATGTTATACACTGGGGGCGAGGGGCTGGATGTTATACACTGGGGGTGAGGGGCTGGATGTTATACACCGGGGGCAGGGGCTGGATGTTATACACTGGGGGCGAGGGGCTGGATGTTATACACCGGGGGCAGGCGGCTGGATGTTATACACTGGGGACGAGGGGCTGGATGTTATACACCAGGGGCAGGCGGCTGGATGTTATACACTGGGGGTGAGGGGCTGGATGTTATACACTGGGGGTGAGGGGCTGGATGTTATACACCGGGGGCAGGCGGCTGGATGTTATACACTGGGGACGAGGGGCTGGATGTTATACACCGGGGGGTGAGGGGCTGGATGTTATACACTGGGGGTGAGGAGCTGGATGTTATACACTGGGGGCGAGGGGCTGGATGTTATACACTGGGGGGCAAGGGGCTGGATGTTATACACCGGGGTCGAGGGGCCAGATGTTATACACTGGGGGTTGAGGGGCTGGATGTTATACATTGGGAGCAGGCGGCTGGATGTTATACACTGGGGGCGAGGGGCTGGATGTTATACACCGGGGGCAGGCGGCTGGATGTTATACACTGGGGGTGAGGGGCTGGATGTTATACACTGGGGGTGAGGGGCTGGATGTTATACACCAGGGGCAGGCGGCTGGATGTTATACACCGGGGGGCGAGGGGCTGGATGTTATACACTGGGGGCAGGCGGCTGGATGTTATACACTGGGGACGAGGGGCTGGATGTTATACACCGGGGGGTGAGGGGCTGGATGTTATACACTGGGGGTGAGGGGCTGGATGCTATACACCGGGGGCAGGCGGCTGGATGTTATACACTGGGGGCGAGGGGCAGGAAGTTATACATTGGGGGCAGGCGGCTGGATGTTATACACTGGGGGGCAAGGGGCTGGATGTTATACACCGGGGTCGAGGGGCCAGATGTTATACACTGGGGGTTGAGGGGCTGGATGTTATACATTGGGAGCAGGCGGCTGGATGTTATACACTGGGGGCGAGGGGCTGGATGTTATACACCGGGGGCAGGCGGCTGGATGTTATACACTGGGGGCGAGGGGCTGGATGTTATACACCGGGGGGTGAGGGGCTGGATGTTATACACTGGGGGCGAGGGGCAGGAAGTTATACATTGGGGGCAGGCGGCTGGATGTTATACACCGGGGGCAGGCGGCTGGATGTTATACACTGGGGGTGAGGGGCTGGATGTTATACACCGTGGGCAGGCGGCTGGATGTTATACACTGGGGGCGAGGGGCTGGATGTTATACACCGGGGGCAGGCGGCTGGATGTTATACACTGGGGGCGAGGGGCTGGATGTTATACACCGGGGGCAGGCGGCTGGATGTTATACACTGGGGGCAGGCGGCTGGATGTTATACACCGGGGGCAGGCGGCTGGATGTTATACACTGAGGGTGAGGGGCTGGATGTTATACACCGGGGGCAGGCGGCTGGATGTTATACACTGGGGGCAGGCGGCTGGATGTTATATACTATGAGCCGGATATTATACACTGGGGGCGAGGGGCCGGATGTTATACACTGGGGGTGAGGGGCCTGATGTTATACACCGGGGGTGAGGGGCTGGATGTTATATACTTTTCTCCACATATCCCATTCTATAGCTGCGTTTTGTCCGTTTTGTTCGGATCCTGAATTCATTGTAATCACGTTTTTGCTATTACAAGACGCTTCCCTGTATTCTATAATGCAACATCTCCAAAATGTTTCACCAGGAATATAAGAGAGGAAACGGATGGGTCCCTGGGGACGAGCCGAGCCGCAGAACATCACATACATAAATCTGATTTTCTTTTTTTTAATGTTGAGCTAAAGCCATAATAACAGATGTTCCGTGTTTCCAGCAGAAAGACTGATTATAATCACCGCTGCGCTGTAATAACACAATGGGGCTGGATACAGAGTCCAAATGTAAGTATAACATATGTGATACACTGGTATTAATAGTGTGCACATGGTGAAGCGGAGCAACACACAGTAGTGTTTAATGCACACAGAGTGTAGAGCAATAATACACCTATAGGGGGCAATCTAATAGGACTGCCGTCTATTTAAGGCAGTTTTAATATCACACGAGCAGGGACAAGTCTCTGACCTCTCTGCCATAAAAATACCGGGGTCAGGGTTACAGATTTTACATTGTGACCCCAATTTACACCTCTGAAGGTGACTCCGACCAATCCCTAGTGTTTCTATCTATACTTACACCACATTACCCTCCACACATTCTCATTCAGGGGCCACCTACCCAGTGGCGCAGCATGGTGGAGGCAAAAGGGGTGACAAATTCTATGGGGGCCCAAAAGTTTGCCTCCACTGTGAAGCGATCCAGGACTTCAAGTTTCTTCCCAGCGATACGCAAGATGTCAAAGCTTTCAGTAGAATGAAGTGAGCTTTGTCATCACGGTTGCTGCCCATGCAGAGCGCAGCAGCCAATGAAAAACTCATCTCATTTGCTGTGCTCTGCATAGGCAGCAAAAAGGTATTGGATCATGTGCGCTGCACTTTACTTTTCCGGTCGACCGGCTGGTAGATCTGTCCCAAATTTCTGGCGGATTTCTGCAAAAAAGAATTTAGGTCCAATTATTAGAAGGTCCAAGTTCTATGTTAAATTACAACAAATGTGATTGGAAGAGAAGGGGTTCAATACTGGATTGGTGGAAGGAACTTACGGAGTACCCAAAGTGCTTGCAACCCATACAATACTGTTGACCCTACCCCATGTCTGTTGGGGGCTCCTGCTTACACCTTAAGCTTTTATTTCATCAATAAATTAATATTTTCACTCAATAACACCATTGGCTGCTGTTTACTCCGCCTACAGTTTGCCCCGCCCCTGAGGAAACACCTATATCGGCTAACCCTGCCCATGAGGTAGCAACAGACCTAACCTTCCTCATTTTCTCCGCAGGTGCCGTAAGATTCTCAAGGACTTCTGCTATGGCACAATACATGTATCCTTTCAGGTACTAGCAGAGGTTTACTTCTTATATTTTACCCCCTGGGGATTCATTTGTAATTGTTTCCTTTCCGGCCATGGGGTTCTCAGAAAAGCGGAAAATTTTCTTTAGGGTCTCGACACTTTCTGTACACACCATTTGTCTTGGCCGAAGACAAATACGAAACCCTCTAAGAACAAATAAGGAAAATCTCCGAACATTCATCACTCAAGCCCATCCCCATTATTGACTGTTATCTCTATCGCCCTCCCTTCATTCGCTCTGGGCAGAGTTCTTCCATTGTCCATGCGCTTGTGTATGATGATAAGCAGTCACACGAGACAAGGATCTTGGACTGTTTATACTCAACATTTCGAGTCGTCTTGGCTTTAAGACATTAAATAAGGCTTTGTTTAGCTGAGAAACAGAAATAGCGTCCATGAACCCTACGACGCCAAAGGATCTATTCCCCTAGATGAGCAACCTTAAAGGACCTTCTAGTTGACACAAACTTTGCACATAGGGTAAACGTCTACTATCAGAGATGTGCCAACTGGAAGTGCTGCACAAGTGATGGTCAACAACTCAAGCCCTATTAAGGTGCTTGTAGGGACGTAACTGGTGACCAAGAGGCACCAAAATTATTGGAATGGGGCCACCATGATCTTTAGAAGTTTGTGAGTCCGGGCTCTTGTTCTCCTGGGACTTTCACCCTTAATTGTGTCAAATTGTGACCCACCAGTAACCCAACGTTGGCTGGGACTCTGTGAAAAAAAGGTTCCTCAACGTCACAAGCACGTCGTGAAGATAAGCCACAGTCAAAGAGGACTACTAAATTCCATAGCTGTCTCTCAGGTGGAACCTCCTTTGCCTTCATTGTCTAATCGTATGGAGATCATCAACATGTCCTCTACTGTTAGTACTATTAGGGTTGTCGGGGTTGTTTCCCTCAGTTTTATCAGTTTAGAGTTGTCCGCACTGCATGCCTTACTTTAATAATTGGAGCCTTTAGGATTGTCGGGCTGCTTCCTTTAGTTTGCCTGACTACTGGTACTTTAGAGTTGCCAAGGATTGTTTCATCTCCGCTTGACTACTGCCCCTTAAGTTTCTCCAGGGCGGCTTCCTTAAATTTGACTATTTGTCTCTTTAGGGTTGTCAGGGTGCATCCCTCAGCTTTACTACTGGTCTCACTAAGGTTGTCGAGGTTGCCTTCCACAGTTCAACTACTTTTACCTTAGGTTTCTTGGGGCTGCTTTCTTTAGTTAGACTAGTGTTATCTTAGGGTTGTCAGGCTGCTTTCCTTAGTTTGATTACTTTTTTCTAATGGTTGTTATGCTGTTTTCCTCAGTTTGACAATTTATCGTAGGGTTCTCGGGCTGCTTTCATCAGTTTGACTACTTTTTCTTAGGGTTGTCAGGCTGCTTTCCTTTGGGACCCGGTCCTATTTGTCTACCCTTTTATATGCATTACTTCAACTTTGATACACAGTGAGGTTTTTAATATAGGCAGTATAGGTACCGTCCCAATTTAGGGTCACCTTGCCGCTGGTGCGACGGCTTGTATACTTTTTTTGATCAAAAATAGTTCACTAAGTACCCTATATTTAATATGCAACTTGGCTTTACATTTATATATAATGATGGTAGGGTATGAGATATATTTTTTGTCTTTTGTAGGCTTTGCTTTCCTCAGTTTGACTAGTTTTTTCTTAGGGTTGCCAGGATGCTTTCCTCAGCTTGGCTACTTTTTGTCTCAGGGTTTGGGGACTGCTTTCCTCAGTTTGATTTTTTTTTCTTAGGGTTGTTGTTGTTTGACTATTTATCTTCGGGTTCTCGGGCTGGCTTTCCTCAGTTTGGCTACTTTTTTCTTAGGGTTGTTGGGCTGCTTTTCTCAGTTTTACTACTTTTTTCTTAGGGTAGTCGGTTACTTTCCCCAGCTTGGATATTTTTTGTCTCAGGGTTTGGGGGACTGCTTTCCTCAGTTTGATTTTTTTTCTTAGGGTTGTTGTGCTGTTTTCCTCAGTTTGACTAGTTTATTTCTTAGGGTTGTCGAGCTGTTCTCCTCAGTTTGATTTTTTTTTTAGAGTTGTTGTGCTGTTTTGCTCAGTTTGACGACTTTATTTCTTAGGGTTGTCGTGCTGCTTTCATCAGTTTGACTAGTTTTTTTTTCTAATGGTTGTTGTGCTGTTTTCCTCAGTTTGACTATTTATCTTCGGGTTCTCGGGCTGCTTTCCTCAGTTTGACTACTTTTTTCTTACGGTAGTCGGATGCTTTCCTCAGCTTGGCTACTTTTTGTCTCAGGGTTTGTGGGACTGCTTTCCTCAGTTTGATTTTTTTTTCTTAGGGTTGTTGTGCTGTTTTCCTCAGTTGGACTATTTATCTTTGGATTGTCAGACTGCTTTTCACAGTTTGACTACTTATTTCTTAGGTTGTCAGGTTGTTTTCCCCAGTTTGACTACTTTTTTCTTAGGGTTGTCGAGCTGATTTCCTCCGCTTGACTACTTTGAAGTAGTTGAAGTTCTCATTTGTCTCGAGTGAAAGTAGTTCCTTAGGATAAACCATCAATGTGTGATCCATGAGATGAGGGGAAGTATTTAGGATTTCCTGTGATGTCACATATCCTCAGTAATCAGCAGTAAACACCCGGGCAATCCCTTCATTGTTGTATGAGATTGAAGGGGGGAAAGTACATTCCGGGATTTAGAATATTTAGCAACTAATGATTAACATTTCTGGGAAACAAAAAAGAGAAAAATAGGATATTGCCTACAAATTAAGATTCTATAGCATCCAGTGAGCACAGAAAACCTATTGCCCCTTAGGATTTGCTAAATGATAATTCTGGCTGCATGCGGCCACCACTAGGGGGAGCTCACTGTACATAATTGTACAGCTAGAATGGAATTCAATGGGTGCTCCCTCTAGTGGCAGACAAAGGTTACGACTGTCCAGATCTTATATTCTGTGGCTCTAGGACATTGGCTTCAGTCCTCTTTCAGGTTGTATTATGTGGAGTAGTAAGAACATAATCGACATTAATTCCTCCATCACAGAGACTGAACTCCAGAACACTGGTGATGTAACCTGGGATAAGGGGCGACATTATGACATCACAAGGGGTGGGATTGTATGTGTTCTGCTCATACAGCAAAGCTACATGGGATTGGTCCTTTTTCAGGCTGTAAAGCTTTGTGATGTCATGGGCCCTGTGATGTCAGGTGATGGCATAAGATTTGTGATATCATAAAGGCAATTGTTTTATGTGATTATTTTACTTTTTTAGTAGCGATGCTTTGGAGAACGTTTACCCAACAAGTTTCATAGTTTTTATGGTTGATGAAAAACACAAGTCCATCGAATTTAAGCCATAGTCTAACAAGAGAAAGGGAAAAAAACATAAGGAAGATGCTAATTGTCCCATAGTGGGGGGAAAATCACTTCCTAAATTCATATATGGCAATCAGACTAATTTCCTGGGTCAACATCACATAATCTAACCCCCATAATCCCACTGCTCTTACAGTAAAGAATCCATAGTCGCACTGATCATACAGTAAAGAATCCATAGTCTCACTGCTCATACAGTAAAGAATCCATAGTCTCACTGCTCGTACAGTAAAGAATCCATAGTCTCACTATTCCTATACTAAAGAATCCATAGTCTCACAGCTCATACAGTAAAGAATCCATAGTCTCACAGCTCATACAGTAAAGAATCCATAGTCTCACTGTTCATACAGTAAAGAATCCATAGTCTCACTACTCGTACAGTAAAGAATCCATAGTCTCACTGCTCATACAGTAAAGAATTCATAGTCTCACTGCTCATACAGTAAAGAATCCATAGTCTCACTGCTCATACAGTAAAGAATCCATAGTCTCACTGCTCTTACAGTAAAGAATCCATAGTCTCACTGCTCATACAGTAAAGAATCCATAGTCTCACTGCTCGTACAGTAAAGAATCCATAGTCTCACTGCTCATACAGTAAAGAATCCATAGTCTCACTGATCGTACAGTAAAGGATCCATAGTCTCATTGTTCATACAGTAAAGAATCCATAGTCTCACTGCTCATACAGTAAAGCATCCATAGTCGCACTGCTCATACAGTAAAGAATCCATAGTCTCACTGCTCATACAGTAAAGAATCCATAGTCTCACTGCTCGCACAGTAAAGAATCCATAGTCTCACTGCTCGCACAGTAAAGAATCCATAGTCTCACTGCTCGCACAGTAAAGAATCCATAGTCTCACTGCTCATACAGTAAAGAATCCATAGTCTCACTGCTCGCACAGTAAAGCATCCATAGTTGCACTGCTCATACAGTAAAGAATCCATAGTCTCACTGCTCATACAGTTAAGAATCTATAGTCTCACTGCTCATACAGTAAAGAATCCATAGTCTCACTGCTCTTACAGTAAAGTATCCATAGTCTCACTGTTCATACAATAAAGAATGTATAATCTCACTGCTCTCACTGTAAAGAATCCATAGTCTCACTGCTCGCACAGTAAAGAATCCATAGTCTAACTGCTCACACAGGAAAGAATCTATAGTCTCACTGCTTATAGAGTAAAGAATCCATAGTCTCACTGCTCATACAGTAAAGAATCTATAGTCTCACTGCTTATAGAGTAAAGAATCCATAGTCTCACTGCTCATACAGTAAAGAATCTATAGTCTCACTGCTTATAGAGTAAAGAATCCATAGTCTCACTGCTCATACAGTAAAGAATCTATAGTCTCACTGCTTATAGAGTAAAGAATCCATAGTCTCACTGCTCATACAGTAAAGTATCCATAGTCTCACTGTTCATACAATAAAGAATGTATAATCTCACTGCTCTCACTGTAAAGAATCCATAGTCTCACTGCATGTACAGTAAAGAATCGTCATCTGTGATGATTAAACATTGTTTCCGCTATACGTAGAGGACGGCCTCTGGTCATTGTTGCAGCCCTGATGCAAAATCCTATATCTGTAGTGTAATAAGATCGCCCCTAAGATTTAATTTTTCCCAAAACTGAACAATCCCAACTTCAGCTTTGTCCTTCTTATACACCGGAGACCAAAACTGTCCACGGCCTCCATGTGTGGCCGCACTGGTGACTTGTCTAGATGCTAAACCTCAATGTTAAAAATCCAATAATGTGACGGATTGACCCTACGATCCCCAGGAGTGCAGCTACAGGGGAGCAGCTGGCACAAAACAACGCTCTAAAATCTGTTATTTTAGTATTTACCAATATTGAGAGGTCAGATCCCTTTAAAAGTAAAAAAAAGCCCTTTAAAAAAAAAAACCTAAGAATTAGCTGGAACATGAGGAGCGGTCAGAATAGACCGGAATAAGTCGCCCATACCAGGGATTCCTTTCTAAAGGGCAGACACTCCGATCTGGTGGAGACTAAAGAACAATGCGGCCAGTCAGAGCGAAGAGGAAATGCCCTTTAAGAGAAAAACCAACATGGGACAAAAAAGTTGACGGGAATTTCTGTAAAGAGCAGTACGGCCCAGAGGAGCAACCAGAGGATCCAAAATGACTAAATTTAACAAAAATGAACCAAGAAACTGCATATAAAGCAATTCCCCAATGCTTAGATCTATTACATTCACCTTTGGCGACATTATTTTTACTTAAATGCATGTATTTTGGGCAAACGTTCATTTTTGCCATTACTTTGTATTAAACATTTTGCACCGTTTGGCTTTTACAAGCTTTATTTGCACAGTGCTGGCTGCAGAATGAGGTAACTGAGAATCTGTCAGTGAGCTCTTTCCTTTCCGAGCTTCTCTGTGCCGATTTATCACCATAAACTACAGCAAAAGGTTAAGTGAATGTTCATCTGATCTTAAATCTACTGATATGAGCTCAGAAAAAAAGATAATTTTTGCATTTGGGTTCCATTAAAAATTTGCACTGTTCGACATTTAGCTTCTTTGCACATTGCTGGCTGCAGACTGAGTTTACTTAGAATCTGCTAGTGAGCTCATTCTTAGAGGAAAGTTTATAACATATCTTTTGCTTAAAATCGATGCATTTAAAAGGAAGCCATCATCAGAAAATTGACTACATTTTAAATCAGTTTGTGTTAAATGAAAATGATTTTTTTTTATCATATTACAATCTGTATATAAAAAAAAAATAATAAAAAAGAGGCTTGAAATTTTAACACCGGCCATTGGGGCTTTTCTTTGGTTTCAGGAAATGCACATGTACATTAGCTGCAATGACTCCTCCCCTATCTGTTGTATTGAAGCATCTAATGAGCGTGTGCAGAGGTGATTGTACAGGAGATGGTGAGCTGTGACATCGCCTATTGTGAATGGTGGAGCCTGTGTTATCTACTGTATATAGAGGTGTTATCAGTCATTGTACAGGAGGAGGAGGTGAGCTGTGACATCGCCTATTGTGAATGGTGGAGCCTGTGTTATCTACTGTATATAGAGGTGTTATCAGTCATTGTACAGGAGAAGGAGGTGAGCTGTGATATCACCTATTGTGAATGGTGGAGCCTGTGTTATCTACTGTATATAGAGGTGTTATCAGTCATTGTACAGGAGGAGGGAGGAGGTGAGCTGTGATATCACCTATTGTGAATGGTGGAGCCTGTGTTATCTACTGTATATAGAGGTGTTATCAGTCATTGTGCAGGAGGGGGAGGAGGTGAGCTGTGACATCACCTATTATGAATGGTGGATCCTGTGTTATCTACTGTATATAGAGGTGTTATCAGTCATTGCACAGGAGGAGGAGGAGGTGAGCTGTGACATCACCTATTGTGAATGGTGGATCCTGTGTTATCTACTGTATATAGAGGTGTTATCAGTCATTGTACAGGAGGAGGAGGTGAGCTGTGATATCACCTATTGCGAATGGTGGATCCTGTGTTATCTACTGTATATAGAGGTGTTATCAGTCATTGTACAGGAGGAGGAGGTGAGCTGTGATATCCCCTATTGTGAATGGTGGATCCTCTTTTATCTACTGTATATAGAGGTGTAATCAGTCATTGTACAGGAGGAGGTGAGCTGTGACATCACCTATTGTGAATGGTGGAGCCTGTGTTATCTACTGTATATAGAGGTGTTATCAGTCATTGTACAGGAGGAGGAGGTGAGCTGTGATATCACCTATTGTGAATGGTGGAGCCTGTGTTATCTACTGTATATAGAGGTGTTATCAGTCATTGTGCAGGAGGGGGAGGAGGTGAGCTGTGACATCACCTATTGTGAATGGTGGATCCTGTGTTATCTACTGTATATAGAGGTGTTATCAGTCATTGCACAGGAGGAGGAGGAGGTGAGCTGTGACATCACCTATTGTGAATGGTGGATCCTGTGTTATCTACTGTATATAGAGGTGTTATCAGTCATTGTACAGGAGGAGGAGGTGAGCTGTGATATCACCTATTGCGAATGGTGGATCCTGTGTTATCTACTGTATATAGAGGTGTTATCAGTCATTGTACAGGAGGAGGAGGTGAGCTGTGATATCCCCTATTGTGAATGGTGGATCCTCTTATCTACTGTATATAGAGGTGTAATCAGTCATTGTACAGGAGGAGGAGGTGAGCTGTGACATCACCTATTGTGAATGCTGGATCTGTTGTGTAGAGAGGTGTTATCAGTCATTGTAAAACTGTCTCTGTTGATAAGGAGCCTGCTGAAAACTCTTCCTAAAATAACAGGAAGTTAGAGTCTAAAATAGCCCCATAGTGCAGCACTTACATGTAGACTGTGATAAGACTGGATGAACCTTTTAACACAAGGACAATAGACTTTTCCGGAATGTAAAATAGCTGAGATTTGCGAGAGTCCTCTGGAATCGCTGTACAAGGTTAACATGAGCTAAACAGGAATGTCAGATTCTTTCTTCAATATAACAGATGTGAACAATGGAGACTGCCAAACCCACAGACGGAGCTCATACTCTTTATACAGATTTTTGCAGGGTAACATTTTTTTTGCAGAAACAGCGCCACTCTTTTCCACAGGCTGTCCCTGGTATTGCAGCCCCAATGACTTTGGCTTGGCTGCAGTACCAGACAGTTCATGGACCTTTCCTTTTAACATTAAGTAAACCATTAACCTCTTCACTGCTGGCCATTTTCTGCTTTCGTTTTTTTCCTCCCTCTCTTCCAAGTGCCATAACTTTTTTATTTTTCCGTCAATATGGCCGTGTGAGGGCTTGTTTTCTGCGGGACGAGTTGTACTTTTGAATGACACCATTGATTTTACCATATAGTGTACCGGAAAACAGGAAAAAAAAATCCAAGTGCAGGGAAACTGCAAAAAAGTGCAATTCCACTATTGTTTTGGTTTTCTTTTCACTTACCATGATCACTATATGTTAAATATAGTAAAACTGCCCTCCATTATGATTCTCCAGGTCATTACGAGTGCGCAGATACCAAACATGTATAGGTTTTTTTTTTTAAGTGGCGAAAAAAAATTGGAAATTTTTATGAAAAAAAACCAAAAATGTTGATTTTGTTGCCATTTTCCGAGGAGACCCGTTACGTTCTTATTTTTCAGGGACTGGGTGAGGGCTTATTTTTTGCACCATTAGCTGATGTTTTTATTGATATTATTTTGGGGTAGAGCTGATGTATTAATTGCAATGTTGTGGGGGCCAAAAAAAACGTTAATTCTGGCGTTTCGATTTTTTCTCTCGCTATGCCGTTTACCAATCGGATTGATTTATTTTATATTTTGAAAGATCGGCCATTTCTGTATTGATACCAAATATGTATTTTTTTTAAAAAATTTTTTTATGGTTTTATTTTTAATGGGACAAAGGTGGCTTTGATAGCAGCCTTCAGCTCGTCTGCATTGTTGGGTCTGGGGTCTCTCATCTTCCTCTTGACAATACCCCATAGATTCTCTATAATAGATTCTCTATGGGGTTAAGGTCAGGCGAGTTTGCTGCCAATCAAGCACAGTGATACTGTTGTTTGTAAACCAGGTATTAGTACTTTTGGCCGTGTGGACAGGGGCCAAGTCCTGCTGGAGAATGACATTTCCATCTCCAGAAAGCTTGTGGGCAGAGGGAAGCATGAAGTGCTGTAAAATGTCCTGGTAGACGGCTGCGCTGACTTTGGTCTTGATAAAACACAGTGGACCTCCACCAGCAGATGACATGGCTCCCCAAACCATCACTGACTGTGGAGACTTCACACTAGACCTCCAGCAGCTTGGATTGTGGCCTCTCCACTCTTCCTCCAGACTCTGGGACCTTGATCTCCAAATGAAATGCAAAATTTACTTTCATCTGAAAACACCTTGGACCACTGAGGAACAGTCCAGGTCTTTTTCTCCTTGGTCCAGGTAAGACGCTTCTGACGTTGTCTATTGGTCATGAGTGGCTTGACACAAGGAATGTGACACTTGTAGCCCATGTCCTGGATACGTCTGTGTGTGGTGGCTCTTGAAGCAATGACTCTAGCTGCAGTCCACTCCTTGTGAATCTCCCCCAAATGTTTGAATGGCCTTTTCTTAACAATCCTTTCAAGGCTGCGGTTATCCCGGTTACTTGTGCACCTTTTTCTTCCACACTTTTTCCTTCCACTCAACTCTCCATTAATATGCTTGGATACAGCACTCTGTGAACAGCCAGCTTCTTTAGCAATGACCTTTTGTGGCTTACCCTCCTTGTGGAGTGTGTCAATGACTGCCTTCTGGACATCTATCAAGTCAGCAGTCTTCCCCATGATTGTGGAGCCTACTGAAACAGACTAAGGGACCTTTTTACACGCTACAGAAGCCTTTGCAGGTGTTTTTGTTAATTATTTTAATTTACTGAGATAATGACTGTTGTGTTTTCATTGGCTGTAAGCCATAATCATTAACATTAACAGAAATAAACACATGAAATAGATCAATCTGTGTGTAATGACTCTATATATATATAATCGTCTTATCCCATCCGTCCGTCCAGGAAATCCCACCCGTCCGTCCGTCCAGGAAATCCCACGTCGCTGATTGGTCTGGCCACGGAAAAAAAAGCCGTTAGCGGCTCATCTGCAGGACGGAAGTCAGCGGCTGCTGATCTCCCGCCGGCAAGTGTGAAGGGAGGGACGGCGCCGCTGCCCGGTCATCAGTAATACGGTTCGCTGATTGGCGCGACCAATCAGCGAGATTGGCGCCAAATTTAAAAACCGAGGTGCTGATTGGCACCAAATTTAAACAGGCTCTCCGTCCCTCATCAACACGGTTCGCTGATTGGCCGCCGGCCGCCAAATGTAAAAACCGCTGTGCTGATTGGTCGCTTTCGGCGGCCGCGAGCAATCAGCGATATTGGCGAAACCGCTGTGCTGATTTGTTGCGGCCGCCGGCCACGACCAGTCAGCGATATTGGCGCCAAATTTAAACACCGCTGTGCTGATTGCGCCCGGTGTACCGCATACATATTCTAGAATACCCGATGCGTTAGAATCGGGCCACCATCTATTATAATATATGAGTTTCACTTTTTGTATTGAAGAACAGAAATAAATTAAATTTTTGATGATATTCTAATTTTGTGAGAAGCACCTGTATAGCAGAAATCACAATCTCCTATGAACGCCACCAATGAACTGGTGTTCACAGGCGAATCGTAATGACAGGCAGGGCTGTGGAGTTGGAGTTGTGGAGTCTGTGTCCATTTTGGTGGAGTCGGTATAAAATGGACCGACTCCTAAAATATATAATAAATTGGGTACAGTAGTTCAATGCAGTTTGTGGGGAATATTTTTTCATAAGAATTTGGTAAAGTTATGAAATGTCCGATAAATGTCTGTCCTATTCCTGATCTAAGGGTCTAGACTTTTAGCTGAGATGAATCTGTGCTACAGTAAATGTATCACTTAAACATGAGCCGTGTATGAGGGAGTCGGTGTCGTGGCGTCGGTGTCGTGGCGTCTGCGTCGGTGTCGTCTGCGTCGGTGTCGTGGCGTCGTGGCGTCGGTGTCGTGGCGTCTGCGTCGTGGTGTCGGTGTCGTGGTGTCTGCGTCGTGGTGTCGGTGTCGTGGCGTCTGCGTCGTGGTGTCGGTGTCGTGGTGTCGGTGTCGTGGTGTCTGCGTCGGTGTCGTGGCATCTGCGTCGGTGTCGTGGCATCTGCGTCGGTGTCGTCGAGTCGGTGTCGTCGAGTCGGTGTCGTCGAGTCGGTGTCGTCGAGTCGGTGTCGTCGAGCCGGTGTCGTCGAGCCGGTGTCGTCGAGCCGGTGTCGTGGAAATTGAGCAGTTGGAGGTTTGGCTTACCGACTCAACAGCCCTAATGACAGGAATGGGGGTCATATGTCATGAAGGGGTTAAAAACTCATTTACCAACAAAATGTTTTATCAAAACCATCCACATTTATTTACATACATATCAAAACAATTTTAGTTTACTCCAATTATCAAAATAAAATGCAGAAATCTGAGTCCAAGCTTGCTCAGCTGCAGAAAAAAAAATAAAAAAAAGAAGGGTACAGTTATCTTAAAGTGGTTTTAAAATGTGATATCACTCCAAAATTAAAACTCTCCATTTTTCAGTAAATGAACCGTTAAAGTGACAGACAGCGTTTGGTCGTTCTATTTTATTTACTTACGGAGATTTCGTCACTTTCCTATATTTTAGCGGCGGCCATTTTAGAAGACTAAACAGGAAGTGCAGCTGTATTACTTGTCCCCTTCGAAACAGATCATAAAAAATTATTGAGAAAGTAATATTTCTTTTACCATCTGTTTCTGAAAAAAGCGAATTCATAAGAGACAAAATATGGCGGCACTTCCTGTTACCACTTTAAAAAATGACTGCTGCTGATAAAAATAAAAAAAATGCTGCAATTCACAGTAAAAACCAAAGTCTTTTATTTTTTCAAGTAGGTAAGAGGAGCTGCCCGGGACTGAGATATTAATGGCCTATCGTCAGATTGGTGGGGTAGAAACCGAGCACCCCTACGATAGTCTGAGCAAGTCTCGTGTACAGAGCCAGATTACCACAGCTCCATACACAGTAGTGGCCATCCTTGGTACTGCAGCTCAGATCCTATTGAAGTGAGCTGCAGTACCTGAAAACAGCCACTACATGGTGTACTGAGCTGTGGTGCTGGATGGAAGCCGCACCTATAAGTATTAACCAATTGGTGGGTGTGCCGCTGGATGTCAGACCCCCGCCGATCTGAAACGGATGACCGATCCCGAGGATAATTTCCCAATATCGCCATCCCGGACTACCCCTTTAAACAAGTATAGAATATAATTTTTTTAACAATTCAATAAAAATGCATCAGTGATATAAATATAAAAACACAAAAATCACCCCCCCCCCCCAATCTAAAACAGTGCATTTCAGTCTTGTAACGAAAAGTCAAAAGGTTCAAAGTCTCTTCTGAAGGACTTGGCCTGGGTCTCCTCCTCGTCAGGGTCCAGTTTACAAGCCTTCCAGTCGGCCCTGGTTGGTATATTCAAGATGGCTTCACTGGCCAAAACTTCCCTGTAATTAAAAAAAAAAATGACAAAATTGGCGACAAGTTTGTCCACTCAGGCTTTCCATATTTAAAGGGGCCACTTATTAGCTGACGATCTCTATACTTTCTTATTATTTCTACCTTCCGAACTGCAACGGAAAGTTTTTCTTAATCCTGTGGAAGAGTTTATCTCCGTTATCCAACTCGACGTAAAAGTACGGTGTCCCAGGCTGCACAATCTAAAAAAAAAAGCAAAAGAAAAAAAAAGTTAAGATTGAGTCAAAGAAAGACGTAAAGTGAAGACAACTCCTTCGGCTACTCCTCGACTTGCAGGAATGGGTTAACGTACCTGCTTGATGTCGGTGTGCTCTGGGATTTCCAGCAGCTCCATGTTCTGCTCCTGAGCTTGTACAATAAAGGACTCTTTAATATCGTCCGTGGTGCAGCAGCTCAACGGCAGAGGAACCACCTGGTAAAGAAATCCAATCCACCGAAGGGGTTAATTTGCAAAAAAAATTAGAAAAAAATGTAAATGATTGCAAAGAGAATCATTAGAGTGTGAAGTCATGGTTTCATGTAGATGCAGAATCATCACCGGGACGGAGCGTCCCTCAGAGCAATCAAGTCATCATGTCAGACAGGAACGGCCCAACGTTACAGACTTAAACTAATGAGATGTAATGAGTTGTTGGAGCCGAGGCAGCGGCAGGGAGGCCACAGGGCTGGAAGTGACCTCCGAAACCACTGCGGGCGCCCGTATCATCTATGTGATGTCACCAGACTCATCCGCAATGTAGACGGACGAGCCTCCGCGGTGACATCACAATTACACCCAACTAAAGCCGAGCGGACCCAAAACCTCATGGAGGAACAGTCACTTTAAAGGGGAGGGTGGGATGTACAATATATGTAAATGTTATGAGCAGTTCTTTCACACTGAGGCCATTGTCATCCAGATCTTCCAAGGACATCCTCGTCACTCCTGTGTTACATGCTGCTTCCTCCCGCCGCACACAGGCGCCCCTCCGTCAGCCTACCTCCCGCCGCACACAGGCGCCCCTCCGTCAGCCTACCTCCCGCCGCACACAGGCGCCCCTCCGTCAGCCTACCTCCCGCCGCACACAGGCGCCCCTCCGTCAGCCTACCTCCCGCCGCACACAGGCGCCCCTCCGTCAGCCTACCTCCCGCCGCACACAGGCGCCCCTCCGTCAGCCTACCTCCCGCCGCACACAGGCGCCCCTCCGTCAGCCTACCTCCCTCTCGCCTCACACAGGCGCCCCTCCGTCAGCCTACCTCCCTCTCGCCTCACATACAGAGAGCTGACCTTTCCCTCTCTATGCAAACAGGCGACTCTGAATGGGGGACACTGACGGAGGAGGTCACGTACACCCATCATGTCTCAATCAGCTGAATGAAGTGGTGGCGCTTGCCTTAGAAAAGACTTGGATGACAAGTGTATGGTATTTCACAGCGGCACAGAAATCCTGGACACTATATATGAGTAAAATCTACATTATATATCCAGCTGATCCACTCTTGTGCACAATATATACGTGACCAACCCCTTTCAGCCAACCTAGTGGGTGCACCAATTAAAGGGACACCATGCAATTAGCATTGAGCCGCACAGGGCTGACGGGAAGACATTTCCAGTCCCCACAGACCAATTAGAAGCAGAAGTGGTTGTGAATCATCCTACTTATAGGGCTCATTAGGGCCGAGAGACAGATGGGGGAGCTGGATGCATACGCAGAGACTCCATGCCACCAGGCAAGTCGGATAATGGTCTAGTGTGACTGGTTACACCGAGCCAAGGCCTAGGGCATAGACGTGGCAGGACTCGCTGTAGTCCACGGCTTTTACCTGCAGCTGGAGGTGCTGACTCCTGTAGTTTCTCTCAAACATCACGAATCTCTTCCCCTTGGACTTGTAAAACTTCTTCAGGGAAGCTTTGTACTTCTCACATTCTTCAACCACCTCGGAAGAAAGGTCCACCATGGCCTGGTAGTGGCCGATGGGCAGGATGAGGACGTGGTCCGACGTCAGGCCGCCCTTCGCAAGAGCAACGTAACACTGGACAGGAGAGAAGAACGCGATTACTAGTCTGACCAGACCCGTCTCTTTCCTGATCATCTGGACGGAGCCTAAAAGTTTGGAAAATTAACCTTCTTGCTGTGATCAATTATTTTGCATAATACTATTTTTCTCCCCCTTCTTCCGAGAGGCATTCTAGTTATTAGTTTTGCTGATTTAGCACCAGCGTATGCCAGAGTGCAGTACGCACACCGCAGGTTCGCTGCTCTATTACCCGCATAGGGCAAGTGAACTTTAAATCCTCATTAACAAAGACAATAAACAAGCGCGGCGTCGGGGGAAATGTGCCGGTGTCTACTGTGACTACGCAGCAGAAGCTACGGCAGATACAACTGTCAGGAGATGGGTGCAGGGCGAGTGCCGACAGCCGCGCAGGGTACACGAGGCCGTAGTCACATCACAGTCCGGGCACCTGGAAGTACCTGGCACGGACGCCGAATGTAGCCATCATCCCCATCCCCCTGCGGTCCAGTAGTTTTGGTTGGTAGAGCCCACCACTGATCGCTCAACAGAAGAGGCTGAATCCCTCGGCTTATTCTCGAGCAGAGCGATATACAGGCTCCATAGAAAGTGCACAGGGCCGTACACTGCTCGACAATAAGCCGAGCGCTTCTGACCCTCTCTCTTCCATCATCTGGGGTCTCTGCACCAGGAAACCCACCGATCTGGGCAATGATTACAAACATGGCGCCAGCTTGTTTTATAGTTTAGTTTCGCTTCAATGGGAATCCCATAGACAAGCAAGACGGGGTGGGGTTGAGGGGGCTTTGTCTAATCCCGGAAACCACTATTACCAGAGCGGGGTCTGCAAGGGTAGTCTCACATCATAAATCCGGTTTATGGGAACTTTATTTACAGTAACGTATTAGCCCGGGCATCTCATCCGCTGATACTCACATGTTCCCCGATACTGACCACCAGATGCTTCTCCACTTCAGGACTGGCGAGACAGAACCAGCACGGCCCCGATGGCTGAGCTGTAAGGAAGGAGAGGAGATCACAAAGGAACAGAGACAAAGGAATATACTGCTCAGCTGAATACAGTATCTCCACATTTATCATTAATTTACTCCAGAGCTGCACTCACTATTCTGCTGGTGGAGTCACTGTGTACATATATTACATTACTGATCCTGAGTTACCTCCTGTATTATACTCCAGAGCTGCACTCACTATTCTGCTGGTGCAGTCACTGTGTACCTACATTACATTACTGATCCTGAGTTACCTCCTGTATTATACTCCAGAGCTGCACTCACTATTCTGCTGGTGCGGTCACTGTGTACATACATTACATTACTGATCCTGAGTTACATCCTGTATCATACTCCAGAGCTGCACTCACTATTCTGCTGGTGTGGTCACTGTGTACCTACATTACATTACTGATCCTGAGTTACCTCCTGTATTATACTCCAGAGCTGCACTCACTATTCTGCTGGTGCAGTCACTGTGTACCTACATTACATTACTGATCCTGAGTTACCTCCTGTATTATACTCCAGAGCTGCACTCACTATTCTGCTGGTGCAGTCACTGTGTACCTACATTACATTACTGATCCTGAGTTACCTCCTGTATTATACCCCAGAGCTGCACTCACTATTCTGCTGGTGCGGTCACTGTGTACATACATTACATTACTGATCCTGAGTTACATCCTGTATTATACTCCAGAGCTGCACTCACTATTCTGCTGGTGTGGTCACTGTGTACATACATTACATTACTGATCCTGAGTTACATCCTGTATTATACTCCAGAGCTGCACTCACTATTCTGCTGGCGCAGTCACTGTGCACCTACATTACATTACTGATCCTGAGTTACATCCTGTATCATACTCCAGAGCTGCACTCACCATTCTGCTGGTGGAGTCACTGTGTACATACATTACATTACTGATCCTGAGTTACCTCCTGTATTATACTCCAGTGCTGCACTCACTATTCTGCTGGTGCAGTCACTGTGTACTTACATTACATTACTGATCCTGAGTTACCTCCTGTATTATACTCCAGAGCTGCACTCACTATTCTGCTGGTGCGGTCACTGTGTACATACATTACATTACTGATCCTGAGTTACATCCTGTATTATACTCCAGAGCTGCACTCACTATTCTGCTGGTGTGGTCACTGTGTACACACATTACATTACTGATCCTGAGTTACATCCTGTATTATACTCTAGAGCTGCACTCACTATTCTGCTGGTGCAGTCACTGTGCACATACATTACATTACTGATCCTGTACTGATCCTGAGTTACATCCTGTATTATACTCTAGAGCTGCACTCACTATTCTGCTGGTGCAGTCACTGTGTACATACAATACATTACTGATCCTGAGTTACATCCTGTATTATACTCCAGAGCTGCACTCACTATTCTGCTGGTGTGGTCACTGTGTACATACATTACATTACTGATCCTGAGTTACATCCTGTATTATACTCCAGAGCTGCACTCACTATTCTGCTGGCGCAGTCACTGTGTACCTACATTACATTACTGATCCTGAGTTACATCCTGTATCATACTCCAGAGCTGCACTCACTATTCTGCTGGTGTGGTCACTGTGTACATACATTACATTACTGATCCTGAGTTACATCCTGTATTATACTCCAGAGCTGCACTCACTATTCTGCTGGTGCAGTCACTGTGTACATACATTACATTACTGATCCTGAGTTACATCCTGTATTATATCCAGAGCTGTGCTCTGTGCACAGTGACTCCACCAGCAGAATAGTGAGTGCAGCTCTGGAGTATAATACAGGATGTAACTCAGGATCAGTAACGTAATGTACAGTACAGACCAAAAGTTTGGACACACCTACTCATTTAAAGATTTTTCTGTATTTTGATGACTATGAAAATTGTACATTCACACTGAAGGCATCAAAACTATGAATTAACACATGTGGAATTATATACTTAACAAAAAAGTGTGAAACAACTGAAAATATGTCTTATATTCTAGGTTCTTCAAAGTAGCCACCTTTTGCTTTGATGACTGCTTTGCACACTCTTGGCATTCTCTTGATGAGCTTCAAGGGGTAGTCACCGGAAATGGTTTTCCCTTCCCAGGTGTGCCCTGTCAGGTTTAATAAGTGGGATTTCTTGCCTTATAAATGGGGTTGGGACCATCAGTTGTGTTGTGCAGAAGTCTGGTGGATACACGGCTGATAGTCCTACTGAATAGACTGTTAGAATTTGTATTATGGCAAGAAAAAAGCAGCTAAGTAAAGAAAAACGAGTGGCCATCATTACTTTAAGAAATGAAGGTCAGTCAGTCCGAAAAATTGGGAAAACTTTGAAAGTGTCCCCAAGTGCAGTTGCAAAAGCCATCAAGCGCTACAAAGAAACTGGCTCATATGAGGACCGCCCCAGGAAAGGAAGACCAAGAGTCACCTCTGCTTCTGAGGATAAGTTTATCCGAGTCACCAGCCTCAGAAATCGCAGGTTAACAGCAGCTCAGATTAGAGACCAGGTCAATGCCACACAGAGTTCTAGCAGCAGACACATCTCTACAACAACTGTTAAGAGGAGACTTTGTGCAGCAGGCCTTCATGGTAAAATAGCTGCTAGGAAACCACTGCTAAGGACAGGCAACAAGCAGAAGAGACTTGTTTGGGCTAAAGAACACAAGGAATGGACATTAGACCAGTGGAAATCTGTGCTTTGGTCTGATGAGTCCAAATTTGAGATCTTTGGTTCCATCCACCGTGTCTTTGTGCAACACAGAAAAGGTGAATGGATGGACTCTACATGCCTGGTTCCCACCGTGAAGCATGGAGGAGGAGATGTGATGGTGTGGGGGTGCTTTGCTGGTGACACTGTTGGGGATTTATTCAAAATTGAAGGCATACTGAACCAGCATGGCTACCACAGCATCTTGCAGCGGCATGCTATTCCATCCGGTTTGCGTTTAGTTGGACCATCATTGATTTTTCAACAGGACAATGACCCCAAACACACCTCCAGGCTGTGTAAGGGCTATTTGACCAAGAAGGAGAGTGATGGGGTGCTACGCCAGATGACCTGGCCTCCACAGTCACCAGACCTGAACCCAATCGAGATGGTTTGGGATGAGCTGGACCGTAGAGTGAAGGCAAAAGGGCCAACAAGTGCTAAGCATCTCTGGGAACTCCTTCAAGATTGTTGGAAGACCATTTCCGGTGACTACCTCTTGAAGCTCATCAAGAGAATGCCAAGAGTGTGCAAAGCAGTCATCAAAGCAAAAGGTGGCTACTTTGAAGAACCTAGAATATAAGACATATTTTCAGTTGTTTCACACTTTTTTGTTAAGTATATAATTCCACATGTGTTAATTCATAGTTTTGATGCCTTCAGTGTGAATGTACAATTTTCATAGTCATCAAAATACAGAAAAATCTTTAAATGAGAAGGTGTGTCCAAACTTTTGGTCTGTACTGTACATTACGTTACTGATCCTGAGTTACATCCTGTATTATACTCCAGAGCTGCACTCACTATTCTGCTGGTGGAGTCACTGTGCACAGAGCACAGCTCTGGATATAATACAGGATGTAACTCAGGATCAGTACAGGATCAGTAATGTAATGTATGTACACAGTGACTCCACCAGCAGAATAGTGAGTGCAGCTCTGGAGTATAATACAGGATGTAACTCGGGATCAGTACAGGATCAGTAATGTAATGTATGTACACAGTGACTCCACCAGCAGAATAGTGAGTGCAGCTCTGGAGTATAATGCAGGAGGTAACTCAGGCAGTCTCGGCCACTCACGGTGTTTCCTTGGCTGCTTGGTTTGGTGTCCGCCCCTCCCGTCTGAGTGACGTTTCTTTCCTTGCTGCTTATTCAAGTCAAAGAAAAACTGCTGCGCCACCTCTTCCTGCAGAGATTTAGGAAATCAAGTAATTAGTGTCGGCTGTAACAATGAGAATAATCCCCATTATACGGGTAATCAGTAATTAGGCAAATGTCTGAACAAACATTAAATCCATGAGGTCAAGAAGAAGGCGGCGTGTGAATAACTGGGTGGCGGGTGACCAGGAGCGAGCGCCTTCTGGGAGGGGGACGCCAGAGAGAAGCCAATTAGCGCGGCAATTAATGAACACACCAAACAATAAGGCGGCAAGAGTGCTGCCATCTAGAGGAGTTAGGAGGTATAACCCAACGCAGATGGCAAGAGCGCTGCCATCTAGTGGTGGAAGAAGTTATAACCCAACACAGGAAGTAAGAGCGCTGCCATCTAGTGGTGGAAGGAGGTATAACCAAAATTTAGTGATATCTGGAACAGTGCACCAATTGTGAAGGGAAAACCACACACACACACAAAGCAGGAGGGAGGGGGTTAAATAAAAGCAGCCATGAGCGACTGATCCCGCTCCAAGCCTCAGAGCGGCTGCAATACGCATGAAAGTGTGTGAAGACGGCACAGAAGAAGAGAAAACGGGCCTGTAATCTGCCATCCATGCGACGTGCACAGCTGCTTTAGGCTGGGATGACACCAAAAACACGACACCAAGATCCCACCGGGACAGGAAAAATTGTTTTACCTTATCACTACACGACCGCGACATGTGGAAAAAATACTGCACACAGGCCATGATTCAGCGGCCTCTAGACAGTCCTGGCCCCCTATTTTTGGGACAGGTTTCAGCAGCTTACCGATAGTCTTGTCCCCCCTGTTTCTGGGCCATGTTTACAGCTTACGGATAGTCTTGTCCCCTCCTGTTTCTGAGCCATGTTTACAGCTTACGGATAGTCTTGTCCCCCCTGTTTCTGGGCCATGTTTACAGCTTACGGATAGTCTTGTCCCCTCCTGTTTCTGGGCCATGTTTACAGCTTACGGATAGTCTTGTCCCCCCCGTTTCTGCGCCATGTTTACAGCTTACGGATAGTCTTGTCCCCCCCGTTTCTGGGCCATGTTTACAGCTTACGGATAGTCTTGTCCCCCCCGTTTCTGGACCATGTTTACAGCTTAGGATAGTCTTGTCCACCCTTTTTCTGCGCCATGTTTACAGCTTACGGATAGTCTTGTCCCCCTGTTTCTGGGCCATGTTTACAGCTTACGGATAGTCTTGTCCCCCGTTTCTGCGCCATGTTTACAGCTTACGGATAGTCTTATCCCCCCTGTTTCTGGGCCATGTTTACAGCTTACGGATAGTCTTGTCCCCCTGTTTCTGAGCCATGTTTACAGCTTACGGATAGTCTTGTCCCCCCTGTTTCTGGGCCATGTTTACAGCTTACGGATAGTCTTGTCCCCCCTGTTTCTGCGCCATGTTTACAGCTTACGGATAGTCTTGTCCCCCGTTTCTGGGCCATGTTTACAGCTTACGGATAGTCTTGTCCCCCCTGTTTCTGCGCCATGTTTACAGCTTACGGATAGTCTTGTCCCCCTGTTTCTGAGCCATGGTTACAGCTGACGGATAGTCTTGTCCCCCTGTTTCTGGGCCATGGTTACAGGTGACGGATAGTCTTGTCCCCCTGTTTCTGGGTCATGTTTACAGCTGACGGATAGTCTTGTCCCCCGTTTCTGGGCCATGGTTACAGCTGACGGATAGTCTTGTCCCCCCTGTTTCTGCGCCATGTTTACAGCTTACGGATAGTCTTGTCCCCTCCTGTTTCTGAGCCATGTTTACAGCTTACGGATAGTCTTGTCCCCCCTGTTTCTGCGCCATGTTTACAGCTTACGGATAGTCTTGTCCCCCCTGTTTCTGCGCCATGTTTACAGCTTACGGATAGTCTTGTTCCCTCCTGTTTCTGGGCCATGTTTACAGCTTACGGATTGTCTTGTCCCCCCTGTTTCTGGGCCATGTTTACAGCTTACGGATAGTCTTGTCCCCTCCTGTTTCTGAGCCATGTTTACAGCTTACGGATAGTCTTATCCCCCCTGTTTCTGGGCCATGTTTACAGCTTATGGATAGTCTTGTCCCCCTTGTTTTTTTCTGGGCCATGTTTACAGCTTACGGATAGTCTTGTCCCCCGTTTCTGGGCCATGTTTACAGCTTACGGATAGTCTTGTCCCCCCTGTTTCTGGGCCATGTTTACAGCTTACGGATAGTCTTGTCCCCCCTGTTTCTGCGCCATGTTTACAGCTTACGGATAGTCTTGTCCCCCCTGTTTTTTTCTGGGCCATGTTTACAGCTTACGGATAGTCTTGTCCCCCCTGTTTTTTTCTGGGCCATGTTTACAGCTTACGGATAGTCTTGTCCCCCCTGTTTTTTTCTGGGCCATGTTTACAGCTTACGGATAGTCTTGTCCCCCCTGTTTTTTTCTGGGCCATGTTTACAGCTTACGGATAGTCTTGTCCCCCCTGTTTTTTTCTAGGCCATGTTTACAGCTGACGGATAGTCTTGTCCCTCTATTTTTAGGTTGTAATCCCTTAATGATCAAGGGATTTTTCAATCCTCCCCATTCCCCCCCCCCCCCCCCCCTTGTTCCAAGAGCCACAACTTTTACATTTTCCTATGTGAACACTTGTTTTTCTTTTGAGGAACGAGTTGTAGTTTTGAATGACACCTTTCAAGATGGCGGTCACGGGGTCCTTCAGGATGCCAGTGCCAGTGATCGTGTCACAGAGGGGCAATAGGAGTGGGTGTGCACGCAATGACGCCATTTACATGCTGCTGTCAGGTTCGCAGCGGCATTTAATAGGGTTACGCTGCCACGATCAAAGCGTGGAAGGAGGCTGCCTGGGACGGTGGGGGATCGGTGTCCCATGAGGAAAATGGTCACAGGTCATTAACCAGTTAATGCCGGTCACTTTTCCTCCCCTCCCCCCATCAGTCTTTTCACCTCCTCTACGGCTTTGGCCCCTGGAGTCTTCTTGGCTTCTCTCCCTGATTTCCTATATGGGTTCTCGGTGACGTCCAGCGGCTGCTTCACCAGCTCCGCAGCCTCCATCACACTGAGGGGCACGATGCTGAACGCATAGATGTACTGCAACAGAAACGGGGGGTAAGGAGCGTTAGAAGGAAACAACCAAGGACAAAACGCAAAGTTACTTTTATTAATACAGAACATTCCCATTCTGAGACATATCGCCCCCTACATGCAAACACTGTCATTAAAGAGAGGGGGGGGGGGGGTGTCTTCCCATCTCAAACATTCAATCCCCTTCCCACCCATCTGGTATCAACTGAGAAGAGATCAGAAAAAGACAGATATAAGTGTAACAAACTCCACGTCATTCAATGTGATTGAGCTTACTGATGGTTTCTCAGTAAACTCATTCACCAACAAGGAGGGTAAAAAAGAGGTTAACTGTTCGAAAATATAATTTGCATTTTATTAAATATATATAATAAATATTATTATATTTAAATTTATTATTATAAAAAAAAATATATATATATATATATATATATATATATATATATATATATATTTTTTAAATAATAAATTTAAATATAATAATATTTATTATATATATTTAATAAAATTTTATTATTAAATATATATAATAATTAAAATAAAAAATATGATGTATTAAAATATGTATTTTATTAAATTTTCTAATATATATTTTCATTTATTATAACTGAATATATATATATATATATTCAGTTATAATGAAAATATATATTAGAAAATTTAATAAAATACATATTTTAATACATCATATTTTTTTATAATATTTATTATATATTTAATAATAAAATAGACAGACACGCACACAGACATATACATCTATCTCAGTCTAACTGTAAAGAAACAAAATCAGCATAGGAGCTGCAGACACGAAACGGTAGAATTTTTACATTCTAGGCAAAAAAAAAAAAAGAAGAAATTAGCCCTACGTAGAGATGCATTTCAACCTACTTTACCTTTTTCTTACCAGGGTTGCCAACACTTGCCAGTGCTATGAAGCGGCTGACGTGCTGGGCGTTTTCTTGTAAGACCACGTGATTTCTGTATAGAAGAAAAAAAAAAAAAAAAAAATCATAAATAAATCCTCAATTCTAAAAGGCTAAAAGAGGGCAGACGGATGACCTAATGAAGGACAAGATGGCGTCCTCCTCTACCTGTACGGAAGCCGCTCGTAGTTTTCTCCTTGCAGTGCGGAAAAGTGATATCGAGGCTTTAAACTGGCAGCGAGGCCGGCGACCGACGCGGATCCACAGGTTTTCACGTCTATGTCGGTCTGAGGACAGGATAGAAATCCGTATATTATATAATATAAATCAGGTCAGATACGAGCAGCACTCAGAAAAGCCATTATGTAACCCTTAAAGGGGTTTTCCACTTCCAAAAAAAAAAAAAAAAAATTGACCCAGACCAATGCAGCAATGTAAAATAACAGACAGTACTCGCCCTCCCCAGAGTCAGCGCCCCACCGCATCACCGGTCTGTGTTATGGCTGCAATGGTGACGTCACCGCTGCAGCCAATCATTGAGACCGGCTCTAGACCGGGTGAGGACGAGTAACATCTTGTCTTCGTTATTTTACCTTACTGGAATGATTTTGGGTCCAGTTTTCTAAAAGAGGAAAAACCTCTTTAACCCCTTCCTGAAAAAGGATGCTGTATTCATGTCCTTGAAAGGGGTCCTCAGGTGTGGAGGGGGCTCAAGTGCGGAGTTACATGCAGCAGATACCGGTGGTTATATTACATAGCCGGCATCTGTCTCCAACAGACGACTTCCGGATGCGGATATTAACCATTTAAATGGAGTGCTTTAGGGTGCCCGTGCGCACCGTCTCCCATCAAACCCCTGTGACGTGATCACAGCAGGCCGCTTGGCTACTATGACAGCTGGGGAGAGGGGGGGGCGCATCTTCTAAATGGCAGATATGGAGAAATGGAGCAGTTCAGCAGAGGTGACAGTGCCATCAGAGGAGAAGAGCTGATAGAACGGTTTGTAATGTGACATAGCTAAACTCAGCTGTGCTGCCCCCACAGAAACAGCCGGGACCTTATCTTAAAGGTGTGTTATGTCATCTGTGCTTTCTAATCATGCAGGAGGACAGACCAGGAGATCAGGGCTGTCATTTCATCTCACACACTGAGAAATCTGCTCTAAGGTAAGGAATGGGGCGTGGTCTACTTTATCTAGTGTGTTTCTGCCTGCTTATGATTGGTCAGTGTCAAACAGGAGGAAGAAGTACATGCTCTACTGAGCACCCAGGCAAAAATGGGCTTCAGAGGAAGCTTCTCCAGAGAAAAAAAACAGAATCCCAAAGCATAGAAGGAGCACATAGTTAGAGAAGAAAAGAAAGAAAAAAGGAGGGGATATAAAAAAGGAGGGGATAAAAAAAAGGCAAAAAAGACAGAATTAAAAAAAAACGACAAAACACACCGGAGCGTTGCCATAATTCCACACATCTCTGGGCCAAGGCGATGTCAGTAATATGTCCACGCCTCTGAACTTGGAGTTTGTGGTTAGGGACATTTTCAGCGGCGTGACATCCTTTGCAGAAAAGCAGTAGGCCGGAGCCGGCTCGCTGGAGGACTCAATGCCGCTTAGGTAGGCTATTTGAAGGCCGGACGCACCAGTAAATACTCCTTTCCTGCCTGTAAATAAGAATATAACCAATTTAGGCAGAGCAATGCTCAAAAGTGTGTGAGAACAGCTCTATGAAGTAGTTCAGAGTCACCCAGGCTTCACAGAAATACACAACCACTGATTTGTTACCTCTGCAATTAACTCCTCCTGTAAAGTGGCAGGAGTTACTTACAGAGGTAACAATGCAGTGCATGATGATATATGGCAAACTGGTAGTCAAGAGCTAGAAAAACAGGAGTCAGACAGTTAGACACTCCCATTGATGTGATAGAGGTGGTATATCAATATCAATATTTCTTTGCACAAGCCCTAAATAATACATACGATCCTTCCTTTTCTCGTACTGCCCTGCCCATGTAACAGTAGTTCTTTAAATGAACCAGAAGGATCAGGATGAACAGTTAAAAGGTCCCACTGAATAGCAGCAGACAGAGAATCACTTACCCAGGTAGGTTATATTGGTAGCCAACTCGCAGCCCTCGACATCTTGAAAATATTTTACTGTCTCTTGATTATTTGCCCCGAGGACATAGGTCTGAATAGGAGCTGAAAAGGGGGGAAAAAATATGCAGAAATGTGATTATTATAATGCAACTACACATCACAAATCCACAAAAAGAAAGGCAACGTTATGTTGAGGATGCAGCCATCTCGGCAGGCAATCGGTCCAGCCGCTGAAATCCCAGCAATCGGCTCTAGGGGGAAAGCTGAAAGCAACTGCATATTTCTTTCCACAGCGGCCACTGCAGGTCGATTGTGGTATTACATGTCAGCCACATAATGCATGGTCACGCAGAGATTGGGTCCTGGCCAGAGACTCCCACGAGATAACAAGTGCTTTCCCAAAATAACAACTTTTTTTTTCTTTTAAAAAAAGATCTGTTTGCACTACACTACTCACCTTGCTTCGCTCCAGATTTATATTCCTGCCAAAGGGCTTCACTTTCCGGGCCTGTCCCAAAAAAACTCCCAACGCATAAAAGCAACTGGAAGAAAAATAATAAATATTAGGCAATGACTTCAATTTTCTTGTGCACAGCCACCGGAGAATCACTCATTTACGGACCCAGTGTTGTCCAGCGTTCTGGAAAGTTCAAAGGAAGCTGGGGCTGCACTCACTTCCCCGCAGCTTGTATCTTGGAACAAGACATCAGGGGACGGCACTAAGGTCACTTACAAAAGTTTCTTTTATCGCTATTCCCTGATGATGTCCTGGATTCATGATGATGATAGAGTACTCTGTCTCTGCTGCCACAGAGCCGTCTCCCTGTGAAAGAAGCAGGGTGAGTGACACCAGTGCCACCCTCAAATGAATTGTCTTCAGGGAGGACATAGAAGCAGGATAAGTGATGCCTATCACCACCCCCAGATGACAATTTGTTTGAGGGCAGTGATAGCAGCGCTGGTGTCACTCACCCTACTTCTATCGCTGCCCCGATTACATCTCATTTCATCAGGGGACAGCGATGAAAAAAACCTGTAGTAAGTGGTTAAAAGACTACTACACCGCCCCATGATGACGTCCTGTTCCAGAAGAGGAAGAAAGTGCAGCCCCAGCCTCCTGTGACGTCCAGTTTTAGACACAGCGCCCTTTATCACTCACCCTACTTCTATCGCCAGCCCCCGTTTACATCAGGGGACAGCGATAAAAGAAACTGTGGTATGTGACAGCTACATTGCCCCCCCAATGACATCCTGTTTCCGGAGGGGAAATGAGTGCAGCTCAGGCATCCTGTGACGTCCAGTTTTAGAAGCAACACTGGTGTCACTCACTCGACTTCTATCGCTGCCCCCGATTAC
Organism: Phyllobates terribilis; assembly: GCF_046119375.1. Taxonomy (NCBI): domain Eukaryota; kingdom Metazoa; phylum Chordata; class Amphibia; order Anura; family Dendrobatidae; genus Phyllobates; species Phyllobates terribilis. The sequence continues at coordinate 158,618,231 of NW_027362770.1, forward strand.
ATCTCATTTCATCAGGGGAAAGCGATGAAACAAACTGTGGTAAGTGCCGCTACACCACCCCCGATGACATCCTGTTCTAGGAGGGGAAGTGAGTGCAGCTCCAGCCTCTTGTGACGTCCAGTTTTAAAAGCAGCGCTGGTGTCACTCACCCTACTTCTATCGCCGCCCATCAATTAAGTTTCTTTTTATCTGGGAGCAGCAATGAAAAAAACTGTAAGTGACAGCTACACCGCCCCCTGATAAAGTCCTATTCCAGGAGGGAAAGTGAGTGCAGCTCCAGCTTCTTGTTACATCCAGTTTTAGACTCCCCTAAAACAAAATGTCACAGGAAGTGAAGTTTTTTTTAAAAAAACAACACATTTAGTGATTAGCAGGAAAGAAAGAGGTGTAGGGTATTTACCAATAAAGCTAATGGGTGTAAAAATGGATATTTATTAAGGACATTTTAGGAATCGGACCGACCCTTTAATGACATTATGTAGCCGGAGGTAATGAAGGTTATTGCTCCTCCGCTCACTTCTATAAAGGGCAGGTGACGTCACGTCTATACCTTCCGACCGCACTCAATACCCAAGGACCACATCCCATCTGTCATCTGTCCCGTACAGAAGTGAGCGGAGCCATTATAACTCTCGAAAAGGTAACAAAGCTTTTACTTTTCCTTACATCGAACTCTCCGCTCTTTTTCTGAATTTGACGAACTCTGTTGAACAGAAGATCAAACTTCCCGTATACGTCACCGCAGGCCAATCTGTAGAGAGAGAGGGGACATGAAGCAGTTATCATAGTGATGTGGTGTATGGCGCCCCCTGCTGTGAGCAATAGGAATTTACAAGTTGGATATTCGGCAACAGGAATCATTGATCTTTAAAGGGGTTCTCCTATCCAAATTGGTGAGGATCCGACAACTGGCACCATTCAGCTGTTGTTAGCTACGGCATCCCGAGTACTTCAGAACAGCTTCTTTTCAGTGTCGGGACCCGACCAATCGGATATTGAGGAGGATAGGTTATCAATATCATACCCCTTTAGGGTGCGCCAGTCCTACATGTATGTGAGAAGTTCTGACAGGTGGGATCCTGGTGCTAAAACACCCACCTATTGTTAAAATGAAGGAGCAAAATTGCTCACAGCAGAGCTGCTCCTCTCCTCTGACGCACAGGATGGACCTGTTGACTTTTTAATGACCCCTTCAAAAGCTGGAGCTGCACACCAGAAACCAAATTATTTTGGCGACAGTAATGTCACCTCTGGGGACAACTTTTTTTTTTTTTTTTTTTTTTTTTATGTGTATTTTAGGCTAAATATCATTTTTGCAACTGGGTTTCATTACAAAAAAAAAAATTTTGCACCGTTTTCCTTTAACTCACTCCTTTTACCTGCACATTTAACCTCTATGTGGTCTGTTGTTATAGATCAGGTAAGAAGAGCTCAGAAAAAGACAGATGGAGCTCACTGATGGAGTCACAGTTTACTCATTCTTCAGCCAGCAGTAAACAGCACACTATTGAGGCTGTAGAAGGCGAAGAGGAGGTTAAATGGTAAAGCTGAAGTTGTGACATCATCAATATTCCCCCAAAATACATACTAATATATATATTATCCATATACAATCAGATATAGGCAGCTTTCACCCTCCTGCACGTTCCCAGTTTCCCCTCTCTGGTCCACACTCTATACTTACACCCGCAGAGCCTTGTCCGACATGTCCCCGGGTCACCACGACTGCAACAGCCCCAAAATCCAGCGTGAAACGCACACAAGACTACTTCCACCCGGTCTGTTTCCTGATAGGACGATCAGTATCACGTGATCAATCATTTTCCTGTTCAAAGCTTCCTGGGAGATGTAGTTTCATTCATATCGAGCTGTTATAGGCGGAACGGAAAGAAAAAACTACAATTCCCATAATGCACCACACAGCGCACAGGTAAAATCAGATTTTCTGCATACAGCAGATAATTCTATATCACTATCTTCACTTATTAATTAATTTTGAGCGAGTATTCAGCAAAGAAAGGTTTGGCCATAAGCGGAAGTGACGTAATAAGGGAGGAGTTTGTTTATTTTAATAGGCGTGGTTGCTGCAATATGGGCGTGTTTTTGTTTATAATTTATAGAACAGTCATTTTTGGACTTTTATAAACAGTCCATGGCGAAAAAGGGGAACAACCGGATCACCCCTCGAAATGCCATGAAAACGTTCAATAAGAAAAGTCTAAAAAATAATAAAAAGGTACAAATCTCCAAAAAGGCGACACAAACCATTTTTTGTGGGTTTTTTAACAAATTTCAGAATTTTATTTTACCAAAGAAAAAACATTACAAGTTTGGTACCGACTTGGAGAATATTTACTCCAGGTCAATTTTATCTTACAATGAACATCGTAAAAACAAAACCCGAAAAACAATGTCTGATTGTGGTTTTTCCCTATTTTACCCATACTTGGGATTTTTTTTTCAAATTTTTCAGCACATTAAAGTGAATGGTGTTATTGAAAACTACAACTCGTCCCCTCCCCCCCCCCCAAAAAAAAGTCCTCGTATGGATATAAGGACAGAAAGAGAAAAAAGTTCTGAGTTTTAGAAGAAGGGGCGGAAAAAAAAAACGAAAGCCCCCCCCAAAAAATGAAAAATTGGAGTTGGGGACACTGTTAAAAATTAGATTGTTAGCTCCTAGGTCGAGGGAATTTGCACCATTTGCTTCACAGGAAGTGTCGAAAGAGTAAGAAGTTTTACCAGTGACCTTGAATGCTGATGACTGGCGATGTGATTGAAGTGCCAGGGGGCAGCGTGCTTTCACTGTCATTCTTCACCAGCCGTCAGCAGCCCCCAAAAATAGCCGTGGAAAATAAGGTTGAGGATCGGCTGCAGGTGAGAGGAACGACGGGAAAAACAATAAACTTCAGTCATGCCACACGATCCGGGATGTCAGCAGAAGACGTAACGGGGGATCTTAGAATAAACTGCGACAAATCTCTCCCAGATGAGAGATTTAGCCCCCCCACCCCACCCCATGGGGTCACCCAGGGATTTCCCTAATCATCCTGGAATTATCCCATTAACACTTCAGTCTATGGCGTAATTAGTGTCCGATGGATCCCGGTGCACGTTGGTCAGATGTACGGGCCCTTATAGCATTCTGGATCCTGTAAAGACATATGTGTGTGCCCCCCTTGTGATGATGGCCCCCATCCTTGTGCCATCCTGTAATAAATTCCCCAATCCTTGACCCCTTCCTTTAATAATGTCCCTCATGCTGGGCCCCTTCCTGTAATAATGTCCCCCATCCCGGGCCTCTTCCTGTAATAATGTCCCCCATCCTGGGCCTCTTCCTGTAATAATGTCCTCCATCCTGGGCCCCTTCCTGTAATAATGTCCCCCATCCTGGGCCCCTTCCTGTAATAATGTCTCCCATTCTAGGCCCCTTCCTGTAATAATGTCCCCCATTCTAGGCCCCTTCCTGTAATAATATCCCCCATCCTGGGCCCCTTCCTGTAATAATATCACCATCCTGGCCCCTTCCTGAAACAATGTCCCCCATCCTTGTGCCATCCAGTAATAATGTCCCCCATCCTGGACCCCATTCTGTAAAAATGTCTCCCATTCTGGACTCCTTCCTGCAATAATATATCCCATCCTGGGCCCCTTCTTGTAATAATATCACCATCCTGGCCCCTTCCTGTAATAATGTCATCCATCCTTGTGCCACCCTGTAATAATGTCCCCCATTCTAGGCCCCTTCCTGTAATAATATCCCCTATTCTGGGCCCCTTCCTGTAATAATATTCCCCATCCTGGGCCCCTTCCCGTAATAATGTCCTCCATCCTTGGCCCCTTCCTGAAACAATGTCCCCCATCCTTGTACCATCCTGTAATAATGTCCACCATCCTGGGCCCCTTTCTGTAATAATGTCTCCCATTCTGGACCCCTTCCTGTAATAATATCCCCCATCCTGGGCCCCTTCCTGTAATAATATTGTAACACAGGTACTTTAGATGCAGTGACACAGAAGCACAGAGCAGCCAATACAGAGTTAATAAACAGGGAAAGTTTATGATAACAAGATGAATCTCCACGCAGGGAGTAACAGGGGAAAATATGGGGAAATAGCGGTATTAGTCTGTAACTGACCGTTTACAGTTTAACTAGATGTAGCAGAGTCAAACCGGTAACAAACGACAGTTTTCTCACTTAGCTGACCTGTATCCTCTACAAGGCAGTTGCCAGCTGGTGCTGGTGACGCTGTCTTCAGGCTTCCCCGCCCAAACAATGCTCCATCTTATGGCGGCAGCGAGCGGTCTCCGGTTTTACCCGCTGAGCCCCTAGTCCATAACACGGTACCTCACGTGCTCAGCTCCACGGACCCTGCGTCTCTTCTCCCTACAATCAGCTTGACTCCTCCGGTCCAGTGCACTCGGATCCCTTGCTCCAAATCCTGTAGCCAGGAGCCTGGACCCTCTCACACTGTTCTGCTCCGCAGGAATCAGCTCCGCTTTCCCGCGCAAACGTCCTTGTCTCTCCCTCTCTCTCGTCACACCAGGAGTCTTTCTGTCACCTGACCTCCCAGCTCTCTCTCTCACACACCCCCTGCTTCCCTGTCATATGACTCCTCTGCTTGCAGTCTGTCTTCCCCCTGCAACAAGAGGTACGGCCCCGGCAGTTCCATATCCCTTGCTCTGAAAGCACTTGCACCCTGGTCTTCCGCCTTACACTATCACCATCTTGGCCCCTTCCTGTAATAATGTCATCCATCCTTGTGCCACCCTGTAATAATGTTCTACATCCTGGGCCCCTTCCTGTAATAATGTCCCCCATCCTGGGCCCCTTCCTGTAATTATGTCCTCCATCCTTGTGTCACCCTGTAATAATATCCTCCATCCTGGGCCCCTTCCTGTAATAATGTTCCCCATCCTGGGTCACTTCCTGTAATAATGTCCCCCTTCCTGGGCCCCTTTCTGTAATAATGTCCTCCATCCTTGTGTCACCCTGTAATAATATCCTCCCTCCTGGCTCCTTCCTGTAATAATGTTCCCCATCCTGGGTCACTTCCTATAATAATGTCCTCCATCCAGGGCCCCTTCCTGTAATAATGTCCCCTATCTTTGGCCCTGTTACACAAAGAAGGCACACTAGGTGAGGTAGATCCTCTTAGCCCAAGGTCTGGGTAGGCACACGGGCCACAGGCGTCTGTGCAGCAGGTGGGTGTTGCACGCGGGAAACAGAAAGTAGAGTTACTGGAGCCAAACTAAAAGTCTTAAAGGAATCCTGGAAGTCGCAAGCGAACAGGAGACGTCCCGGAAGCCAATGGCGAACACGTAGAGGCAAATTGAAAGTCTTAAAGGGGTCCTAGAAGCCGCAAGTGGACAGAAGACATACTGGAAGTCGCAGGTGGGCACATAGAGACAAACTGAAAGTCACTGTCACGCAAGATGTAGGAAAGACTAAGTGCAACACAAAGGGAAGGGGGAAAATGGAGCCCAGACTCTAAGGAAAGGGGGCAGTGGAGACCTCCTGGGCTGACCTTATATCACCCTGTCTCCCCTAACGTCCCTATATTGGTTCCGCAACCTCGCCCGGTCTTTCCCTGGCGTTTGGCCCTGGTTAGGGAAGAGGGAATGAGCACTAGTCGATCTCCAACGACAACTAAAGACAACAAGGGGGAACAAACAAGGGAAGATAGCTTAGCTTTAGTCGACTTCAGAGAGATGAACACACGTTCTCTTAGCACCAGAGAGGATGAAGTACTGCACTAGCTCCAAGCCTTCACAAGGGGTTATGTGAATATCGCCGGTACCTCCCTCTAGCAAACAGCAGGTATTTATACACCCAGGCCAGGGTGTTTATTAGCAAGAGGAAGGTAGCCACTGGGTCCTAGAGAGACAGCTTCTAAGAAGGTGTCTGTAATGCTAAACGAAGAGATCTCCTGCAACCAACTGCAGGACGACTGTCTGTCACTTCTGACACACCCGTGACAGTCACTGACAGGTAGCCGGGTTACTTGAAGCTGCAGACAATGAGGAGATGTCTTGCAGACTGCAGACAGGTTTCAGAGTTACTGACAGATTGCAGCATAAAGGACTGGAAGCCGCAGGCAAACAGGAGGTGTCATGGAGGATGCAGACAGGTAGCAGACAAAACTCCAGAGTAACAAGAAAGTCTAAATACCTTGAAAGCCACATGTGGCTAGGAGACATCCTGAAAACCGCTGGACAGTCAGCAGAGGTCCGAGAAGACCGAGAACAGATAGCAGACAGATGTCCGGAGTAAATAGAAAGTCTGAATACCATGGAAGCTGCAGGCAAACAGGTGCAGTCCTGAAGACAACTGACAGGCAGCAAGGTTCCTGGAAACCGCAGAAAAACAGGAGAAGACCTCCAATAACAGGTAGCAAGGTTCCTGGAAACCGCAGACAAACAGGAGAAGTCCTCCACTAACAGGTAGCAAGGTTACTGGAAACTGCAGACAAACAGGTGAAGTCCTGAAGACCACTAACAGGCAATAAGGTTCCTGGAAACCGCAGACAAACAGGAGAAGTCCTCCGCTGACAGGTAGCAAGGTTACTGGAACCTGTAGACAAGCAGGTTGTCAGGAATGGTTGCTCTGTACCTGAGCGGACCCCTCGAACTTCTAGGCAGGCTCTGGCTCTCCGGGATCCCCCGTCGCCCCTCACTGGCTAAGGGGGGTGGGGTGTCACCTCAGGGGGGCGGAGCTAGTGGGGGTGCTCGCATTCTAGGAGATACACTCCTAGCATCGCGGGGAGGCAGAACTCCGCTGCTCCCAGCGATTATGCTGTGCAGGAACGCCGGGTGCCCTGGTGTTAGCTGCTGCCAGTGGATGGGGGACGCCGTACCTGCTGGGGCAGTCAGATGGTGGGAGGTTCCCTCCAGTCTTCTCTCTCCTCCTCCGGTGTCTCTGTGGTCGGGGGGTGGAGATTGGGCATTGCTCCAGCATGGTCAGGTGAATGCTGGGAGCTTTGGTTCTGGTGTGATTGACCTGACTGCTGTTAGTGTGTCTGGTCACCAGCCGCTGTGCTGCTCTCCGCTTGGAAAGGGCTCTGCTGAAGTTCCCCCTTGCCAGGACCAGGAGGCGGATGAAGAGTATACCCGACCCTCAAGGGCGCACGGCAGTGCAACGGCTAGCACCAAGTGTGACCGACATACTGCTCTTGCTGGCTAGCAGTGGGTCATTCCACCATCACACAGTTGAAGTCATGAAGATCACTGGCAGGTAGCAAGGTACCTGGAAACAGCAGACAAGAAACTCACGTCCTGATGACTTTGGACTGGAACTACTGTATATACAGACAAACTAAAAGAGTTACTAGAAAGTCTTAAGACAATACCAAAACCCAGGTGTATCTTGGGAGACCTTATATAACCCCAGGAAATACGACACATGGGAGCACGCTGGGGTGCACAAGACAATCTAACGGACCGGTGGAATGGGCGTAACAGGCCCCTTCCAAGTATAATGTCCCCATCCTTAAATAATGTCCCCTATCCTTGGCAACCTCCTGTAATAATATCCCCTATCCTGGGCCCCTTCCAGTAATAATGTCCCTCATCCTGGGTCTCTTCCATTAATGTCCTTCATCCTGGGCCCCTTCCAGTAGTAATTTCCCCCATCCTGGGCCCCTTCCAGTAATAATGTCCTCTATCCAGGCCGCTTGTGTGGTGCCCCTGAGGGTTCAGTCACCACAGAGGTACTGCATCTCACCCAGAGGTGTGGTATCTCACTCTCAGGTAAGGAAGGAGTACAGCTCAGGACCCTAACACTACATTCACTACACCACATTTCCGGGGGACAGGGCGAGATTGCTCCTACGGGAGAGCACAGTCCCTGATCCCTGGCTGGAGTGGGGGAACCACCTAGAGAGGGGGAACCATGTAGTGGATGGGGTGGAGGAAGTAGATCCTGGGAGCACTTGAGTAGGAGTATATAGAGAGAAGCCAGACAGAGAGTTCAGACAGTCTGAGGAGAAGTGACAGGAGCAGAGGCTCTGCATGAGCTCTGCTCCAGAGGCGGGCCTAGCCAGGAGGCCTGAGCCTGAGAGGAGAGGGAGCAGGAAAGGCTCCAGGAATGAGGAGAGAAGGGACCCCAGGGGTACGGGCCGTGCAGCAAGCCACCCGTACGCCGGCCGCTACTAGAAAGTAGGGGGGTCAGGCCAGATAAAGGGAACCGGTCCCTCAACTAGCACAGAGCTACAAGGCCCAACTAGGAAACCAGAGGCTGCAGCACTTCAAGTACCGCAGGCCACAAGTCCACACCAGTACACTAAGAAGGTAGCCACATAGGACCCAGGGGACGGAACACACGTCGCCCGCCAAGGCCCGAGGATACCGGATAGAAGTGCCACTGGGTTTGAGGTGCAGGGAGCAGGCCAGAGAGAGGACACACAGAAGGGGGTCCTGTTAAATGCTCCGGAGTTACCTGAGAGTCGGCTGAACCCCTCACTGCGTGAACACAGGACGCTGTGGGGCTTGCACTGGCGCCTGTAACTGGAACTGCTATAATCGTGAGTAAAGACCCTGGGACTGCACTCTCTGACTCTGTGTTCATTACTGACTCCTTGCACTATGACTACCATCATCCACACACACTGCCCTGAAGCTACACTCTTCCTGTGGGGAGTTGTACCACCCTTGCTGCCAAACCATCAGCTTCAGAGGACTGTTCCGCAGCGGCGGCCTCATTAGCCGCACTCCACAGGTGGCGTAGTCGGACATTAAACACCTTCACATATAACCTATATACATCTACAACCCTTGGATTGACCACCTGGGTCACGGACCGGGTCACCGCCACGGTGACTACAACCCCCAGCGTCTACAGGCCCGGCTCCGGGTACCCCACGGCCCAGGGGGCACGTCACTTCCAGTAATAATGTCTCCCATCCTGGGCCCCTTCCAGTAATAATGTCCTCCATCCAGGCCCCTTTGTGTAATAATGTCCCCCATCTTGGACCCTTCTTGTAATAATGTCCCCATCCTTGGCCCTTCTTGTAATAATGTCCCCAACCTGGTCCTTCTTGTAATATTGTCCCCCATCCAGGGCCCCTTCCAGTAATACTGTCCCCCATCCTGATCCCTTTCCAGTAATAATGTCCCCATTCTGTGCCCTTCTTGTAATAATGTCCCCATCCTGGGCTTCTTCCAGTAATAATGTCCTCTGTTCTGCTTCTCTTTTACAACACACTTAAAAAAATAAATCAACAATCCTTCTTAGCTTTCCCTTCTCTCACAATGCGTGGCATCCTATTCAATAGCCAGCACAGATGCTAACAGTTGACCATGGCGTGTATGCCATGGGTGGCGCATTAAGTCACTGCTATGCACCGCCTGTGACGGGCATGCTAACGTAAGCTGCTGGCCTCTGACTGGCTGGCAGCATGTATTGCAATACACATCCAGCGGAAAGAGGCACTGGCGTTGGCAGCCCCTTTCTCCCGCACGGGCACAGTCGCACTCTCTGTGACCTTGATCATTATGCCCCTGAGTCCAGATTATGTATGCAAGACTCTGTTCACATGAACATTTAAAATGGACATGTCACTTGCCATAAATATGTAATTTTTGTTACCTGGTGTAAATGCCGCTATTCTCCTGAATCTGACTTTGTATTTCTCTTCTGCCTGCGCCTCTCCGTTCCTGAGATATTGCCCCCTCTTCCCTATCTATAAATCTAGTTTTGTTAGCCAAGTGGGCAGTTACGAGCTAAGGACCTCGCCCAATTGGATAAAAAGGATAGCATAACATACAGGGAAGAAGGGGCCATATGCCACGGGTGTGTCAGATGTGACAGACAGTCGCCCTGCAGTTGGTTGCAGGAGATTTCTTCATTTGGCATTACAGACATCTTCTTAGATCTGTCTCACTCTAGGACCCAGCGGCTACCTCCTTCCGGCTAATTGACACCCAGGCCTGGGTGTTTAAATACTTCCTGTTTGCTATAGGGCGGCGCCAGTGATATTCACATGACCCCTTGTGAAGACTTAGAGCTGTTGCAGTCTGCTTACTTCCTCTTTGATGCTAAGAGGCCGGGTGTGTAATCTCTCTGAAGTCGGCTCAAGCTAAGTTACTTCCCCCCTGTCTGTCTCCCCTTGCTGTCTTTAGTTGTTAGTGGGGACTGACTAGCGCTCATCCCCCATTCCCTAGCAGGGCCTAGCTCTAGGGAGATTCTGTTTTAGGTTCCTGATCGGCGATTGGTGAGAAACCAATATAGGGATGATAGGGGACACAGGGTGATATCAGATCAGCCTAGGAGGTCTCCACCCCCTCTTTCCTTACTGTCTGTGCTCCCTTCCCCTCATCCCTTCGTGTTGCACTTTGTCTTTCCTACACTGTGGATGACATTATCAACGGCTATACACATTTAGGAAAAAAAAAACCCTGACACTTGGGTTTAATTGTGTGGGTTTTTTTCGGGCGTGTTTTTTTTTCCCTCCTTTCTCCTTGGTATGGGTTCAGTTGCAGAGCTCGCAGAGCAGTTCCACTGTCTGTCTCTGGAGGTGTATGACCTCCGCTGTGAGGTTCAGCATCAGCGGCTACTGGTCGCTAATGTGGGGGCCTCTGCAGGTAGGCCTGTCCAGCCTGAACCCAAGGTTGCCCTCCCGGACAGGTTTTCAGGAGGTAGGGACAATTTTTTTGTGTTCAAAGAGGCCTGAAAACTGTACTTTAAACTTAGTTCTTACTCCTCTGGAAGTGAGAAGCAACGAGTGGGAATTGCTATTCCATTATTTGCAGGGTGATCCTCAATCCTGGGCTTTTTCTTTACCGCAGGACTCGGTTTGTCTCCAATCTGTGGAGGGGTTTTTCGGGACTCTGGCCCTCATCTATGATGACCCTGACCGAGTCGCCATGGCTGAGTCGGGGCTACGTCGTCTTCAGCAGGGGAATCAGTCAGTGGAAACGTACAGTTCTGAATAGATGGGCAATGGATTCCAAATGGAATGACTCAGCCCTTAGAAGTCAATTTTGTGAGGGTCTTACTGAAAGGTTGAAAGATGTTTTGGCAGTATATGAAACCCCTCAGTCCTTGGAGGCTGCCATGTCATTGGCCATACGTATTGATAGACACCTTAGGGATAAGCGGGTGAGACCACCTTCTCCGGGGCCTTCTTGTCGGCGTTGTGTACCTCTGCCAGGAGAACGTTCTGGCGGTGAACCAGTGTTGGGGGAGGTGGAGGAACCCATGCAGTTAGGAAGTGCCTCTGTATCATACATCTCCCCGGAGATTCGCAAGAAAAAAGGCGTATGTATTTTTTGTGGGAAAAAGGGACATTTTATTGTTGCCTGTCCTTAAGTTCCTAAGCAAAAGGAGGCTCGGTTAACCTTTGGTAGTCTGGATAAGCAAGGGGTGCATTTATCGTCAACCTGCAGTTCCCGGCTTGTCCTGACATCACAGCTGGTGCTAGAGAGCAAAAACCGAGAAAATTTCTGTGTTTGTTGAAGGTGGACCTGAAGTCAGCATGGCTGATGTGGAGTTTGTGTACTTTAGCTAAACCTATTCCCATCTTCGTCATTGACTCTGCGCCACTTGCACAGAAAGCATTAACTCAGATTGCACATACTGTAAAACTGAGGATGGGGTCAGTTCATTGTGAAATAATCCCGTGCTATGTCTTGGACGGTCTTCCCGCCCCAATTGTTTTGGGTTTCCCCTGGTTGATGAAACATAATCCGTTGGTGGATTGGCAAGCTGGGGAGATCATTGAATGGGGAGATTACTGCCATGAGAACTGTTTAGATATTTCCCTTCCTACAGTCTCTATGGAAATATTACCTGCTTTTCTGTCTGGTTTTGAGGACGTTTTTTCTGAGAAGGGGTGTCAGGATTTGCCTCCTCATCGTGCATATGACTGTCCTATTAACCTGACCCCCGGAGCTAAACTACCGAAGTCCAAACTGTATAATCTTTTTGGCCCTGAGAGACAAGCCATGAAGGATTTCATTGTGGAAAGTCTGGAGAAGGGACATATCAGACCCTCATCTTCGCCCATAGCAGCAGGATTCTTCTTCGTGAAGAAAAAAGATGGCGGTCTACATTCCTGTTTAGATTTCCGGGAATTGAATCAAATTACCAACCGAGATCCATACCCTCTTCTCTGATTTGTTCAGCCAGGTTGTGGGAGCTAAGGTATTCTCCAAGTTGGATTTAAGGGGAGCCTGCAATCTGGTTAGAATCAGAGAAGGGGATGAATGGAAGACAGTGTTCAATACCCTGGAAGGTCATTTCGAGAGTCTGGTTATACCTTTTGGTTTGACCAATGCACCTGCGGTATTCCAGCATGTCATAAATGATATTTTCCATCATTTGGTGGGGAGGTTTGTAGTGGTCTATCTGGACGATATTTTGGTTTACTCACCTGATTTTGAGACTCATCGGGGGCATGTTAAGCAGGTGCTCCAGATACTAATGGATAACAAACTTTATGTCAAACTAGAAAAATGTGTCTTCACCATTCAGGAGGTGCAGTTCTTGTGGCACTTGTTGTCATCTTCGGGTTTTCGGATGGATCTGGAGAAGATCCGTGCAGTCCTTGATTGGGACCGTCCCGAGAACCTGAAGGCTCTACAACATTTTCTGGGCTTTTCTAATTTCTACCAGAAATTCATCCAAAATTACTCAGTAATCGTGAAACCCCTTACTGACATGACTAGGAAGGGGTCTGATCTTTCCAAATGGTCGGATGCCTCCGTCCAGGCATTTCCTTCCTTGAAGAATTGTTTTGCCACGGCACCTATACTCAGTCAACCAGATGTTTCCCAACCTTTTATTGTGGAGGTTGATGCGTCAGATGTCGAGGTTGGGGCTGTGTTGTCTCAGAGTCCCCTGGTAAATGGCGTCCATGCACCTTCTTTTCTAAAAAAATGTCTTCGGATGAGAGAAATTATGATGTGGGTAATAGGGAACTTCTGGCGATCAAATTGACATTCGAAGAATGGCAGCATTGGTTGGAGGGGGCTGTCCATCCTATTACTGTTATTACTGAACATAAGAACCTGTCATATCTCCAGTCAGCTAAACGTCTCAACCCTAGGCAAGCCAGATGGTCCTTGTTTTTTACTAGGTTCAATTTTGTTGTCACTTTCTGTCCAAGGGTGAAAAATGTCAAGGCTGATGCTTGGTCCTGGAGCTTCCCTGGTGGTGGTGACAATGAGAGCCCTGCCCTGATATTACAGAAAGGGGTTATTTCAGCATTGTATCCAGAACTGGAGGGTGAGGTGTTGGAGGCTCAGGGGGATGCCCCTGCCTCCTGCCCTTCAGGAAGGTTATTTGTACCATCTGATCTGTGCCTTAAAGTAAATAAGGAACATTATAACTCTGTGCTTGCTGGTCATCCAGGTGGTAAGGCAATCGCGGACCTCCTCTCTCGTCGTTTTTGGTAGCCGGGGTTGCATCGGGATGTGATTGAACACGTAGCTGCTTGTAGTATTTGCGCGCGTTCTAAGGTTTCGCACACCCGTCCGGCTGGAACTCTTCTTCCGCTACCTATCCCTAGTAGGCCATGGACACACTTGTCCATGGATTTTATTACTGACCGGTTTCTGCAGGCAAAACGGTGGTTTTGGTGGTTGTAGATAGGTTCAGTAAAATGGTTCACTTCGTCGCATTACCTACACTTCCAAATGCCAAGACACTTGCTCAGGTGTTCATAAATGAGATCGTGAAGCTTCACGGGGTTCCCTCCGATGTGGTGTCAGATCGGGGGATCCAGTTTGTTTCCAAGTTCTGGAAAGCTTTTTTCCTCTGCCTTCCACCCTCAAACGAATGGACAGACCGAGCGTGTCAATCAGAATTTGGAGACCTACCTCAAGTGTTTCGTCTCCGAAAATCAGGAGGATTGGGCATCCTACTTACCGCTGCCAGAATTTGCTATTAATAATCATCTTCAAGAATCCACTGGCAGGTCACTGTTCTTTGGTGCATACGGTTATCACCCACAGTTTGGTGCCTTCAGTGGGGGAGGAGCTTTGGGAATTCCTGAGGAGGAACGTTTTGCTTCGTTGTTCTCCTCGGTATGGCAGGTTGTTCTGAGTAATTGAAAGATCATGGGAGACAGGTATAAACGTATAGCTGACAGAAAACGCTTGCTGGGTCCGGACCTGAATGTGAATGACCTTGTGTGGTGGTCTACCAGGAATGTTAAGTTGAAAGTTCCTTCTAGGAAGGTGGGACCTAGGTTTACTGGTCCCTATTAAATAACCGCCATCATTAACCCAGCAGCGTTTTGTCTTGAGCTTCCTCGGGCCCTTGAGGTCCACAATGTTTTCCACAGGTCCTTACTCAAGAAATATGTGGAACCTCTTGAACCCTCACCCCTAGCGCCGCCCCCAATAATGGTTGATGGTAATCTGGAGTTTCAGATTTCGAGGATTGTAGATTCTCGTCTCCAACGTCATTCCCTACAATACTTGGTGCACTGGAAAGGCTATGGTCCAGAAGAGAGGATGTGGGTTTCAGCATCAGAGGTGAATGCTCCCAGGTTGGTTCATTCATTTTACACCTCTTATGCTGAGAAACTTGGTACTAAGTGTCCAGAGGCCACTCGTAGAGGAGGGGGTACTGTCACGGGTGTGTCAGATGTGACAGACAGTCGTCCTGCATTTGGTTTGTTTAAATACTTCCTGTTTGCTATAGGGAGGTGCTGGTGATATTCACATGTCCCCTTGTGAAGGCTTGGAGCTGCTGCAGCCTGCTTACTTCCTCTTTCGTGCTAAGAGGCCGTGTGTGTAATCTCTCTGAAGTCGGCTGAAGCTAAGTTACTTCCCCCGTGTCGGTCTCCCCTTGCTGTCTTTAGTTGTTAGTGGGGACTGACTAGCGCTCATCCCCCCCTTCCCGAGCCAGGGCCAGCTCTAGGGAGATTCCAGGTTTTAGGTTACTGATTGGCGATTGGTGAGAAAGCAATATAGGGACGGTAGACAGGGTGATATCTGATCAGCCTAGGAGGTCTCCACCCCCTCTTTCCTTAGTGTCTGGGCTCCCTTTCCCGATGCCTTCGTGTTGCAGTTTGTCTTTCCTACACTGTGCGTGACACCATATCTCAGGAACGGAGAGGTGCAGAAAAAAAGAAAAACATTGCCGGATTTGGGAGAACAGCGGCATTTATACTCGATAAAAAAAAATACCTCTTTATGGCAAGTGACAGGTCTTCTTTAAAACCTTTATTTTCACTTTACTGTCATGAAAACTTTCTAAAATACAATATAAAAAGTCATAGTCTCTTGGTCACTGCTTGGATCCGTCAAAGGATTATCTCCTACCCAGAAAGTGATTCAAAGAGCAGCTCACGGTCTCGAAGACTTGGCGTGATGGTCACCCTTTCATTTCAATAGACACCAAATAATCCAACTGGATCTGCATCGATCGTCTGATCACAAAAATGTACTGATATACAGAAGAGTAAGGACTATACCAACAGCATGGATCTCAGCTTCCTACTCTTGGGTGAAAATTGTACCTATCTGCCCTATATATTTTCACTGGCTACTTTGGTTATTTTATCTTTTCAGGCAGAGTTTTCAGCAGGCTCATTATCATCAGAGGCAGCTAACACCTCAATACATAACACAGGATCCACCAGTCAGCATATGTTTATTGCTGCTAATGTGCGTTTACATTTCCTGAAACAAAAGGAAGTTAAAGTCTTAACAAGCCCCCCAGTGGCCAGTGTGAGAATTGCAAGATTTCTAACTTTTGTGATATGGAAAAAAAAAGCATTGCCAAAAACTTAAAAAGAACATACATTTAAAACAAAAGCTTATATAGACAACGGGGGTCATTTTTGATTGAAAAAAAGCTGGATTTTCCCAGGTAAATAAAATATTAGGTTTAATAATTGTATTTTTAGCCGGCAGCCTCTGGGTATGTGTCATTCAGCGTTTAGCTTTACAGTCATAATTAATATGGTTAATTAGTTGTCAAGGTCACAGTTGTTTCTTTTTTTCTTGGACCGTCCTATTAAGTTGTCTTCGTAATGTGTAAACATCTCAGAAATGTGCATTGGGTGCATTACATATATACAGTAGAGTATGGGGGTGGTCCCCAAGTAGGAGTAGGGGGCTACCATCTGTTGGAAGAGTCACATTTATTAATATGCCATTCATACAGAAGTGGGCTAAAGGTTGCCATCCTGTGGCTTCTCCAACCACCAGCGTCATACAGTGCCGAAATAATACCGCCATGTAGGACCGAAACTACAGTGCTATAGAGTGGACAAATAATACCGCCACATACTGTAAGACCCAAGTAATAATGTTATACGGTGGCCAGATAATACCAGCATTTAGGACCCTAACTATAGTGCTATACAGTGCCGAAATAATACCGCCATGTAGGACCGAAACTACAGTGCTATAGAGTGGACAAATAATACCGCCACATACTGTAAGACCCAAGTAATAATGCTATACGGTGGCCAGATAATACCAGCATTTAGGACCCTAACTATAGTGCTATACAGTGCCGAAATAATACTGCCATGTAGGACCCAAACTACAGTGCTATAGAGTGGACAAATAATACCGCCACATAGGACCCAAGTAATAATGTTATACAGTGGTCAGATAATACCAGCATGTAGGACCCTAACTATAGTGCTATACAGTGCCAAAATAATACTGCCATGTAGGACCCAAACTACAATGCTATAGAGTGGACAAATAATACCGCCACATAGGACCCAAGTAATAATGTTATATAGTGGCCAGATAATACTGGCAAGTAGGAGCTTAACTATAGTGCTATACATTGGCTAAATAATACTGCCATGTAGGACCCAAACTATAGTGCTATATAGTGGACAAATAATAACGCTACATAGGACCCAAGTAATAGTGTTATACAGTGGCCAGATAATACCGCCACATAGTACCCAAGTAATAGTGTTATACAGTGGCCAGATAATACCGCCACATAGTACCCAAGTAATAGTGTTATACAGTGGCCAGATAATACCACCACATAGTACTTAAGTAATAGTGTTCTACAGAACTGAAATGATACCATTATTTACGACACAAACTTTACAGTGCTATACAGTGGGCAAATACCGCCACATAGTACTCAAGTAATAGTGTCATACGGTGCCAAAATAATACTTCCATGTAGAACTCAAATTATAATGTGATACAGTGGGGAAAAATAATACCACCTCATATGACCCAAGTAATAGTATTATACTGTGGCCAAGTAATACCGCCAAGTAGGATCCAAGTAATAGTGTTATACAGTGACAAAATAATACCGCAATATAGAAGCCAATTAATAGTTCTATACAGTGGCAATATAATATCGCCACATAGGACCCAAGTAATATTATTATACTGTGGCCAAGTAATACCGCCAAATAAGACCCAAGTAATAGTGTTATACAGTGCCGAAATAATACTGCCATGTAGGACCCAAATTATAATGCTATACAGTGGCTAAATAATACCGCAACATAGGACCCAAGTAACAGTGCTATACAGTGCCGAATTAATACAGCAATATAGAAGCCAAGTAATACCGCCACATAGGACCAAAGTAATAGTGTTGTACTGTGGCCAAGTAATACCGCCACATAGGACCCAAGTAATAGTATTATACTGTAGCCAAGTAATACCGCCACATAGGACCCAAGTGATAGAGCTATACAGTACAGAAATAATACCGGCCTCCTTATAGGACCCAAAAAATACTGCTACACAGAGCCCAAATAATTTTGCCAATAAGGACGCTGTATTCAGTGCTACCTTGTGTCATCAGAAAATGATCTATTTTTTAAATCAGATTTCAATTTCTTTGCATATATTTTTATTTTTTCTTTATTTTTCATATTACAAACTATAAAAAAATATTCAGGAATCTTGAAATTTTCACACTCGGCCGTATACGAGTCTCATAATCCCTGTGTTTTTCAGGAAAGACACATTGATATTAGCAGCAATAAACTGGTTCAGATAAAGATTCTTAGTTGTATTGAAGTATTTAATGAACATGCTCTATTCTGGGCAAAGGTCATTGTACAAGAGGAGGAGGTGAGCTGTGACATCACCTATTGTGAATGGTGGATCCTGTGTTATCTACTGTATATAGAGGTGTTATCAGTCATTGTACAGGAGGAGGAGGAGGTGAGCTGTGACATCACCTATTGTGAATGGTGGATCCTGTGTTATCCACTGTATATAGAGGTGTTATCAGTCATTGTACAGGAGGAGGAGGTGAGCTGTGACCACCTATTGTGAATGGTGGATCCTGTGTTATCTACTGTATATAGAGGTGTTATCAGTCATTGTACAGGAGGAGGAGGTGAGCTGTGACATCACCTATTGTGTATGTTGGATCCTGTGTTATCTACTGTATAGAGAGGTGTTATCAGTCATTGTACAGGAGGAGGAGGTGAGCTGTGACATCACCTTTTGTGAATGGTGGATCCTGTGTTACCTACTGTATATAGAGGTGTTATCAGTCATTGTACAGGAGGAAGAGGAGGTGAGCTGTGACATCACCTATTGTGAATGGTGGATCCTGTGTTATCTACTGTATATAGAGGTGTTATCAGTCATTGTACAGGAGGAGGAGCAGGTGAGCTGTGACATTACCTATTGTGAATGGTGGATCCTGTATTATCTACTGTATATAGAGGTGTTATCAGTCATTGTACAGGAGGAGGAGGAAGTGAGCTGTGACATCACCTATTGTGAATGGTGGATCCTATATTATCTACTGTATATAGAGGTGTTATCAGTCATTGTACAGGAGGAGGAGGAGGTGAGCTGTGACATCGCCTATTGTGAATGGTGGATCCTGTGTCATCTACTGTATATAGAGGTGTTATCAGTCATTGTACAGGAGGAGGAGGAAGTGAGCTGTGACATCACCTATTGTGAATGGTGGATCCTATATTATCTACTGTATATAGAGGTGTTATCAGTCATTGTACAGGAGGAGGAGGAGGTGAGCTGTGACATCGCCTATTGTGAATGGTGGATCCTGTGTCATCTACTGTATATAGAGGTGTTATCAGTTATTGTACAAAAGGAGGAGGTGAGCTGTGACATCACCTATTGTGTATGTTGGATCCTGTGTTATCTAAGGTATATAGAGGTGTTATCAGTCATTGTACAGGAGGAGGAGGAGGAGGTGAGCTGTGACAGCTATTGTGAATGATGGATCCTGTGTTATCTACTGTATATCGAGGTGTTATCAGTCATTGTACAGGAGGGGGAGGAGGTGAGCTGTGACATCGTCTATTGTGAATGGTGGATCCTGTGTTATCTAAGGTATATAGAGGTGTTATTAGTCATTGGAAGTGCATTGAGGTGAAGGGTACATTGCTGGAAAAGGAAGAAAAAAAAAAAAAAAACCTCTTTAAATCTCTTAGTTTGCGAGTGTGAACGAGCTGCGTGTGTCCGGAGCGTAAGTGCGAACGAAAGTAAGTGTGTGACTTGTTTTTCAGTGACTTTGGATTCAGGGAGTTTGGAAGGGAGGACTTAGGACTGAATTGCTGACTGTATTTCATTCTTTCTTTACTTTACTTTTTGCTTAATTAATCCACCTGACCTACTTATCTGATTCCCCCGCCCATACTTGATACTTAACTGATCCCCCGCCGATATCTAATTGATACACTTGCACATCCCTAATTGATCCCCGTCCATACACCTATATATAAATAACTGTGTTTTGTACTTGTATATACAGTCATATGAAAAAGTTTGGGCACCCCTATTAATCTTAAGCTTAATGTTCTATAAAAATTGGTGTTTTTGCAACAGCTATTTCAGTTTGATATATGTAATAACTGTTGGACACAGTAATGTTTCTGCCTTGAAATGAGGTTCATTGTACTAACAGAAAATGTGCAATCTGCATTCAAACAAAATTTGACAGGTGCATAAGTATGGGCACCTCACCAGAAAAGTGACATTAATAGTTAGTAGATCCTCCTTTTGCAAAAATAACAGCCTCTAGTCGCTTCCTGTAGCTTTTAATGAGTTCCTGGATCCTGGATGAAGGTATTTTTGACCATTCCTCTTTACAAAACAATTCCAGTTCAGTTAAGTTTGATGGTCGCCGAGCATGGACAGCCCTCTTCAAATGATCCCACAGATGTTCAATGATATTCAGGTCTGGGGACTGGGATGGCCATTCCAGAACATTGTAATTGTTCCTCTGCATGAATGCCTGAGTAGATTTGGAGCGGTGTTTTGGATCATTGTCTTGCTGAAAGATCCATCCACTTTGTAACTTCATATTTATCACTGATTTTTGAACACTATTGTCAAGAATCTGCTGATACTGAGTGGAATCCATGCGTCCCTCAACTTTAACAAGATTCCCGGTGCCAGCATTGACCACACAGCCCCAAAGCATGATGGAACCTCCACCAAATTTTACTGTGGGTAGCAAGTGTTTTTCTTGGAATGCTGTGTTTTTTTGCCGCCATGCATAACGCCTTTTTGTATGACCAAATAACTCAATCTTGATTTCATCAGTCCACAGGACCTTCTTCCAAAAAGAAATTGGCTTCTCCAAATGTGCTTTTGCATACCTCAGCCAACTCTGTTTGTGGCGTGCTTGCAGAAACGGCTTCTTTCGCATCACTCTCCCATACAGCTTCTCCTTGTGCAAAGTGCCTTGTATAGTTGACCGATGCACAGTGACACCATCTGCAGCAAGTTGATGCTGCAGCTCTCTGGAGGTGGTCTGAGGATTGTCCTTGACTGATCTCACCATTCTTCTTCTCTGCCTTTCTGATGTTTTTCTTGGCCTGCCACTTCTGGCCTTAACAAGAACTGTCCCTGTGTTCTTCCATTTCCTTACTATGTTCCTCACAGTGGAAACTGACAGGTTAAATCTCTGAGACAGCTTTTTGTATGCTTCCCCTGAACAACTATGTTGAATAATCTTTGTTTTCAGATCATTTGACAGTTGTTTTGAGGAGCACATGATGCCACTCTTCAGAGGAGATTCAAACAGGAGAACAACTTGCAAGTGGCCACTTTAAGTAGCTTTTCTCATGATTGCATACACCTGGCTATAAAGTTCAAAGCTCCATGAGGTTACAAAACCAAAAAAAGTGCTTTAGTAAGTCAGTAAAAAGTAGGTAGGAGTATTTAAAACAAGAAAATGATAAGGGTGCCCATACTTATGCACCTTTCAAATTTTGTTTGAATGCAGATTGCACATTTTCTGTTAGTACAATAAACCTCATTTCAAGGCAGAAACATTACTGTGTCCAACAGTTATTACATATATCAAACTGAAATAGCTGTTGCAAAAACACCAATTTTTATAAAACATTAAGCTTAAGATTAATAGGGGTGCCCAAACTTTTTCATATGACTGTATATACTGACTGTATCCCCATATTTAGAATGACGTCCATTTTGGCCGGAGCCGTGCAGTGTACATCTTGCGCAATGTATGCATTCCGTGAGCAACCGCTCGAGGATCCATACTGCTGCGAGAGATGTGAGCATATCGTGCACTTGGAAGCCCAAATTCTGGATCTAAGTGCTCAGATAGCGGTACTGAGGAGCATCGACAACATGGAACGGAGTTTGCTGCTCACCAAGCAGACACTCAATGGGTCAATACTGGGGGTGGAGCATAGAGGGGAAGTGCAGGCTGAACAGGCAGGGAGCTTGATAACAGTTAGGAGGGATAGAGGGAAGAAGTATAGGAAGGCTGGTTCAGAACCGGCATTATTGGAGCACGACAGATCCTCTGACCGCCGGGGGAGTGTATGCTCCAGTAATGAGGGGGAGGGGGGAAGTGTAGGGCAGGCAAGACAGGTTCTGGTAGTGGGTGACTCTATTATTAGGGGGACAGACAGGGCAATCTGTCACAAAGACCGGGATCGCCGAACGGTGTGCTGCCTCCCTGGCGCTCGAGTCCGGCACATCGCGGATCGGGTTGACAGGTTACTGGGTGGGGCTGGCGAAGACCCAGCGGTCATGGTCCACATCAGCACCAATGACAAAGTGAGTGGTAGATGGAGGGTCCTTAAAAATGATTTCAGGGACCTAGGTAGGAAGCTTAGGGCAAGGACCTCCAAGGTAGTTTTCTCAGAAATACTACCAATCCCGCGAGCCACACAGGAGCGCCAACGGGAAGTTAGGGAGGTGAATAAGTGGCTAAAGAGTTGGTGCAAGGCAGAAGGGTTTGGGTTCATGGAGAACTGGGCCGACTTCGCGGTCGGCTACAGGCTCTACCGTAGGGACGGGCTGCACCTCAATGGGGAGGGTGCAGCGGTGCTGGGGAAGAAGATGGCTAATAGGTTGGAGGAGTTTTTAAACTAGAGACGGGGGGGGGGGAAACCAAGGAAATAGGTGGGATGTGAGGCAAGCAAGGGGGAAGGGGAGAAGTGAATATAATGAGGGTGGAGAGGGGGGTGGGGATAGTACAGTTAGATCGTTAGAGAAGAATAGGATGCTAAATAACCCCAAAGTTTTATCTTGCATGCTGACCAACGCAAGAAGCCTGACCAATAAGGCGGATGAGCTGCAGGCGCTTATATCGGAGGAGAGGTATGACATCGTAGGTATAACAGAGACTTGGCTAGACGATAGCTATGACTGGGCGGTAAATTTATTAGATTATAGTTTATTTAGAAGGGACCGGAAACAGGGGAAAGGCGGATGAGTCTGCTTATATGTAAAGTCATGTCTAAAACCCAGACTAAGGGAAGATATAGGAGAGGGAGAAGAGGGGGTCGAGTCCATGTGGGTAGAGATAGAGGGGGCAAAAAATAATAATAAAATATTACTGGGGGTCTGCTATAAGCCACCCAATATAACAGAGGAGAATGAGAATCTGCTATTAGGACAAATAGACAAAGTAGCAAAACATAATGAAGTGATTGTAATGGGGGATTTCAACTACCCGGATATTGACTGGGAAACAGAAACCTGTAGATCTCAGAAAGGTAAAAGGTTCTTGACAAATATTAAGGATAATTATCTCTCCCAACTAGTGCAGGAACCAACGAGAGGGAAGGCAGTGTTGGACTTAATATTGACTAATAGGCCTGATAGAATAACTGAGGTACAGATAGGGGGGCACCTAGGTAATAGCGATCATAATATTATCGACTTCAAAATGGCCTTCAGTAGGGTTATCAATAAGGGAACAACTAAAACATTAAACTTTAGGAGGGCGAAGTTTGATCAGCTGATAGAAAACCTTCAACTTATTGACTGGGACAAAGTTCTTAATCAAAGGAATACGAATAGTAAATGGGAAACCTTCAAAAGAATTCTGAATACTCAGTGCGAGAGGTATATACCGTATGGGAATAAAAGGGCCAGAAATAAGAGGAAACCAATATGGTTCAACTTTAGCAATTACAGAACTAACAGGTCGAACTTGGTGGACGCAAGTCTTTATTCGGCTTTACAAACTATTGTACAGGAGGAGGAGGTGAGCTGTGACATCTATTGTGATTGATGGATCCTGTGTTATCTACTGTATATAGAGGTGTTATCAGTCATTGTACAGGAGGAGGAGGTGAGCTGTGACATCACCTATTGTGAATGGTGGATCCTGTGTTATCTACTGTGTATAGAGGTGTTATCAGTCATTGTACAGGAGGGGGAGGAGGTGAGCTGTGACATCACCTTTTGTGAATGGTGGATCCTGTGTTATCTACTGTATATAGAGGTGTTATCAGTCATTGTACAGGAGGAGGAGGTGAGCTGTGACATCTATTGTGATTGGTGGATCCTTAGTTATCTACTGTATATAGAGGTGTTATCAGTCATTGTACAGGAGGAGGAGGAGGAGGTGATCTGTGACATCACCTATTGTGAATGGTGTATCCCGTGTTATCTACTGTATATAGAGGTGTTATCAGTCATTGTACAGGAGGAGGAGGAGGTGATCTGTGACATCACCTATTGTGAATGGTGTATCCCGTGTTATCTACTGTATATAGAGGTGTTATCAGTCATTGTACAGGAGGAGGAGGAGGTGAGCTGTGACATCTATTGTGATTGGTGGATCCTGTGTTATCTACTGTATATAGAGGTGTTATCAGTCATTGTACAGGAGGAGGAGGAGGAGGTGAGCTGTGACATCAGCTATTGTGAATGGTGTATCCCGTGTTATCTACTGTATATAGAGGTGTTATCAGTCATTGTACAGGAGGAGGAGGAGGTAAGCTGTGACATCACCTTTTGTGAATGGTGGATCCTGTGTTATCTACTGTATATAGAGCTGTTATCAGTCATTGTACAGGAGGAGGAGGTGAGCTGTGACATCACCTATTGTGAATTGTGGATCCTGTGTTATCTACTGTATATAGAGGTGTTATCAGTCATTGTACAGGAGGAAGAGGTGAGCTGTGACATCACTTATTGTGAATGGTGGATCCTGTGTTATCTACTGTATATAGAGGTGTTATCAGTCGTTGTACAGTAGGGGGAGGAGGTGAGCTGTGACATCGCCTATTGTGAATGGTGGATCCTGTGTTATCTAAGGTATATAGAGGTGTTATAAGTCATTGTACAGGAGGAGGAGGTGAGCTGTGACATCTATTGTGATTGGTGGATCCTGTGTTATCTACTGTATATAGAGGTGTTATCAGTCATTGTACAGGAGGAGGAGGTGAGCTGTGACATCACCTATTGTGAATGGTGGATCCTGTGTTATCTACTGTGTATAGAGGTGTTATCAGTCATTGTACAGGAGGGGGAGGAGGTGAGCTGTGACATCACCTTTTGTGAATGGTGGATCCTGTGTTATCTACTGTATATAGAGGTGTTATCAGTCATTGTACAGGAGGAGGAGGTGAGCTGTGACATCTATTGTGATTGGTGGACCCTGTGTTATCTACTGTATATAGAGGTGTTATCAGTCATTGTACAGGAGGAGGAGGTGAGCTGTGACATCACCTATTGTGAATGGTGTATCCCGTGTTATCTACTGTATATAGAGGTGTTATCAGTCATTGTACAGGAGGAGGAGGAGGTGAGCTGTGACATCACCTTTTGTGAATGGTGGATCCTGTGTTATCTACTGTATATAGAGCTGTTATCAGTCATTGTACAGGAGGAGGAGGAGGTGAGCTGTGACATCAACTATTGTGAATGGTGGATCCTGTGTTATCTACTGTATATAGAGGTGTTATCAGTCATTGTACAGGAGGAGGAGGTGAGCTGTCACATCTATTGTGATTGGTGGATCCTGTGTTATCTACTGTATATAGAGGTGTTATCAGTCATTGTACAGGAGGAGGAGGAGGAGGTGAGCTGTGACATCACCTATTGTGAATGGTGTATCCTGTGTTATCTACTGTATATAGAGGTGTTATCAGTCATTGTACAAGAGGAGGAGGAGGTGAGCTGTGACATCACCTTTTGTGAATGGTGGATCCTGTGTTATCTATAGTATGTAGAGCTGTTATCAGTCATTGTACAGGAGGAGGAGGAGGTGAGCTGTGACATCACCTATTGTGAAAGGTGGATCCTGTGTTATCTAATGTATATAGAGGTGTTATCAGTCATTGTACAGGAGGAAGAGGTAAGCTGTGACATCACCTATTGTGAATGATGGATCCTGTGTTATCTACTGTATATAGAGGTGTTATCAGTCATTGTACAGGAGGAAGAGGTGAGCTGTGACATCACTTATTGTGAATGGTGGATCCTGTGTTATCTACTGTATATAGAGGTGTTATCAGTCATTGTACAGGAGGAGGAGGAGGTGATCTGTGACATCACCTATTGTGAATGGTGGATCCTGTGTTATCTACTGTATATAGAGGTGTTATCAGTCATTGTACAGGAGGAGGTGAGCTGTGACATCACCTTTTGTGAATGGTGGATCCTGTGTTATCTACTCTATATAGAGCTGTTATTAGTCATTGTACAGGAGGAGGAGGAGGTGAGCTGTGACATCAACTATTGTGAATGGTGGATCGTGTTATCTACTGTATATAGAGGTGTTATCAGTCATTGTACAGGAGGAGGAGGTGAGCTGTGACATCTATTGTGATTGGTGGATCCTGTGTTATCTACTGTATATAGAGGTGTTATCAGTCATTGTACAGGAGGAGGAGGAGGAGGTGAGCTGTGACATCACCTATTGTGAATGGTGTATCCCGTGTTATCTACTGTATATAGAGGTGTTATCAGTCATTGTACAGGAGGAGGAGGAGGTGAGCTGTGACATCACCTTTTGTGAATGGTGGATCCTGTGTTATCTATAGTATGTAGAGCTGTTATCAGTCATTGTACAGGAGGAGGAGGAGGTGAGCTGTGACATCACCTATTGTGAAAGGTGGATCCTGTGTTATCTAATGTATATAGAGGTGTTATCAGTCATTGTACAGGAGGAAGAGGTGAGCTGTGACATCACCTTTTGTGAATGGTGGATCCTGTGTTATCTACTGTATATAGAGGTGTTATCAGTCATTGTACAGGAGGAGGAGGTGAGCTGTGACATCACCTTTTGTGAATGGTGGATCCTGTGTTATCTACTGTATATAGAGGTGTTATCAGTCATTGTACAGTAATACTTTAATACAGGACCAGAATAGCAGTGCTATACGGTGCCTGAATAATACTGCCATAGAGAATCCAAATATCAGTGTCATACAGTTGTTAAATAATATAACCACAAAGGACTGAAATAGGAGTGTTATACAATGCCTACATAATGGTGCTGTCACATGGGGCTCAATAACATCGCTGTACAGTTCCTAAATAACCCTGCTTCATAAGTATCTACATAATAATTCTATATAGTGCCTAAGTAATACTGCCATACAAGACCCAAATAGAATAGTGCTATACAGTTCTGCCATACAAGATCCAAATAGGAGGGTTATGTATGTCCTATGTAATATTGCAATGAATGACCCAAGAAAACATATACCGTGCCTGAATAATACTGTCATACAGAACCCAGATAACAGTGCTATACAGTGCCTGAATAATATTGCCATACAAGACCCAAATATCAATGCTATATAATGTATGAATAATACTTCCATACAGGACACAAATAGCAGTCCTATACTGTATAGTCTCTAACTAATACTGTCACACAGCACCCAAATAGCAGCACTACACAGTGTCTGTACAACCTCTGCCATGTCTGAATGTGGCCTGAGCAGCAGATGTGCTGGAGCAGGTGGTCGCAGCATAGTTTGCTGCTCAGTAGTGGCCATATTAATTATTCTTCAACTTTTCCAGTAATAGCTATAACCAAAGAAATGTGAAATAGAAGTGATATCAGCAGTAGAGGGCGCCTCCGAGCCTTTGGATTTTGTCATTTTGGGGGGTAAATGCCGTTTGTATGAATGCCAGATCCTCTATATTTATAAGAGCCGCAGCTGCCAGGACCACGTGTCCTCCTCGGGCTGCCGGCCTCTGTTCTGGGCCAGCAGCCTCTGGTTCTTGCTTTATACCCAGAGATTTCTAGATTTATTTTTAGCCCTGTTACATTTATCAGGGACTCAAGCGTAAGGTCAGAAGAATGAGTAACAATAGAAGGGTCCGCTTTGTTCTAGATATAGATGGCCACGCCGCCGTCACACATGCCTGAGGGCATCCATCACTCCATTGTTCCTGCAGCCCAGATAAGCACAGCCTTATGGGCTTATGGGGGGCCGTCACCACCAG
This sequence comes from Phyllobates terribilis, assembly GCF_046119375.1. Taxonomy (NCBI): domain Eukaryota; kingdom Metazoa; phylum Chordata; class Amphibia; order Anura; family Dendrobatidae; genus Phyllobates; species Phyllobates terribilis. Next base: position 158,645,849 of record NW_027362770.1, read on the forward strand.
AGACCTCAGCATCCCCTATTTTGGGCATTGAAGACCCATCTTGCATAGCTCTATTTCAAGAGCTGTTACTTTTTTTATTGCCCCCTGGACTTTTATGGAAAAAAATTGTATTTGTTTTTTGTCACATTTAGTATTTCTTCTTCTATTCTTCTTCTTTTCTTCTGTTCTTTATTTCTTCTTTTCTTCTATTCTTCTTCTATTCTTCTATTCTTCTTCTTCCTCTTCTATTTTCTTCTATTCTTCTTTTCTTCTATTCTTTATTTCTTCTTTTCTTCTATTCTTCTTTTCTTCTTCTATTCTTCTTTTCTTCTATTCTTCTTCTTCCGCTTCTATTTTCTTCTATTCTTCTTTTCTTCTGTTCTTTTCTTCTATTTGTCTATTTTTCTTCTTCCTCTTCTATTCTTCTTTTCTTCTATTCTTTATTTCTTCTATTCTTCTTCTTCTACTTATATTCTTTTTCTATTCTTCTTTTGTTGTTCTTCTTCTATTTTTCTTCTATTCTTCTTCTTTTCTTCTATTCTTCTTCTTTTCTTCTATTTTTCTTCTTCCTCTTCTTCTATTCTTCTTTTCTTCTATTTTTCTTCTTCTTCTTCTTCTTCTTCTATTCTTCTCCCTCTTCTTCTATTCTTTTTCTAGTCCTCTTCTTCTATTACTCATCTATTTTTCTTCTTCTATTCTTCTTTTCTTCTATTTGTCTATTTTTCTTCTTCCTCTTATATTCTTCTTTTGTTCTATTCTTTATTTCTTCTATTTTTTCTTTTCTTCTATTCTTTTCTTCTATTCTTCTTCTATTCTTCTTTTGTTCTTCCTCTTCTATTTTACTTATATTCTTCTTCTTTTCTTCTATTCTTGTATTCTGCTTCTTTCTCTTCTATTTTCTTCTATTCTTCTTTTCTTCTTCTATTCTTCTTTTCTTCTTCCTCTTCTTCTATTCTTCTTTTCTTCTATTTTTCTTCTTCCTCTTCTATTCTTTTTCTATTCCTCTTCTTCTATTACTCATATATTTTTCTTCTTCTATTCTTCTTGTTCTTCTATTCTTCTTTTTCTTCTATTCTTTTTCTATTCTTCTTCTATTACTCATCTATGTTTCTTCTTCTGTTCTTTTTCTATTCGTCTATTTTTCATCTATTTTTCTTCTTCTATTCCTCTTATTTTTTTATAGTGAATAAACTTTATTTCTTTTGAACTCACATTTACTATTTTACATATATATATATATATATATATATATATATATATATATATATTTATAAAACTTTATACAAATTTGGTCACTTTTTTGGCCATGTTATATGAAAATGTTATATTGTCTATTATTTGGTTACCACTGATAATTTGGCACTATATATCATAGGAAACTGTACATTGTATGACGATACATTACTGTATGTGGAGTCTATGGGGTACGTCAACAGACGCAACAGTACTGCGTAGACACCATCCAAGATAAAGGTGACCCTGGCTGGAGCCTTACTCATGCCTTGTGGTCCCGACTCTTCATAAAAGTGAACTCAAGAATCCAGATCTTTCACTGTCCCTTTGAAGACAACCTGTCACTTGCCACAAATATGTCAATTTTTACCTGGTGTGAATGCCGCTGTTCTCCTGAATCCGGTGATGTTTTTCTTGTTTTCCTACGCCTCTCCGTTCCTGAGATATGGTCTCCTCTTCCCATCATATTAATTTAGTCTTATTACCAAGTGGGTGTGGTCATTAGAGCTGAACTGTGATAGGATGCGCCCATTTGGCTAAAAGGACTAGATACAGGGAAGAAGGGGCCATATCTCTGGAATGAGGCGCAGGAAGAAAAGGAAAACATCACCGGATTCAGGAGAACATCGACATTTACAAAAGGTAAAAATATATATATTTACGGCAAGTGACAGGTCCCCTTTAAAGGGATATCCCATCTTATTGTTTGAGGATTTATAACCTCTGGGACCCCAAATGATCTTAAAAATGCTAGTGCTTCTGACCTGTATGATTCTCAAGTCCCTTATAAGCAGGGAGCTACAGCCAGCCCCTTTCACTTAATGTGGTCTGTGCTGCAGTTCCCTGCACAGCGGGTAACTGCTACGCAGGAAAAACAGGGACGCAGCACTTAAAGCTCTCCTCCTCCCATCATAGGTTTCATCCTCTTAATATATTGCAGTCATCATATTATACAGCACTGTGTACTTACAATTGCTCATTTTGCCTTTCTACCCAGTGTGACAGAGTCACTGGTATGGTATATGAGGGGAGGTATGTGTCGCACAGGTTGCTAGCCTGTGTGAACTGCAACCAATGGATTTTCTGCCAGCATGTTATATGCTGGTGGGTTAACTCACTTAAAGGGCGTGGTTTTAGGGGAATGACATAGTGATGGGAGGGACGTCATTCCCCATACCTCCACCTCCGGGTGTGGCTGAGCAACGTTTAAATGTTCTGTCCTGTTTTTTTTTCTTTGAGTTGTGTTTGTAGAGGCAAGGTCTCCAGACTGGACAGCCATAGCTCAGGAGGGAGCTGAAGGTTGGACATAACCTGTGTATGCGACCCGCACACATATATAGACTGTGCTATAGTTTATCTCTTGTTTTGTGGTTTAGCCAAGTAAAACTGTATTTATTTTGCTGGAGTGCAGAGATTTATTCTGTTTAATAAAGCCTGCAGAGAAAACCCGGGTTCCTGAGTCTACCTCCGGAAGTGGCCCAGCGAGTCGTCCTACCACAGTTGGTGTGAGAGTGCGTGCAAGATTCCAGGAACACGTGTACCTGCCACAGAGACCAGTGGATGTCCTGGGTAAAGGCCGCCAGCCAGCCAGAGAAGTCCGGCAGCATGGAGGAGCTCGTTAAGCACCTGGCCCAAAGCCAGCAGAGCATGTAGCAAATGCACTTGCAGACTCAGGAGAAGCACCGAGAGCAGCTACAGCATCAACGGGCGCAGCAGCAGGTGACAAATAAACTTCTGATACAGCAAATCCAGCAGCAGCAACGACAGATGGAGCTCCGAGCAGCGGAGATCCGTGGCAGGACATCCGCTCCACCCCCAGATCCAGGTGAAGACGCACACGTCAGGAAAACTGTAAGGAGAACCTTACAGAAGATGACCCCGGGGGATGACGTTGAGGCGTTCCTGACTGTTTTTGAAAGGGTGGCGGAACGGGAGAGATTACCTCAGGAGCAGTGGGCGGAGGTTCTGGCGTCATATTTGACCGGGGAGCCGCAGAAGGCCTATTATGATCTGACTTTACAAGATGCAAAGGAGTACGCAAAATTAAAAACCGAGATATTGGCATGCTCAGGAGTGACTATGTCTGTCAGAGTGCAAAGGGTCCACCACTGGGCGTATGCTGGCGACAAACCTCCACGCTCACAGATGTTCGACTTGTTACATTTAGTCCAGAAATGGCTGCAGCCAGAGTCTTCCACTCCTGCCCAGATGGTTGAGCGCGTGGTGATGGACAGGTTCATCCATTCCCTACCCAGGCCGGTGCAGACCTGGGTTGCCCAGGGCGACCCTCGGAATGTGGACGACCTTGTTGGCCTGGTAGAGAGGTACCAAGTGGTTGAAAAATCCCTAAGGAAACCCGAAATAACCACCTCCCCCTACTGGAGTGCCCAAAAGGGGGCGGGTTCACCACGGAAGGGGTTCAGAGCCACAACTGGGAGGCGTCCCACTTCCATTGAAGGTGCCGCAAGGACTGTTGTTAAGGATGTGATCTGTTGGCGGTGTCGCGGGACACGTAGCCGCCCAGTGTCATACGTTTGCTGAGCCAATGGACTGCAGCCTAGGCAGACGATGTTCATATTATGCTTACCCAGCCTGCAGTGTGGAATGTCCACCCAGCGAGGGCCCGCAGGCGTGTGCCACATCCGTTAACGAAGTGATGGTCCTGGGGCTGTTGGACTCTGGAAGTCTGGTAACCTTAATCAGTGCCACCCTTCCCCATCAGCTGATCCCTGCCAAATCTGTGGGCGTCCGCTGCATACATGGGGATGCCAAGAACTACCCGGTGGCCAGAGTGACAGATTGTGGCGACCAACCCCACAAGGTCGGGGTAGTCAGGGACCTGATACATCCCGTCATATTGGGGCGCGATTTTCCCTTGTTCTGGGACTTTTGGGGGAAGGGATCCAGACCGAGTCCCGTGGAAAAAAGCCAGGACCCTAGAGAAATACCCCAGTCGACATCGGAAGTGGATGAGTTCTCACTATGTGTCCTTGTCGGCGACGAGGATGAGACTGTATCTGAGGTGGTCGACCTCCCTGAATTAGAGGTGCCTGGAGAGAACTTTGGGTCAGCTCAGGTTCGGGACTTGACCTTGAAAGGGGCGTGGGATAATGTTACTGTTTGTAATGGTGTTGCTCAAGAGCCGGGGGCGGACACCAGGTACCCACACTTTGCAGTTCACGGGGAGCTATTATACCGGGTGACCAAACTAAAAAGTGAAGAGGTAGTGGAACAGCTGTTAGTTCCAGATTCATACCGTCAGGGGATATTAAACATGGCACACTCACATATTATCGGGGGACACCTAGGGGTTGAGAAAACACAGGAGAGAATAATAAGGATGTTTTAATGGCCAGGATGTTATCGGGAAATCTTAAACTATTGTAGGTCCTGCCCCACCTGCCAGATATCCGCGCCCACCTCCCACTTCCGTAGTCCCTTAGTTCCACTACCTGTCATAGAGGTTCCCTTTGAGAGGATTGCCATGTACCTCGTGGGTACCTTAGTTAAATCGGCCCGGGGCCACCAATACATCCTGGTGGTCATGGATTATGCGACCCGGTACCCCGAAGCGGTACCCCTAAGGAACTCGTCCAGTAAAAGTATAGCCCGAGAGCTAGTTCATATTTTTGTTCGGACTGGTCTGCCAAAAGAGATTTTGACAGACCAAGGAACCCCCTTCATGAGTAAGGTGATGAAGGAGCTATGCAGAGTCCTTCAGATTGCCCAGATTCGGACCTCAGTTTATCATCCACAGACGGACGGCTTAGTGGAACGCTTCAATACGACCTTAAAGGCGATGCTCAGGAAGGTCGTTGAAAAGGATGGGCGAGACTGGGACTACCTGCTACCATTTCTGCTTTTTTTTGTCAGAGAAGTTCCTCAAGCCTCCACTGGCTTCTCTCCATTTGAGCTCCTGTATGGACGGCATCCAAGAGGTCTCCTAGACATCGCCAAGGAAACCTGGGAGGCCGAGGTAAAGCCCCACCGGAGTATCATCGAACATGTCGCCCAGTTACAGGAGAGAATGGCGAAGGTGATGCCCATAGTGAAGGAACATCTCCTCCAGGCGCAGGAAGCCCAGGCGAGGGTGTATAACCGGTCGGCAAGGCTGAGACAGTTCCAACCTGGGGATCGCGTCCTGGTTCTTATTCCCACTGTTGAAAGTAAGTTTCTGGCCAAGTGGCAAGGCTCATATGAGGTGGTGGAGAAACTCGGTGAAGTGAACTACAGAGTCCACCAGCCTGGCCGAAGAAAGCCACACCAGGTGTACCATGTAAACCTGCTCAAGCCGTGGTGAGATCGCGAACCCGTGGGAACTCCTTGCCTGGGAGCCACTCCCGAAGGCCAGGTGGAAGATGTCACGATACCGGAGACCCTTTCGCCAGCCCAGAAGCAATAGTGTCGAGAACTGCTCCAGCAGAATCGAGACCTGTTCTCAGAGTTGCCGGGGCATACACAGGTGGTAGAGCATGATGTGCTAACAGAGCCGCATATAAGGGTGAACCTGAAGCCATACAGGATTCCTGAAGCACGCCGGGAGGTGATCTCGGCCGACGTGAAGAGGATGTTAGACCTCGGTGTAATAGAGGAGTCAAAGAGTGGATGGTCGAGCCCCATCGTCCTTGTGCCAAAACCCAACAGAGAGTGGAGGTTTTGTAACGATTACCGCTGGCTGAATGAGGTGTCCAAGTGTGACGCGTACCCGATGCACCGCATCGATGAACTCATGGAGAGGCTTGGACCGGCGAGGTACATCACCACTCTCGACCTGACGAAGGGCTACTGGCAGATCCCCATGTCCCAGACGGCCAAAGACAAGACAGCTTTCACAACATCTGATGGGTGCTTCCAATACACTCGGATGCCGTTCGGACTACAGGGGGCCCCAGCCACCTTCCAGAGGGCTATGGATCGGATCCTAGCCCCACATAAGAAGTATGCCGCAGCCTACCTTGACGACATTGTAGTCTTTAGCCCAGACTGGTAAAGTCATCTACCTAAACTACAGGCTGTTCTGGATGCTCTAAGGAAAGCGGGATTTACAATAAATCCAAAAAAACGCGCCGTTGGAAAAGAGGAGGCCAAGTACTTGGGCTATGTCGTCGGGAGAGGCGAAATAAAGCCGCAAGTTAACAAAGTGGAGGCAATCCAGACCTGGCCAAAACCACTCTCCAAGAAGCAAGTGAGATCATTCCTGGGAATGGTAGGATATTACCGGCGGGTTATCCCAAATTTTGCCATGATGGCCGCGCCACTGATGGATCTCCTAAAAGGCACCAGATCAACCATGGTGAAGTGGATGGAGGAAACAGAGACTGCGTTTCAACTGTTGAAGTCAGCACTGTGTAAACAGCCGATCCTATTCGCACCAGACTTCAAGAAAGAGTTTGTGGTCCAGACAGACGCTTCAGAGGTTGGTCTAAGAGCCGTACTCTCTCAAGAGATAAATGGAGAAGAACATCCCATTCTCTATCTGAGCCGGAAGCTTTCGTCCAGCGAGAAACTACACAATAGTAGAAAAAGAGTGTTTAGCCATAAAATGGGCCGTAGATACACTAAGATACTACCTACTAGGCCAGAAGTTTAAGTTGGTATAAGACCATGGCCCATTGAGATGGTTGAGGGAAAAGAGGGGTAAAAATGCCAGGGTAACTAGATGGTTCCTAGCTCTTCAGGACTTCAACTTTCACGTAGAGCATAGGCCCGGGAAGTTACACGGGAACGCTGATGCCCTTTCTAGAATTCCCTGTCTGGTATCGGAAGGTGCCCAAACCCCCGGCTTTGGGCAGAGGGGGGGGGAATATGTGACAGAGTCACTGGTATGGTATATGAGGGGAGGTATGTGTCACACAGGTTGCTAGCCTGTGTGAACTGAAACCAATGGATGTTCTGCAAGCATGTTATATGCTGGTGGGTTAACTCACTTAAAGGGCGTGGTTTCAGGGGAATGACATAGAGATGGGAGGGACGTCATTCCCCATACCTCCGGGTGTGGCTGAGCAACGTTTAAATGTGCTGTCCTGTTTTTTTTTCTTTGGGTTGTGTTTGGAGAGGCAAGGTCTCCAGACTGGACAGCCATAGCTCAGGAGGGAGCTGAAGGTTGGACATAACCTGTGTGTGCGACCCGCACACACATATATGGACTGTGCTATAGTTTATCTTTTGTTTTTGTGGTTTAGCTTAGTAAGGCTGTATTTATTTTGCTGGTGTGCAGAGCTTTATGCTGCTAATAAAGCCTGCAGAGAAAACCCGGGTTCCTGAGTCTACTTCCGGAAGTGGCCGAGCGAGTCGTCCTACCACACCAGGTAAATCTTCTCTTTTCCATTAGGTCTATGACATCACGTGATTAAAAACTGAGTAACTCTATAAAGAAACAGGAAGTCTTTTTTTCCATGCACGAGTCATCATTAGAACTACAATTCTACATCATTTCAAATTCCTTGGCAGGAGGTAGGAGCTGGGTTAGGAGCTGAAGAGAGTATGTAGCTGGGCTGCCAGGGATTTCGCAGTGATTTAGAACAGTAGTTCTAATGATGACTAGTGCAGGATACAGGAAAAGATACTTCCTGTTTCTACATAGAGCTAGTCAGTTTTTAATCATGTGATGTCATAGACCTAATGGAAAAGAGAAGAATTAACTGGGTAGAAGGGCAAAATCGATGACATCACGTGATTGAAAACAGACTAGCTGAATCCTTCTAAGCTCTATGTAGAAACAGGAAGTCTTTTTTTTCTGCCGCATAAGTCATCATTAGAACTACAATTCTACATAATTTCAAAGCCCCTGAGAGGGGGCGGAGCGGAGCAGCTGGATCAGGAGCTAAAGAGGGTGTGGAGCTGGGCTGCCAGGGACTTTGCAGTGATGTAGAATTGTAGTTCTAAAGATGACTCATGCGGGAGAAAGATATTTCCTGTTTCTACATATCGCTAGTTGGTTTGTATCATAGACCTAATGGAAAAGAGAAGAATTACCTGGGTAGAAGGGCAAAATGAGCAATTGTAAATATTATGCCGGTGTAACATACCTGGTGGCGGGCTTGCATGGTGCACCATCTCTCACTATGCAAGATCGCAAACTTGATCTTCAGTCCAGTCTGCTAGCCTGGCTTCTATTCATGCTGTCTGTTTGTCTCTGTTCTGACTGCTTAGGGTGGCGGCCCGGTTACTTCCTGTTTCTTGTAGCTGCTGTGGGCACACCCCTAATGCGTCCTCAGCCTATTGCTGTCTGTCACTGGATATTTAAACCAGCTTCACCTGGAAACTGATGCCTGAGCAACTCTATCATTCAGTGTGCTCCTTGACTCTGAATGTGCCAGGTCCTGTTCTGTTCTTGTCTGTTTCCGCCACTCTGGGGACTGTATTCCCAGACTGGCTCCTGTATCTCTTTCAGTAGCAGTTCCTGTCTGAACTGTACCCTATCCTGTTCATCCCGCCTTCTAGGGGCCGCATACCTAGATCTGTTATCTGTGTTTTCTTGCCTGTCTGTCCGCCTTCCTGGAGGCTGTATTTCCAGGCCAGTCTGAACACGATCCTAGCCTGTTCGTCCCGCCTTCTAGGGGCCGCATACCTAGATCTGTTATCTGTGTTTTCTTGCCTGTCTGTCCGCCTTCCTGGAGGCTGTATTTCCAGGCCAGTCTGAACACGCTCCTAGCCTGTTCGTTCCTCCTTTCTGGGGACCGCATACCCAGACTCGCTCCTGTATCTCGCTGCAGTGTCGGTTCCTGTCTGAACACTCAGTTCCTGTCTGAACACTCTCCTAGCCTGTTACCTGTCTTTCTCTATGTCCGTACCTTCCCTTTTTCTGCAGAGTCTGAACCTGCACCTAACTCCTACTCGTTGTTGCTGTACTTCCGTTTGTGAGTTTAGAGTCCACTCGCTACTTCATTGCAAGTATCTTGTGTGTATCTGGTTCTGCCTTTCCCTTCCAGTCTGTTCTGTGTGAACAGAGCCCTGTCCCCTCTGCTCTGCCTTTGCTCTTCGCTCCGGCGGTTTCTGCCCGCTCTGCCTTGCTCACCGCTCCGGTGGTTTCTGCCCGCTCTGCCTGGCTCACCGCTCCGGCGGTTTATCTCTGCTCTGCCTTGCTCACTGCTCCGGCGGTTCCTGCCTGCTCTGCCTTGCTCACCGCTCCGGCGGTTCCTGCCTGCTCTGCCTTGCTCACCACTCCGGCGGATTCCTGCCTGCTCTGCTTTGTTCACCGCTCCGGCGGTTTCTCCCTGCTCTGCTTGTCTACCGCATCTGCGGTTCTGTTCCTGAATCCCAGTCTGTACTGGACCCTATCCAGCCTGTGCTCCAATCTGCTAGTACCTCCCCGTCTGCACGCCAGCCGCACTTGTCAGTACCCCCCTGTCTGCATACCAGCCGTGCCTGCCAGTATCCTCCTGTCTGCACTCCAGCCGTGCCTGCCAGTGCCCACCTGTCTGTGTGCCAGCCTAACCTGCCTGTTCCTGTATTCCCACGGTGTGGGTCAACAGCCGTGTCCGGGGTCTGGCCTGGAGTAGCACCTGGTCCCTCTGCTCAGTTTCTCCCTGGTGCATGGCGTCGTACCCGTCATGCTACCTTGGTCGGATCGGGTTGATACTTAGTTACGCCCCTACTGGTACTCTCCGGTTCATGGCACAGTGGAATCACTAAATCACGCACACGCCAGTCAGCCCGGGCGTGTGCATAACAGCCGGTAATATATTAAGAGGATAAAAACTTTGACGAGAGTGCTTCTTTAACCTCAGGATTAGTGGTGGTCCCAGAGGCAATAGCAAATTCTAGCGCTCCTACAGGTGTATACTCAATGTCGGACTGGGGCTGGAAAGGCCCACCAGTAACATTGATTCTTGGGGCCCATTGTTCAGCTACATGGAAAAATAACCTGACCCTATTACACAAATTTACTTTTGCTTCTATGTAATATTAATTTAGCTAGCTTGTTTAATGATTGATTAGATTATAACTTTTCCGCAAATTTTGAATCAAGTGTAATAGCACTATTCATTAGTAATCTTTTAGAGGGGCGGCCTACCGGAGGATTCTCCTGTTCCTCCAGTGAGCCAGTCCAATCCTGGTTATACCCCTTGTAATGATTGGATCCAACGGGGACTGTAATCTTTCAGAGGGGCCCACCGGAGGATCATCCTGTTCCCCTGGTCGGCCAGTCCCTGCCTGGGTATACCCCTTGTAATGACTGGATCCAACGGGGACTGTAATCTTTCATAGGACCTACTGGAGGATTCTCCTGTTCCGCTGGTGAGTCAGTCCAATCCTGGGTATACCCTTTTTAATGACTGGATCCAATGGGGACAGTAATCTTTCAGAGGGGCCTACTGGAGGATTCTCCTGTTCCCCCGGTGGGCCAGTCCGAGCCTGGGTATACCCCTTGTAATGACTGGATCTAACAGGGACTGTGATCTTTCATGGGGGCCTACCAGAGGATTCTCTTGTTACTCCGGTGAGCCAGTCCGAGTCTGGGTATACCCCTTGTAATGACTGGATTCAACAGGGACTTGGAATAGATGGAGCCATTGAACGATGGCAGCAGTTGGCACACATGGTCTGGCACTCGGCCTCACATCAGCACCTCCATACATTATGCCATACATCCCTCCCGGTCTTACTTTTAATTGCTGTTAGTCTTTTACTTTGTTTCTTAGATAAGCAAAGGTTTAGCTGACAATTAGTGAGGGACTGGGTCCTGTGGCATCCAGGCCGATGTGTGAGCTGCAAATTGGGCTTAAGGAATGAGGCTGTAACCTCACCCCAGCACATGTGCCCAGTGTGGGATATTTTAGGTACAATGAATGTGTAAAACGGCTGAGCCTCTTTCCATTACAAAGGGCACCTTGTAATCAAACCCCATATAGGCTATAGGATGGGACAGCGGGCGGCAGATCTGCCCACAATGCGGCCGGGATCATATTTCCAGCAGACAAGGCCATGGTCAAGAAAGATGCTATTTTAACAAACAAGGCGGGGGCAATAGAAGGAGACGGGACCTCCAGGAGCTCAGTCACTCTGCACATCCTGTCCTCGCTGACCGGTGGACGAAATACACAAGGTAACGCGTCGTTCCCATATCTGCCTTATAATCGATTGTCCTGGAGAAAAAGGTTATGTCACTTTATAAACCCTGAATCTGCCTGGGCGCCGCTTATCTCTCCCCAAAGATCCTTTCTCCAGCGCCAGCCACTGGTTAACTCGAATGCAGTATTTTAAAAAAAGAGGTTCTTCAGCAGCTGCAGTGTTTATTATGAAAAAATTAAGACAATGGTGGACATATGAATCATCCTTGCTCTTCAGAAAGAGGTTCTGCAGCAGCTGAGGTGTGTACTGTCTATATAAAATTTTGATGACTAGCAACCATGTAAAACCAATGCACAGGTACAGACTATTATGAGCAGTGATGGAGGAGGGGGTAAGGCATAAAAACACCTTCATTAATGGCAAATTCTAGTATTGACTCCACTGGCCGTGAAAATCCGACATGAACGGCCGACAGCTGCCGAGAGAGAGGACGTCAGTGATGAGACCTCTGAAATCTGACTGAAGGCTTTAAATTCTAGGTAAAAATTGTAATGTAAATTGTCCCCTCTAGGTGGTGCTAGACACCACTGTATGAAGAGGGGAGGATTATTCTCTACATTGTAATGTACAAGTTATCATTATATATATTATATATATCTGGTGAGGAAGAGGCACAAAGTATCAGGGGCAACAGGGAACAGATAGGGTCACACACAGAGTCAGTGTATCTATCTATTATCTATCTATTATCAATCATCTATCTATCTATTATCTATAATCTATCATCTATTATCTATCTATTATCTATAATCTATCTATCTATTATCTATCTATCTATTATCTATCTATTATCCATCTATTATCTATCTATTATCCATCTATTATCTATCTATCATCTATCTATTATCTATCTATTGTCTATCATCTATCTATTATCTATCATCTATTATCTATTATCTATCTATCATCTATCTATTATCTATCTATTATCTATCATCTATTATCTATCTATTATCTATCATCTATCTATCATCTATCTATTATCTATTATCTATCTATTATCTATTATCTATCTATCATCTATCTATCATCTATCTATTATCTATCTATTATCTATTATCTATCTATCTATTATCCATCTATTATCTATCTATTATCCATCTATTATCTATCTATCATCTATCTATTATCTATTGTCTATCTATTATCTATCTATTGTCTATCATCTATCTATTATCTATCATCTATTATCTATTATCTATCTATCATCTATCTATTATCTATCTATTATCTATCATCTATTATCTATCTATTATCTATCATCTATCTATTATCTATCTATCATCTATCTATTATCTATCTATCATCTATCTATTATCTATCTATCTATCATCTATTATCTATTATCTATTATCTATCATCTATCTATTATCTATCTATTATCTATTTATTATCTATCTATCATCTATTATCTATCTATTATCTATCTATTATCTATCTATCATCTATTATCTATGTATTATCTATTATTTAACTATTATCTATTTATTATCTATCTGTCATCTATCTATCATCTATCTATTATCTATCTATTATCTATCATCTATCCATTATCTATCTATTATCTATCTATCTATTATCTATCTATTATCTATCTATTATCTATCATCTATCCATTATCTATCTATTATCTATCTATCTATTATCTATCTATTATCTATCTATTATCTATCTATTATCTATCATCTATCCATTATCTATCTATTATCTATCTACCATCTATTATCTATCTATTATCTATCTATCTATTATCTATCTATTATCTATCTATCATCTATTATCTATCTATCTATTATCTATCTATTATCTATCTATTATCTATCTATTATCTATCTATTATCTATCATCTATCCATTATCTATCTATTATCTATCTATCTATTATCTATCTATTATCTATCTATTATCTATCTATTATCTATCATCTATCCATTATCTATCTATTATCTATCTACCATCTATTATCTATCTATTATCTATCTATCTATTATCTATCTATTATCTATCTATCATCTATTATCTATCTATCTATCATCTATCTATTATCTATCTATTATCTATCTATTATCTATTATCTATCTATCATCTATCTATCATCTATCTATTATCTATCTATTATCTATCATCTATCTATTATCTATTATCTATCTATTATCTATCTATTATCTATCTATCATCTATTATTTAACTATTATCTATTTATTATCTATCTATCTATTATCTATCATCTATCTATTATCTATCTATCTATTATCTATTTATTATCTATTATCTATCTATTTTCTATCCATTATATATCTATTATCTATTATCTATCTATCTATCATCTATTATCTATCTATATATTATCTATTATCTATCTATCATATATCTATTATATATTATCTATCTATCTATCTATCATCTATCTATTATCTATCTATTATCTATCATCTATCTATTATCTATCTATCCTCTATCTATTATCTATCTATCTATCATCTATTATCTATCTATATATTATCTATTATCTATCTATCTATCATATATCTATTATATATTATCTATCTATCTATCTATCATCTATCTATTATCTATCTATTATCTATCTATTATCTATCATCTATCTATCTGTTATCTATCTATCATCTATCTATTATCTATTATCTATCTATTATCTATCATCTATCATCTATCTATCATCTATCTGTTATCTGTCTGTCCTAATTATTGTCCATTATTACTGTATATATATTACTCCTTTTTTCCTTATTACCTTAGTAACCCGCAGCATGAGAGCTTCACACTGCTCCTGTTACTTTCTATAGGCATGAACCCCTTGAACAGTTGACAGACAGATGGTGACTACACGGTGCAGAGCGGCTGCTTATTCCCTGAATCCCCCTTATATGATAACTTGCCCTTTGTGGCTGTAGAAGCCGCCCGGAGGTGCTGAGCCCACTGTGGGGATAATGACGGCCCCCCATGGTCTCTCTGCCCCTCACTGCACAGACAGGAGGGATAATGGCCGCGTCCCTCCACTTCTAGATTCAGACTGACACATAATCGTATATAACATTAAAGCCATTTCCATTTTTATTTCTTTCAACAGCTGTGAAATCGCAATCATGTCTCAGAGGTAAGCCGCATGTATATTTTTGGCATATGCCTGGTATGTGCCCTGCTGGTCAGAGGTACAGTCAGAGATTGGTCCCTGGTTGTCAGAGGTAGTTAGAGATTGGTCCCTGGTGGTCAGAGGTACAGTCAGAGATTGGTCCCTGGTGGTCAGAGGTACAGTCAGAGATTGGTCCCTGGTGGTCAGAGGTACAGTCAGAGATTGGTCCCTGGTGGTCAGAGATTCAATCAGAGATTGGTCCCTGGTGGTCAGAGGTACAGCCAGAGATTGGTCCCTGGTGGTCAGAGGTACAGTCAGAGATTGGTCCCTGGTGGTCAGAGGTACAGTCAGAGATTGGTCCCTGGTGGTCAGAGGTACAGTCATAGATTGGTCCCTGGTGGTCAGAGGTACAGTCAGAGATTGGTCCCTGGTGGTCAGAGGTACAGTCAGAGATTGGTCCCTGGTGGTCAGAGGTACAGTCAGAGATTGGTCCCTGGTGGTCAGAGATTCAATCAGAGATTGGTCCCTGGTGGTCAGAGGTACAGCCAGAGATTGGTCCCTGGTGGTCAGAGGTACAGTCAGAGATTGGTCCCTGGTGGTCAGAGGTACAGTCAGAGATTGGTCCCTGGTGGTCAGAGGTACAGTCATAGATTGGTCCCTGGTGGTCAGAGGTACAGTCAGAGATTGGTCCCTGGTGGTCAGAGGTACAGTCAGAGATTGGTCCCTGGTGGTCAGAGGTACAGTCAGAGATTGGTCCCTGGTAGTCAGAAGTACAGTCAGAGATTGGTCCCTGGTGGTCAGAGGTACAGTCAGAGATTGGTCCTTGGTGGTCAGAGGTACAGTCAGAAATTGGTTCCTGGTGGTCAGAGGAACAGTCAGAAATTGGTCCCTGGTGGTCAGAGGTACAGTCAGAGATTGGTCCCTGGTGGTCAGAGGTACAGTCAGAGATTGGTCCCTGGTGGTCAGAGGTACAGTCAGAGATTGGTCCCTGGTGGTCAGAGGTACAGTCTGAGATTGGTTCCTGGTGGTCAGAGGTACAGTCAGAGATTGGTCCCTGGTGGTCAGAGGTACAGTCAGAGATTGGTTCCTGGTGGTTAGAGGTACAGTCAGAGATTGGTCCCTGGTGGTCAGAGGTACAGTCAGAGATTGGTCCCTGATGGTCAGAGGTTCAGTCAGAGATTGGTCCCTGGTGGTCAGAGGTACAGTCAGAGATTGGTCCCTGATGGTCAGAGGTACAGTTAGAGATTGGTTCCTGGTGGTTAGAGGTACAGTCAGAGATTGGTCCCTGGTGGTCAGAGGTACAGTCAGAGATTGGTCCCTGGTGGTCAGAGGTACAGTCAGAGATTGGTCCCTGGTGGTCAGAGGTTCAGTCAGAGATTGGTCCCTGATGGTCAGAGGTTCAGTCAGAGATTGGTCCCTGATGGTCAGAGGTTCAGTCAGAGATTGGTCCCTGGTGGTCAGAGGTACAGTCAGAGATTGGTCCCTGGTGGTCAGAGGTACAGTCAGAGATTGGTCCCTGGTGGTCAGAGGTAGAGTCAGAGATTAGTCCCTGGTGGTCAGAGGTACAGTCAGAGATTGGTCCCTGGTGGTCAGAGGTACAGTCAGAGATTAGTCCCTGGTGGTCAGAGGTACAGTCAGAGATTGGTCCCTGGTGGTCAGAGGTACAGTCTGAGATTGGTCCCTGGTGGTCACAGGTACAGTCTGAGATTGGTCCCTGGTGGTCACAGGTACAGTCTGAGATTGGTCCCTGGTGGTCACAGGTACAGTCTGAGATTGGTCCCTGGTGGTCACAGGTACAGTCAGAGATTGGTCCCTGGTGGTTAGAGGTACAGTCAGAGATTGGTCCCTGATGGTCAGAGGTTCAGTCAGCGATTTGTCCCTGGTGGTCAGAGGTACAATCAGAGATTGGTCCCTGGTGGTTAGAGGTACAGTCAGAGATTGGTCCCTGATGGTCAGAGGTTCAGTCAGAGATTTGTCCCTGGTGGTCAAATGTAGATTTAGAGGTTGAGTCCTGTAGTCAATGGTACATTCAGACATTGGTCCTGGGAGATCAGAGATTGGTCCCTGCTGGTCTGCGAGGTTGTTTCTCGTTAGTCAATGGTATAGTCAGTTATTACCCATCCTCAGTACCTACTTTTATAGATGGTGCTCAATCCCTGGTGGTCTAGTGAAATGTCCCAATATGGTCTGAAGATTATAAACCGGGTCCACCACTGCCCCTTGAAAGGTTTATATGTTATTGATAGCAACAGGAGTGTTCTGATCTTGTGGAGGCAGTGACCGGCCCACCTACGTGGTTACATTAGTGATGACACTTAGATTTATGACATATTTCCTTGCATCATCCTTATACTAAATGTTCCATTATTTTCTTCCCTTGGGTTCTTCCATGTGTTTTCTACAGCAATGAGGTGAGTTAAATATTCAGTTTTTGGTTAATAATTGACTTCCTCCCGCGGACTATAAATATCTAACTCTTCATTTTTTATTTATTTCAGAAAAAATCTAAAATTCCTGCTTCCAGAAAGCTGCTTCTCAAGGTAGGAAAGGAAATCGTGGCTTCTAGACCCTAGTATATAGGATCCACGATAGCTGGTCACACCAGCCAGGTCAATATCAGCTGACCCAAATTAAATCCCTAATAGAGGGTCACAAAAGCCAAAGCAACGCCAGCTGACCCCAATATAATCCACAATAGAGGGTCACAACAGCCAGAACAATTCCAGCTGACCCCAATATAATCCACAATAGAGGGTCACAACAGCCAGGACAATTCCAGCTGACCCCAATATAATCCACAATAGATGGTCACAACAGCCAGGACAATTCCAGCTGACCCCAATATAATCCACAATAGATGGTCACAACAGCCAGGACAATTCCAGCTGACCCCAATATAATCCACAATAGATGGTCACAACAGCCGGGTCAATGCCAACTGACCCCAATAGATTGTCACAACAGCCAGGACAATGCCAGTTGACTCCAAAATAACCCCCAATAGACGGTGACAACAGTCAGGTCAATGCCATATGACCCCAATATAATCACCAATAGATAGTCATAACAGCCAGGTCAACGCCAGCTAACCCGAATATAATCCCCAATAGAAGGTCACAACAGCCAGGTCAGCAATAGGTAACCCCAATATAATCCCTGATAGATGGTCACAACAGCCAGGTCAGCAATAGGTATTCCCAATATAATCCCTGATAAATGGTCACAACAGCCAGCTGCATGTTGCCAACCATCTAGATAGTCCCCAATAAATGGTCGGTAACAGGCAGGTCAATAGCATCTCCTAGGTAATTATTGGAAGGCAGGTCGGACCAGGGCTCAATATATGGAAAGTCAGGTCAGTTCAAATGCAAGGTGATAACCAAACATTGGGAGATCGCAGCTAGTTCCTCTCGAGGACACAGAAGAATGATGACACCGAGTCCCAATCCTATGTCTGGAGCATGACCACGGGACGTCACCGTTCTTGCTCCCTGTGTTGTGCAACGGTGACGTCCTATGGTCATGCTGACATCAAGCCTCCAGTTGGGCTGACATGCTGTCCGCCAGGGAGAAAAGGCTCTGGGGTCGCCCAGGGCTCAAGACATATAAGGCTGTGACGTATATAAGGGACCATGACTACAGATTAGGCAGGGATTAATTGTAGTCTTGTACTATGGCGACACCTACGTCCGCATAGGTGCTGTAGACTGGAAACGATAGGAGATTATTAATTCAATTCCAGAATGTCCTCAACGCCTGAGAGTGAGAAAGAGAATTATTATGTAGCTCAATCCTGAGTGACAGATGTGAAGGGAGAACAATTGTCATCAGCCCGAGGGCGGCTTACACCCCATCACTTCAGTTCTGAGTCTCGTTCTGCCCAGATAATGAGGGAAATAATATTTTCTTTACCAGACCACCAGATGCACATCAAACACAGCTTTATTCTAAGAAGTCCTTAAAGTAAATCTCCTTTTTTTAACATACAGTCATGGCCGAAAGTGTTGGCACCCTTGAAATTGTTCCAGAAAATGGACTTGTAACCTTTAGATTGTTGATATTGTTCAACAATTTTAGTTTTCAAGTCCTCAGACAGTTCTCTTCTCCTCTTTATGTTCTCCATGCACACACAGACACACAATGCAAAGATCTGGTTTCAGGTGTGATTCTCTTATTGCCCACACTTGTTACTTGCCACAGGTGAGTTTGAACAAGCATCACATGCTTGAAACAAAGTTCTGTTTTCCTGATACAAAGCACCAAATGCCCTGCATAGACATCAATTTAAAAACATGCAGCTAGTCCACCACTAGAGGGAGCTAAGGAGCTTACTGCATACAGATTTATCATAGAGTTTTATGGATAAGCAGTATGCCATGACCTCTTAAGCTCCCTCTAGTGGTGGCTGCAGATAAAAAAAACAACTATAATGATTTGGCTATCTGTTTATGCAGAGCATTTGGAGCTCTATGTCAGAAAAAAAAGGAGGTTATCAAGATTTTTTAAGAAATGAATCAATGTAAAATGATTACCAACTTTGCCAAAGTTCCCCTTAAAAGAGGAGCACTTAAAGATCTCTATAAGAGCAGGCACAGATCCCGTCTAAAGCCAGGAGTATGACCACCAAAAGAAAAGCAGTCTCTCACGTTGTGAGGTGGATCCACTAAACCCAAGGTCTGGGTGGGCACATGGGCCCAGGGCGTTGGTGCAGCAGGCAGGGAGGCATGTCGACAGTGAGGTCTTAGTATGCACAGACATCTCACGAGCAGCAGGACAGATGAAGTGGAACACAACAGGAATGAATACAAGCACAAACACAAAGAGCACACCAAACATAGGACTAGAGTCTCAATCCCAAGACACAGAGATGTCAAACTCAAGGACACAGAGGACCAAAATGAAAAACTTGGACAAAGTCGGGGGCCAACCAGTAAAATGGGTCCTCCACACAGAATAATGTGCCCCACAAGGTCCTCTATACAGAATAATGTGCCCCACAAGGTCCTCTATACAGAATAATGTGCCCCACAAGGTCCTCTATACAGAATAATGTGCCCCACAAGGTCCTCTATACAGAATAATGGGCCCCACAAGGTCCTCTATACAGAATAATGGGCCCCACAAGGTCCTCTATACAGAATAATGGCCCCACATAGTCCTCCATACAGTATAATGGGCCCCAAAAGGTCCTCTATACAGAATAATGTGCCCCACAAGGTCCTCTATACAGAATAATGGGCCCCACAAGGTCCTCTATACAGAATAATGGCACCACATAGTCCTCCATACAGAATAATATGTCCGACAAGGTCCTCCATACAGAATAATGGGCCCCACAAGGTCCTCCATACAGAATAATAGGCCCCATATAGTCCTCCATACAGAATAATGGGCCCCACATAGAGGTGGTGGTTCTGGTGTCACGGCCAAATAAAACCACTCTATGGGCCAGATTTGGCACACGGGCCAGAGTTGGACATGTGTGGTCTAGGAAGATTATATAATTAATCTAACTTGCAAAACCTGACGTGGAGCACAGCAGAGGGCAGCGGTCCAGGGGAATGAAGCAGAGCCCGGGATACCCAGGACAGGTGTGTAACACACTGATTTTATTGAAATTACAACAAGCAGCCCAGTAAGTGACACATAGTTGGAATCAAGATCTCTGCCCCTACATTATACTGCTTTTACATTACATGGCAAAATCTGCAGACAGATTCCCTATAGTAAGAACACCATATCTATAGGGTCACTTTAGTGATGACATTGTACATGAAGGCAGGTACTTTTAGAAGTGCAATCCAGTTGGCACTATTTTCGGGAACTTTGACTGGCACTATTCATGAAAGCATTCTGGCTAGCACTTTTGCATGACCTTTTCACCTAACACTTTGTGAGGACACTCCGGCTGACCAATTTGGGTATAGTCATTATTATAGATCTAAAATCATGTGAAAAATCATGTTCTTTGAACATTTCTTTAAATTTGAAAAACACTAAACTAGAGCAAACAGTTATACCCCAAAAAAATAAAAAATGAAGTGACCATCGGAGGCTGGAAAATAGCTGCCCACATGTACCTCTGAGAAAACTGGGTGACAATAGGTCTAGCTACCATTACAGCTCCTGGTACTTTTCTATTATCCAGATACCAATGTCATTTTACCATCCCTAAACTAATGGATGGAAAGTTGCAACACCAAAAGGCTAAGCAACCATCTGAGAATTTTGGTCAATCAACCACACCTTGACCTGGTCAAGACTTGGAGCTTCCAGGGATGCCATGCCTTATTGGCTACAGGGACACCATGAAACACTCCCCACTTGGCATCTGATCCTCCTCCATTTAAGAGGGGACCATCTGTAGAAGATGACCTGGACTTCTCTAAAGGCATACTTGGCAGCAAGTGGGCAAAATTCTTGGCCACTCAAAGGAGACTCTTCATTCAGTTCTCTAAGCAGAGGACTTTGATGAGTGCCTTGCCAGATTGACAACCTGTGCTCTGAGAATTGGACCTCTCATGCATCTGTACCTCTGGTGGGGTCAGTCAGTGAACCACTTGTTGGTGGAGTTGATGAACCACGCATTAGTGGCACTCCTGGTGGAAAAGTTGCAACACCACTGCAATTCTGGCACATGGTAAGCAACCCTCTGAAACTTTTGGTCCATCACCCACCCCTTGACCTGGTCGAGACCTGGAGCTTCCAGGGATGCCATGCCTTATTGGCTACAGAGACACCATAGAAGAAAGCTTTCCACTTGGCATATGATCCTCCTCCATTTAAGAGGAGAAATCTGTAGAAGATGACCTGGACTTCTCTAAAGGCATACTTGGCAGCAAATAGGCAAAATTCTTGGCCACTCAAAGGAGACTCTCCATTCAGTTCTCTAAGGACTGCCGGATTGACAACCTGTGCTCTTAGAATTAGACCTTCCGGTGGGGTCAATCAGTAAACCACCTGTTGGTGAAATTGATGAACCACGCATTAGTGGCACTCCAGGTGGGAAAGTTGCAACACCAGTATCATTCTGGCACAAGCCTAAGCAACCCTCTGAAGCTTTTGGTCCATCACCCACCCGTTGACCTGGTCGAGACTTGGAGCTTCCAGGGATGCCCTGCCTTATTGGCTACAGAGACACAATGGAAAGCTCCCCACTTGGCATCTGATCCTCCTCCATTTAAGAGGAGACTATCTGTAGAAGATGACCCGGACTTCTTTAATGGCAGAAAGGGTGCAAAATTATCGGCCACTGGAAGGAGACTCTCCTTTCTGTTCTCTAAGCAGAGGACTTTGATGAGCGCCTTGCCAGATTGACAACCTGTGCTCTGAGAATTGGACTTCTCGTGAATCTGTACCTCCGGTGGGGTCAGTCAGTGAACCAGCTGTTGCTGGAGTTGATGAACCACTCATTAATTGCACTCCTGGTGGGATCTGGATAAAAAAAAAAGTGGTGTGTGTAGCATCGGCGTCTCTGCCTCCTGCCGGGCAGAGACGCCGTTCCCCTCACCGCCGCCGTCCAGGTCCGGCGTCTTCCCGCTCCCCTGCTGCTGTGACGCGCACCACGCGCAGCTTCCTGGGCACTGTGCTTAGGGCGCGCACTCCCTCCCTCTTAAAGGGGCAACACGCGCTGTCCTAAAGAGTAACCGGCCAATGGCCGGAGGACTTCCCCTATATAAGGCACCTCCTCCAAAATGGAGGTGCCTGTGCAAGGTTGTTGTTCCGTGTGCTAACATTTGCTCCAGGCCTCAGGTTCCGCTGCCTGTCAGTCCTGACTGCCAGTCTGTCTGTCAGTCCAGCCCGCCAGCCTGCCTAACAGTTCTGTCCTCCAGTCTGCCTACCTGGAGCATCTGCCAGTGACCGCCCGTGCCCACCAGCCTGCCTACCTGGAGCACCTGTCTGTTACCTGTTGTGCCCACCTGCTTGCCTACCTGGAGTACCCGTCTGGCTATCGGCCGAACCAGCCTGCTTATTCACCCGGACCACCCGTCAGCCTTCCTGCCGTGCTTATTTGCTGTACCGGTCAGTTCCTGCCATCTGACCCATGGGAGTCACCTGCTCTCACACAAGGTCAGTCCCAGAGTGGCACCTGGTCCACATGCCCGATCCCTCCCTGGTTCACGGAGTCGACAAAGCCGCCTTGTGACCTTGGTCGGGCCGAGTAAGCACTTAGTCACGCCCCTCTGGTCCCTCCTTGCACCGAAGCACAGAGGTTCCACCACCCGGACCCATAAAAGTTTGCACAGGCCATGGAACCCAGTGACCCTCAGGCTCCTTCGCTCTCACACCTGTATCAGGAGGTCTCACGTCAGAGATCTCAACAGGAAACTATCCTGTCCTATCTACGGCCTGTTAACTCCAGCCTGGACACGCTGTCCACCCTGTCTGTGTCCGTCTCTAGCTGAGCGGCACCCGCTCTGGTGGCACCTCAACCCACTGGCGCTATGGCACCCGGCTCTGGACCCCGGCTCTCTGCGCCTCCACGTTTTGGTGGTGACCACGTGTTATGTCGGGGGTTCTTAAATCAGTGCAACGATGCCCTGGTGTCCACCTTCTGGGAGGGTCTTTCCGGACGAATCAAGGATGAGCTAGCCGGTCGTGACATCCCTTCCACCCTGGACGACCTGGTGTCATTAGCTACCTGGATTGACATCCGTTTTCTGGAACATGCTAAGGAGACTACCCGAAAGAGAAGATTTCCGCATCTCGCTCCTGTATTCCAAAAGCCAGCCTCGTAACCTACAATTCCCTGGGCATGTTAGCCTGAGCCTATGCAAATTGACCAAACCAAGAGGGTCAAGTCTTGCCAGGAGACGCACCGAGCCGAGGGGAGTTGCTTCTACTATGGCAGTAAAGAGCATCTGATCCGTTCCTGCTCAGTGAGGTCGGGAAACTCCAGTGTCTAGGACCACTCGGAGAGGTCGTCCTAGGCAAGAGTAAATCCTCTCCGTCCTTGACTCTGTCTGTTTCTATTTCCAGTGGTGAGACCTGCTTCTTTGAGATTGCCCATCTGGATTCCAGAGCCGCTGGGAATCTCATTCAACAGGCTGTTGTGGAGCGGTATCAGATTCCTACTGTACGTCTGGCTGAACCATTGGCGGTTGCTTCCGTGGATGGGAGGCTTCTTCCGGAGACCATCTTGCTCTTCTTCACAGAGCCTGCAAGCCTTCAGGTGGGAATGCTGCACTCGGAGAAGATCTCCTTTCATGTGCTATCTGGTCTCTCCCACCCCCTCTTGCTTGGTCTACCCTGGTTACAAAGACATGAGCCCGTCCTGAATTGGAAATCTGGTGAAGTGCTCCATTGGGGTCAGGAATGCCATGAGTCCTGTCTGGTTCCGGTTCGTCCAGCTCGACCCCCGTCTACTCCGGCTAATATACCTGGTCTGCCGACACCCTACTGGTCCTATGCGGACCTCTTCGACAAAAAGGAAGCAGAGACACTATCACCTCATAGGCCGTATGATTGCCCCATCGACCTGGTACCTGGTGCTTCTCCTCCCCGCCGGCGTATCTACCCCTTGTCGCTGGCTGAGACCCGGGCCATGTCTGAGTACATAGAGGAGAATCTTGCTAGGGGATTTATCCAGAAATCCACCTCTCCGGCTGGTGCAGGATTCTTCTTTGTCAAGAAGAAAGACGGCTCTCTACGTCCCTGTATCGATTACAGGGATCTTAACCAGATTACCATCAAAAATAAGTACCCCCTGCCTCTCAGCTCAGAGCTGTTCGACCACCTTAAAGGCGAGAAGATCTTCACCTAGCTCGATCTTCGTGGGGCGTACAGTTTGGTCCGGATCCGCCAGAGAGACGAGTGGGAGATGGCATTCAACACCGGGGACGGTCACTACGAATACCGCGTAATGCCCTTTGGTCTCTGTAATGCTCCAGCCGTTTTCCAGGAGCTGGTTAACGACATCTGCCGTGATCTCCTGTATTCTTGCGTGGTGGCGTACCTGGACGATATCTTGGTCTTCTCTCCGGATCTGCCCTCACACCGGAGGGATGTTTGTCAGGTTCTGCTAAGGCTCCGGCAGAATCGCCTATACGTCAAATTCGAGAAATGCCTCTTTGAGCAGACCTCTCTACTGTTCCTGGGCTATATTATCTCTGAGACTGGTCTGCGGATGGATCCTGAGAAGGTCTCTGCGTCTTAAAGTGGCCCCGACCGGAGGGGTTGAAGGCGATTCAGTGATTCCTGGGCTTCGCAAATTATTACCGCCTCTTCATTGCTCATTTCTACTCCCGGACTGCTCCTATCTCCGCGCTCACCCGTAAAGCAAATCACAGGGAATGGAGTTCAGAAGTGGAGGAGGCCTTCGTCTCCCTAAAACAAGCCTTCTCCTCCGCTCCTGTGCTACACCATCAGAATTGCAACAAGCAGTTCTTCCTGGAGGTGGATGCATCCTCCTCCGGAGCCAGAGCGGTACTCACCCAGAAATCTTTGTCCGGGAGAATGGTAACCTGCGGCTTCTTCTCCAAGCTCTTCTCCTCGTCCGAGCGCAGCTACTCCATAGGAGATCGTGAGCTTCTGGCCATCAAATTGGCGCTGGAGGAGTGGCGCTACTTGCTGGAGAGGGCTCTGCACCCGGTGGTCATCTAAACTGACCACAAAAACCTCGCTTATTTGCAGAACACCCAAAGACTAATTCCGCGTCAGGCCAGGTGGTCTCTATTCTTTGCCCGATTCTGCTTCACTTTGCATTACTGCCCGGTGGGCAAGAACATTAAAGCTGACTCTCTATCCCACTCATTCCTGTCTTCCAACCAAGAGGAGGAGCCTCTACATATCATTGACCCTCCAAAGTAATGACTGTGGCTCCATTTGACCTTTCTCATCTTCCACCCGGTAAGACCTTTGTAGCGGTTCCGGATCGTAAGAAGGTTCTACTCTGGGGCCATTCATCCAAACTAGCCGGTCATGCTGGCCAGAGGAAGACCTTTCTGCTCATCGCCCGACATTACTGGTGGCCTTCCCTGTGCAAGGATGTTGCGGACTTCGTCGCGGCTTGTTCCTCCTGTGCCCGTAACAAGGTTCCCAGGCACCTTCCATCCGGCCATCTCCTTCCTCTCCCGTGCCTTCCGCTCCGTGGCAACACATGGCAATGGACTTCATTACGGATCTCCCTGTTTCTGCTGGTTCTACTGTCATTTGGGTGACCGCTTTTCTAAAATGGCCCACTTCATCCCTCTGCCTGGTCTTCCATCTGCATTTGTACTGGCTAAGGACTTCATCCATCACATCTTTCGTCTTCACGGCCTACCCCTCCACATTGTGTCTGATCGAGGGGTTCAGTTCACTTCGCACTTCTGGAGAGCTACGCGTAAGCTGCTGGATGTCTCCTTGGATTTCTAGTCTGCTTATCATTATCTATCCAATGGTCAAGTGGAACGTATCAACCAGGTCCTTACCAGCTTTCTGTGGCACTTTGTCAACGCTTACCATAACGATTGGGTTGAGCTCCTGCCATGGGCCGAGTTCTCCTATAACAACCAGAGAGCGAGTCTTCTTCTAAATCCCCGTTCTTTGAGGTATACGGTCAACACCCCCGGATTCCGTTTCCCGTCTCCGCTTCAGTGGACAATCCTGCCGCGGAGTCTCTGGTCAGCGAATTTTCGACTATTTGGGAAAACACTGGATCTGCGCTTCTTCAGTCCTCCGAGCGGATGAAGAAGCATGCTGATAAGAGACGTCTGGATCTGCCTCAATTCCGTCCGGGAGACAAGGTCTGGCTTTCCTCCAAATATGTTCGTCTTAAGATACCTTCCTATCAGTTGGGCCCGTGGTTCATCGGTCCGTTCGAGGTTCTGAACCAAATCAATCCCGTGGCTTACCAGCTGAAACTCCCGGTCACCTTACGGATTCCCAACTCCTTTCATGTATCCCCCCTCAAACCAGTTTTCCTTAATTCTTTCTCTCACGATCCAGGTACCGCTTCAGCTCCAGTCTCTGCTGAGGATGTCTTTGAGGTAGAAAACATTTTAGCCACCAAGAGGGTAAGGGGAAAGACTTTCTTTCTTGTGGATTGGAAGGGGTGTGGCCCTGAGGAGAGGTCTTGGGAAACCCAGGGAGAACATTCATGCCCTTCATCTTCTTAAAAAATTTCTTGCGGGCCGAAAGAAGAGGGGGCGTAAAGGGGGGGGGGGGTACTGTAGCATCGGCGTCTCTGCCTCCTGCCGGGCAGAGACGCCGTTCCCCTCACCGCCGCGGTCCCGGTCCAGCGTCTTCCCGTTCCCCTGATGCTGTGGTGCGCACCGCACGCAGCTTCCCGGGCACTGTGCTTAGGGCGCATACGCTCCCTCCCTCTTGAAAGGGGCCAGGCGTGCTGTCCTATATAGTCCCCGGCCAATGGCCAGAGGACTTCCCCTATATAAGGCACCTCCTCCAAAATGGAGGTGCCTGTGCAAGGTTGTTGTTCCGTGTGCTAACACTTGCTCCAGCCCTCAGGTCCCGCTGCCTGTCAGTCCTGCCTGCCAGTTTGTCTGTCAGTCCAGCCCACCAGCCTGTCTAACAGTTCTGTCCTCCAGTCTGCCTACCTGAAGCACCTGCCAGTGACCGCCCGTGCCCACCAGCCTGCCTACCTGGAGCACCTGCCTGCTACCTGTCGTGCTCGCCTGCTTGCCTACCCGGAGTGAGTACCCGTCTGGCTATCTGCCGAACCAGTCTGCTTATTCACCTGGACCACCCGTCAGCCTTCCTGCCGTGCTTATTTGCTGTACCAGTCAGTTCCTGCCATCTGACGTGTGGGAGTCACCTACTCTCACACAAGGTCGGTCCCAGAGTGGCACTTGGTCCACATGTCTGGTCCCTCCCTGGTTCACGGAGACGACTAAGCCGCCTTGTGACCTTGGTCGGGCCGAGTAGGCACTTAGTCACGCCCTTCTGGTCCCTCCTTGCACTGAAGCACAGAGGTTCCACCACCCAGACCCATAACAGTGTGTGGATAACAAAAAAGTATCTAACAACCTTCTAGGTCTCACGAAGATTTTCTAGGGTCCTGATCATGCGGATGGTGTGAGGGTATGAGCACACAATGTCTTTTTCAGACGGATTCCGCCTGGAACCAGAGTGAATAAATGGTAACCAAAAATGTAAAAAAGAATGAACATATGCACAGCAGTGTCAAAACGACTTGCTGTGCATATGTTCTGTCTTTTGTACTTCTTTTAACTGCTTCAGGCTTCGAAACTCATGAAGAGGCTAAAAGAAGTAACCGGTGTGTTCTTGGGGCTTCCAGTTGGAAGCCACCACTATGCCAGTGGCAAAGACACCGCAAAAGACGTCCGATGAGGCATCAGAATAGACATTTCAGGGTTCCTTATTACACAAAAAGGAGAATTTGTTGAATAGAAAAAATTTCCCAACTTTTCTGAAAATTGTACTTAGTTTCGGTGAACGTGTCCTTTAAGGGCCTGTTCTTACAGTAAGCCACACATGCTAATATGTTTGCTATGGTCAATGCCATGTTCTGCAGGAATATCTTGTACACCCATGTCCGCCTTATCTCCCTGACCAGAAATGCCACAAAACGTCTGTGTGAATCAGCAAGTGACAAACACAGAACATCCACGTTATCGGACGATCATCTCCTGCTGCTTTACTTCTTACACAACTTTCTATGATTCATCTGAAGTAGTAAAATAAATGACAAAACTAATATTTATTACATAATTAACAAAAAAGTTTGAATAAAATAAAACGTATATATATATAAAACAAAGATGAAAAATAAGTTGACTAAAAAAACTGTCAAGTTTTTGAAAAATTGGTTAATAAAAATTAGTATAAAAAACGCCATAACAAAGCAATAAATAATATATGGACTATTTTAGGTTTTGTGTGGAAATCCCTTTTATGCTTGTGTTATTGACAGCAAAATTGTTAATACGAATGCATATGATGATATCATAAATGTTATCTATATCACATCATTGATCAGATTACAACAGCCATGAAATGGCCTAAAGGCTTCAATTTGATCAATTTATTTGAGGTCAGGGATTGCTATATTTCCCCATGATTCTTCTCATGTGCATATTAGGTATCGGTAATTTGTAAAAATTTTTGGTAATCCTTTAAGGCCTGGAATTTTGTGGAATCAGAGGTAGGTGTTAATAGTAGGGCTTGTCTTTCCCTTCCAGGCCTAATTTTCTCTAAAAAAAAAAAAACATTCAGTAATATCTGGACATTTTCAGGTTTTGGCTAGAAATCCTTTTTAAGCTTGTGCTATTGATAGCAAATTTGTTAGAATATACATATGATTATATCATAGATCGTATCTACTGTATATCACATAGTTGATCAGGTTACAACAGCTATGAAATGTTCCATAGGTTTCAATCCGTGTAGATCAGAGATTGCTATATTTCTCCAAAATTCCTCTCATGTGCATATTAGGCTTTGGCAATTCTTGTTTAAGGTGCTGGGATTTTGTGGAATGAGAGGCTGATCTGGTAGGGGGGGCTGTCCTTCCTTTCCAGGGGCCTATAGGCTTCAGTAAGTCCAGGTCTGAGATGAATAATTACTGGGTTTAGAAATGGGTGCACTGAGAAGACCCCATGTAAGGTGATTGAGGTCTGCTAGCCTTCAGTAGGACATTTACCTATAGTGAGAGGCAACACCTGTCATTGTTTTTATTCCCAATTTGCTGGATTTTATATCGAGACGTTTGTTTCATAGACTCTTATGCTGGCAAAGGCCAGTGAAGATTTAGAAAGAGAAATAAAGGAAACCGAGGAGGAGAAGGCAAGGACTCTGTCAGAGAAGGTTCCTCCCTTACAGTGTCATGGTCTGAGCCTACAGGACTTACAGGTAATAAACTTGGTCGTTGGCAGACTTGGATCTTTTTCTCTGTACATTAAGTGGGGGTGGTTCTTTGTTTATGTACAGGAAGTGGAGGTGGTTATTTGGCTGTGTACAGGAAGTCGGGGAGGTTCTTTGTCTTGTACAGGAAGTGGGGTGGTTCTTTGTCTGTGTACAGGAAATGGGAGTGATTTTTTGTCTGTGTAAAGGAAGTGGGGGTGGTTCTTTGTGTACAGGAAGTGGAGGTGGGTCTTTGTGTACAGGAAGTGGGGGTGTTTTTTGTCTGTGTTCAGGAAATGGGGGTGGTTCTTTGTCTGTGTAAAGGAAGAGGGGGTGGTTCTTTGTCTGTGTACAGGAAGTGGGGATGGTTCTTTGTGTACAGGAAGTGGGGGTGGTTCTTTGTCTGTGTACAGGAAGAGGAGGTGGTTATTTGTCTGTGTACTGGAAGTGGGGGTGGTTTTTTTTCTGTGTACAGGAAGTGGGGGTGGTTCTTTTTCTGTGTACTGGAAGTGGGGTTGGTTCTTTGTCTGTGCACTGGAAGCGGGGTTGGTTATTTGTCTGTGTAAAGGAAGTGGAGGTGGGTCTTTGTCTGTGTACTGGAAGTGGGGGTAGTTCTTTGTCTGTGTACTGGAAGTGGGGGTGGTTCTTTGTGTACAGGAAATGGGAGTGACTCTTTGTCTGTGTAAAGGAAGAGGGGGTGGTTCTTTGTCTGTGTACAGGAAGTGGGGATTGTTCTTTGTGTACAGGAAGTGGGGTGGTTC
The DNA here is from genome assembly GCF_046119375.1 of Phyllobates terribilis. Lineage (NCBI taxonomy): Eukaryota > Metazoa > Chordata > Amphibia > Anura > Dendrobatidae > Phyllobates > Phyllobates terribilis. The sequence goes on from NW_027362770.1 coordinate 158,675,791, forward strand.
TTTATCTGTGTACAGGAAGTGGGGGTGGTTCTTTGTCTGTGTACAGGAAGTGAGGGTGGTTCTTTGTGTATAGGAAGTGGGGTGGTTCTTTATCTGTGTACAGGAAGTGGGGTGGTTCTTTGTCTGTGTACAGGAAGTGGGAGTGGTTCTTTATCTGTGTACAGGAAGTGGGGGGTTCTTTGTGTACAGGAAGTGGGGGTGGTTATTTGTCTGTGTACAGGAAGTGGGGGTGGTTCTTTGTGTACAGGAAGTGGGGATGGGTCTTCTGGGGGTCTATCAGCTAGAGTGGAGAGTGATTATGAAGAGCTTTGGAGGACTTCACTCAGCTCATTCACTTATATACAGATTGTGTAATGCCTCCTTTGCCCTCTGGAGTTGTTACAGAGAAAATTAACCACTTCAGATTGTTCCTAATAGCTAGGAGTTCTGAGCATTTTCCTTTAAGACTACTAGTAATAAAGGTGGATGCAGCAACTGTGGCAACCAGAAAAGTCACAAATATGTGAAGATGGATGTAATAAAATTCCTTTTGATTTGAGATCCAACAATTAAGACTAGGGCTAGGGCTGCAAATATTTTTTACAGCTCAGTGGTCACAATAAAATAACAAGTGACCATGCCCATCATGTAACCTCAATATTCCAATATGGAGGAAAAGCAATTGTGGTGATGGAAATAATTCCAACTATATGAGAATTTGCGCAATTTTGTTTCACCCTTTTTCTTTATAGGGAAGTAATGAGGTACATGATCGACCCAATTTTGCTGGGATAGTCCCATGAACCAGACCACAAAGAGGTGGAACTTAGCATCACCACATTGAAATGTGGTCCCTTTGGAATGCTTTTAGACATTTCCAAGTGTTCCTCGGGGGCGGGGTTTAAATGTCCAGAATGTAAATATTGATAACTATGGAACATGACTTTTATTTTGGCCTCTCCTTGTGAAACTCTTACAAAATTGAATTATATACTTTTCTATAACTGACCGAAAATCCAAAATATTTTATAATTATGAGCAAATAACCAGTTCAATTAAAAGGGTTGTTCAGAATAAGGGAAAAAAAAGTCTGCTTTTTTTTGTCTGTTATTGTAGTTTATTCTTATTTTCTTGAATGTCCATGGGCACAAAGCCTGTAGGCAGGTTTTCAGGAAAAAGGAGAAATTCTTTGCTCTGACCCTACACTGGGGTAGATTCATTAATATTGTCTAAATTGTTAGACACTGAAACTTAGGGCCTGATTCATTATTACATTTGTACTTTTTTGTCTAGGTTTTGGTGTTTTTTTCCTGTTTTTCATTAGCACCTTATTCTTCTTTTAATTTGCAACTTTTATAAAATCTATTTTATATGTGTACGCTTGTAATTTTTTTGTGCAAAGTCCCCCTTCCCCCCCTCCAGGAGTGGTTTTGAAATTTTTATGCAATTTTGCTTATACATTTTATGCGTTAAAAAGTTGCAAAAAAAATGAAAGACAAAAGTGGATTTTTCAATTTTGCGCAAAAATTCACAGACGACATGCAAAACTTCAAAGAATTTTGCGCAAAAGAAAAAAAAACAATACAAAAAAAGAAATGTGACTTAACGATATACACAAATGATGAATCGGGCCCGTTGGGAGTCAATTGGCTCAATATCTGCTAGCGGAAAAAAATACACAAAACAAACAAAAAAAACATAAAAAATCCACAAATAATGAATTGAGTATGTTTATACCACCTATTAGTTGGTTTACTTTGAGCCAGAAATTTGGGCAAAAGTTTGGAAAATTGTGTTGCATGTTAGATTACGCCCCTTTTCAGTGAGGACATCTCCCATATATATATACAGTACAGACCAAAAGTTTGGACACACCTTCTCATTTAAAGATTTTTCTGTATTTTCATGACTATGAAAATTGTACATTCACACTGAAGGCATCAAAACTATGAATTAACACATGTGGAATTATATACTTAACAAAAAAGTGTGAAACAACTGAAAATATGTCTTATATTCTAGGTTCTTCAAAGTAGCCACCTTTTGCTTTGATGACTGCTTTGCACACTCTTGACATTCTCTTGATGAGCTTCAAGAGGTTGTCACCGGAAATGGTCTTCCAACAATCTTGAAGGAGTTACCAGAGATGCTTAGCACTTGTTGGCCCTTTTGCCTTCACTCTGCGGTCCAGCTCACTCCAAACCATCTCGATTGGGTTCAGGCCTGGTGACTGTGGAGGCCAGGTCATCTGGCGTAGTACTCCATCACTCTCTTTCTTGGTCAAATAGCCCTTACACTGCTTGGAGGTGTGTTTGGGGTCATTGTCCTGTTGAAAAATAAATGATGGTCCAACTAAACGCAAACCGGATGGAATAGCATGCCGCTGCAAGACGCTGTGGTAGCCATGCTGGTTCAGTATGCCTTCAATTTTGAATAAATCCCCAACAGTGTCACCAGCAAAGCACCCCCACACCATCACACCTCCTCCTCCATGCTTCACGGTGGGAACCAGGTACTGTATGTACAATCTATCGATCACCCTTTCTGCGTCGCACAAAAACACGGTTGTTGGAACCAAAGATCTCAAATTTAGACTCATCAGACCAAAGCACAGATTTCCACTGGTCTAATGTCCATTCCTTGTGTTCTTTAGTCAAAACAAGTCTCTTCTGCTTGTTGCCTGTCCTTAGCAGTGGTTTCCTAGCAGCTATTTTACCATGAAGGCCTGCTGCACAAAGTCTCCTCTTAACAGTTGTTGAAGAGATGTGTCTGCTGCTAGAACTCTGTGTGGCATTGACCTGGTCTCTAATCTGAGCTGCTGTTAAACTGTGATTTCTGAGGCTGGTGACTCGGATAAACTTCTCCTCAGAAGCAGAGGTGACTCTTGGTCTTCCTTTCCTTGGGCGGTCCTCATGTGAGCCAATTTCTTTCTAGCGCTTGATGGTTTTTGCAACTGCACTTGGGGACACTTTCAAAGTTTGCCCAATTTTTTGGAATAACTGACCTTCATTTCTTAAAGTAATGATGGCCACTCGTTTTTCTTTACTTAGCTGCTTTTTTCTTTCCATAATACAAATTCTAACAGTCTATTCAGTAGGACTATCAGCTGTGTATCCACCAGATGTCTGCACAACACAACTGATGGTCCCAACCTCATTTATAAGGCAAGAAATCCCACTTATTATACCTGACAGGGCACACCAGTGAAGTGAAAACCATTTCCGGTGACTACCTCTTGAAGCTCATCAAGAGAATGCCAAGAGTGTGCAAAGCAGTCATCAAAGCAAAAGTTGGCTACTTTGAAGAACCTAGAATATAAGACATATTTTCAGTTGTTTCACACTTTTTTGTTAAGTATATAATTCCACATGTGTTAATTCATAGTTTTGATGCCTACAGTCTGAATGTGCAATTTTCATATTCATGAAAATACAGAAAAATCTTTAAATGAGAAGGTGTGTCCAAACTTTTGGTCTGTACTGTATATACAGTACAGACCAAAAGTTTAGACACACCTTCTCATTTAAAGATTTTTCTGTATTTTCCTGACAATGAAAATTGTACATTCACACTGAAGGCATCAAAACTATGAATTAACACATGTGGAATTATATACTTAACAAAAAAGTGTGAAACAACTGAAAATATGTCTTATATTCTAGGTTCTTCAAAGTAGCCACCTTTTGCTTTGATGACTGCTTTGCACACTCTTGGCATTCTCTTGATGAGCTTCAAGAGGTAGTCACCGGAAATGGTTTTCACTTCAGAGGTGTGCCCTGTCAGGTTTAATAAGTGGGATTTCTTGCCTTATAAATGGGGTTGGGACCATCAGTTGTGTTGTGCAGGAGTCTGGTGGTTACACAGCTGATAGTCCTACTGAATAGACTGTTAGAATTTGTATTATGGAAAGAAAAAAGCAGCTAAGTAAAGAAAAACGAGTGGCCATCATTACTTTAAGAAATGAAGGTCAGTAAGTCCGAAAAATTGGGCAAACTTTCAAAGTGTCCCCAAGTGCAGTTGCAAAAACCATCAAGCACTACAAAGAAACTGGCTCACATGAGGACCACCCCAGGAAAGGAAGACCAAGAGTCACCTCTGCTTCTGAGGATAAGTTTATCCGAGTCACCAGCCCCAGAAATCGCAGATTAACAGCAGCTCAGATTAGAGACCAAGTCGATGCCACACAGAGTTCTAGCAGCAGACACATCTCTACAACAACTGTTAAGAGGAGACTTTGTGCAACAGGCCTTCATGGTAAAATAGCTGCTAGGAAACCACTGCTAAGGACAGGCAACAAGCAGAAGAGACTTGTTTGGGCTAAAGAATACAAGGAATGGACATTAGACCAGTGGAAATCTGTGCTTTGGTCTGATGAGTCCAAATTTGAGATCTTTGGTTCCATCCACCGTGTCTTTGTGCAACACAGAAAAGGTGAACGGATGGACTCTACATGCCTGGTTCCCACCGTGAAGCATGGAGGAGGAGGTGTGATGGTGTGGGGGTGCTTTACTGGTGACACTGTTGGGGATTTATTCAAAATTGAAGGCATACTGAACCAGCATGGCTACCACAGCATCTTGCAGCGGCATGCTATTCCATCCGGTTTGCGTTTAGTTGGACCATCATTTATTTTTCAATAGGACAATGACCCCAAACACACCTCCAGGCTGTGTAAGGGCTATTTGACCAAGAGGGAGAGTGATGGGGTGCTACGCCAGATGACCTGGCCTCCACAGTCACCAGACCTGAAGCCAATCGAGATGGTTTGGGGTGAGTTGGACCGCAGAGTGAAGGCAAAAGGGCCAACAAGTGCTAAGCATCTCTGGGAACTCCTTCAAGATTGTTGGAAGACCATTTCCGGTGACTACCTCTTGAAGCTCATCAAGAGAATGCCAAGAGTGTGCAAAGCAGTCATCAAAGCAAAAGGTGGCTACTTTGAAGAACCTGGAATATAAGACATATTTTCAGTTGTTTCACACTTTTTTGTTAAGTATATAATTCCACATGTATTAATTCATAGTTTTGATGCCTTCAGTGTGAATGTACAATTTTCATAGTCATGAAAATACAGAAAAATCTTTAAATGAGAAGGTGTGTCCAAACTTTTGGTCTGTACTGTATATATATATATATATATATATATATATATATATATATATATATATATATATATATATTTTTTTTTTATTATTATTTTTTTAATTTTTATATATTTATTTTTTTATTATATGTATATTATATATTATATATATATATATTTAAATATGTATATATATATAACGTATATATATATATTTATATATTTTTTTATTATATGTATATTATATATTATATATATATATATAAATATGTATATATATAACTTATATATATATATTTTATATATATATATTTATATATTTTATATATATATATATATATATATATATATATATATATATATTTTAATAATGCTATACCTATCATGTACCCCAGATTCATAGGACACTTAATAAAATGGGGACACTTTAGAAATTTATGTAACTCACTCATTATATTTTGTGTTTTTTTTATTTAGAAATTATGCACAAAACTTCACAAACAGATCGACATTGTTGATGAAGAGCGTTATACTATTGAAGAAAAAGTAAAAAAGAATTCTATGGAAGTAAGATTCAGACCGCTCCATCTTGTTTCATCTGGGTTGTCGGCTACTAGATCATACAAGATCTAAATTTGTTCCAACTTTAGGACCAGCTTTATAGTAGACCTTTATACCGTGCCTAAATATAAGCCTCGTACAATAAGATATATTAGTTCTGAATTTGCTGGGACTGTCATGAATTTTCATTAACAAATACTGGCAAATTTAGGTATGTATTAATCTAAGAAAGAACAAGATTTTACATAAGCCTCTTTTCCAAAGGTGGGTGTCCCCATACGGGTTTGGGGTGGAGGTAAGATGTAAAAATCCCAATTATTCCCAACTAATAGTGCCATATATGGGCCAAATATTTAAACAACAGAACAGAAATATTAACACAATACAGCGCCCCCACCAGGATGTATCCTAGACATATGGAACAGCGCCATACAATTCTTAAAGTGTCCCTGAACGTTTTGAAAACTCAATCTTATTTGATAGATAATGTGATAAATAGACAATCTGCAAATCACTTTCTTTAAAAATTATGTTGTTTTACCCTCAAAAAATTCACTATAAAATGCCAAACACTCTGAGTTTCCTTTCGGTGTAACTTGATTTCACTTCCTGTTGTCACTTCCTGCCTTTAGCCGCATAAATACTAAATTTCAAAAAGTGGGGGTAGGTCTTTGTCTCACAACAGGAAGTGGTGGCAGATATTTGTCTTTGTACAGGAAGTGGATGTGGCTATTTGTCTCTGTACAGGAAGTGAGGATGAGTCTTTGTCTCTGTACAGGAAGTGGGGTGGATCTTTTTCTTTATACAGGAAGTAGGGGCAGGTCTTTGTCTCCCAATGGGAAGTGGGAGAGGATATTAATTTTTTTCTTCAGGAAGTGGGGGGGAAGTGGGTGGGTATTTGTCTTTGTACAGGAAGTGGAGGCTGGTCTTTGTCTCTGTACAGGAAGTGGGGTGGTTCTTTGTGTATAGGAAGTGAGGGTGGTTTCTTGTGGGGTGGGACTTTTTCCTCTATATAGGAAGTAGGGGTGGGTCTATGTCTCCCAACAGGAAGTGGGGGCGGATATTCATTTTTCTTTAGGAAGGTGGGTGGGCGGATATTTGTCTTTGTACAGGAAATGGGTCTTTGTCTGTGTACTGGAAGTGATGATGGCTCTTTGTGTACAGGAAGTGGGTAGGTCTTTTTCTTTGTACAGGAAGTGGTTCTTTGTCTCTCTACAGGAAGTGGGAGCAGTTCTTTGTCTCTGTACAGGAAGTGGGGTGGGTCTTTTTCTCTGTACAGGAAGTGGGGGCGGTTCTTTGTCTTTTTGTACAGGAAGCGAGGGCGGTTCTCTGTCTTTGTACAGGAAGTGTGAGCAGTTCTTTGTCTCTGCACAGGAAGTTGGGTGGGTTTTTGTCTTTATGCTCTCCATATATATATATATATATATATATATATAATAACAACAGAGAGATGGGCATTCAGTTTAAGGCAGGACAAACTAGAGGAAAATATCTCACTAAAACTTGAAATTTTTTATTAATGAATAATATTAAAACCACACCCGTGATTCATCACAATAATAAAGGCTAAAAAGCACTAAAATTATCTACAATTATGCAGGATATTGTCTCAGGACACAGACATTTTTCGTTTATATTGGGATCCTAGGATTCCCTAATGAGAGTCGATAGGAAAGCCTATATACAATGACAGGAGCAGTGCATGCTGGGAAGTTAGTGGAAAGGAAGTTAAAGCACTTATAATGCTGACAGAATGCTAATAAAGAACAAGAACTACAAGTAAGAACAATTACCATAAAGTGCCGGTAGATCTACAGGTGGTATCTTCAGATTAGGATGCCAATGCTGTCCTGCACCCCATTCACAAGTATGATTTTCTTCCCCCATAGATCGAAAGCTTAAATCAGAAGATTTTTGATCTCAAGGGAAAATTCAAGCGCCCAAACCTGCGCAGAGTCCGTATTTCTGCAGATGCCATGCTTAAGGCTCTGCTGGGTTCCACAACAAAGGTCTCTTTAGATCTGAGGGCCAACCTGAAGTCAGTCAAAAAGGAGGATGAGAAGGTAAGTCTAAGGCCGCGTTCACACGTTCAGTATTTGGTCAGTATTTTACATCAGTATTTGTAAGCCAAAATCAGGAGGAAAAGTATAATAGAAACACGTCACCACTTCTGTATTTATCAACCATTCCTGGTTTTGGCTTACAAATACTGACGTAAAATACTGATCAAATACTGAACGTGTGAACTTGAGTGGCCCAAAGCTGTCCATATATGGGCATAGATTTGTGTGATGTCAGAGCTATGAACCAATCAGATAAAACTCCTCCTACAGTCTCACTCTCTTGAAGCTGCAGCTGCATCCCCCTCCTCCCCGTCTTCTAAGTATTGTTTTATACTACAATATTTTCTTTTTCTGTTTGTATTTTTTATGAAGATAGTGGTATGGGAAATTAAAAAAATATACATATTTAACTTAAAAAACAATTTTAAACAATAGGTAAATTTGTGATAATTTATGCCCTTTAAGTGGTTTTTAGGGGGTTGATGAGATCTGGTCTCATTAAGATGGCCTCTCCATGTACCCCTCGACCCTAGGTAAAGTCATTGGTCTATATCAGTCTTTGTGTTCGGCGCTGTAGCTGCAGTGCCTTCTAGTAGGGACTGATCGCTCGCTCATGCTACTAATCCCATAATCCTGCTGTTTGGGTGGAACGAGTTCTGTAAATCTCAGGAATCAGGTACAATAATAATTTTGCTGTCGGCCTGCGGCTCTTTCGGTTTGTCCTGGATATCGGGATTTATAAATGGATTTGGTTTTTATAGGGGTCATTAACATTCATGTGTCCTGGCTAAACAAGCTATATTGGTGGCCAGGACAAATGTGGTAAAATGGGTATAGTCCTGGCAAGTAGCAAATTTATACATTTAAAAAGCATGACACTGTGATCCAGGTGGCCTAGTGGTAAGTATTACTTTCTGGTGGAACTCGTAGGACAGTGGTTATTATTGTCTCCTGTTGGCACAGTGGTATTATGTCCTGGTGGCATAGTGGTAAGAACTGTATCCTGGTGGCCCAGTGGTATGTATTTTGTCCTGCTGGCACAGTGATAAGTACTGTTAGTACCGTTGTAAGTATTAAGCCCTTAAGTACAATGGTTTGGCACTATGGTGGCACAGTGATGAGAACAGTATCCTGGAGGCACAGTGGTATTATGTCCTGGTGGTACAGTGGTGTATGTAATGTCATGGTGGTACAGTGGTGTTTTGTCGTGGTGGCACAGTGATCAGTATTATGTTCTGGTGGCACAGAAGTAATAATTGTGTCCTGGTTAGACAGTGATAATAATTATGTCCTGGTGACACAGTGGTAAGTATTGTGTCCTGGTGGCCCAGTAGTATGTATTATGTCCTGCTGGCACTGTGATAAGTATTGCTAGTACAGTTGTAAGGTACAATGGTATTATGTCCTGGTGGCACAGTGGTAAGAACTGTATCTTGGAGGCACAGTGGTAAGTGTTATGTTCTGGTGGCACAGTGGTGAATGTAATGACCTGGTGGTACAGTGGTATTTTGTTGTGGTGGCACAGTAGTCAGTATTATATTCTGGTGGCACAGAAGTAATTATTGTGTCCTAGTGTTACAGTGGTAAGAATTATGTCCTGGTGGCACAAAAGTAGCACAGTTCTGAAAGTTTCCCATATGCCCAACACTACAGACCCTCTGAGACTATGAATATAAATAGTGGGCACCACATGATGACTGGCACCGGAGACTACAATGCCATCGCTTTTCCGTCCTTCCTGGCTTCATTGGGTATTGTTTTCTCTCCTTTTCTAGGAAAAGACTGTGGAGGTTACTGACTGGCGTAAAAACATTGAAGCCATGTCCGGCATGGAGGGCAGAAAGAAGAAGTTTGACACCAGTAACGCATAAGATGGGAACAATCTATACAGGTATTAGTGCCATTCTCTCATTCACTAGTCCTACTGCCTATATCATTAGTCCCATTCTCTTATTCACTGGTCCTACTGCCTATATCATTAGTCCCATTGTCTCATTCACTGGTCTTACTACCTATATCATTAGTCCCATTGTCTCATTCACTGGTCCAACTGCCTATATCATTAGTCCCATTCTCTCATTCACTGGTCCTACTGCCTATATCATTAGTCCCATTGTCTCATTCACTGGTCTTACTACCTATATCATTAGTCCCATTGTCCCATTCACTGGTCCAACTGCCTATATCATTAGTCCCATTCTCTCATTCACTGGTCCTACTGCCTATATCATTAGTCCCATTGTCTCATTCACTGGTCCTACTGCCTATATCATTAGTCCCATTGTCTCATTCACTGGTCCTACTGCCTATATCATTAGACCCATTCTCTCATTCACTAGACCTACTGCCTATATCATTAGTCCCATTCTCTCATTCACTGGTCCAACTACCTATATCATTAGTCCCATTCTCTCATTCACTGGTCCTACTGCCTATATCATTAGTCCCATTGTCTCATTCACTGGTCCTATCGCCTATATCATTAGTCCCATTCTCTCATTCACTAGTCCTACTGCCTATATCATTAGTCCCATTCTCTTATTCACTGGTCCAAGTGCCTATATCATTAGTCCCATTGTCTCATTCATTGGTCCTACGGCCTACATCATTAGTCACCTTGTCTCATTCATTGGTCCTACTGCCTATATCATTAGTCCCATTGTCTCATTCACTGGTCCTACTGTCTTTATCATTAGTCCCATTGTCTAATTCACTAGCCCTACTGCCTATATCTTTAGGCCCATTGTTTCATTCACTGCCCTACTGCCTATATCATTAGTCACCTGGTCTCCTTTACTGGTCCAACTGCCTATATCATTAGTCCCATTGTCTAATTCACTAGTCCTACTGCCTATATCTTTAGTCCCATTGATTCAGTCACTAGTCCAAATGCTTATTTTATTAGCTACATTGCTTCAGTTACTAGTCCCACTGCTTATCTTATTAGTCCCGCTGTCTCAATCACTAGCCCACTGTCTACATTATAAGTCCCATTGCTTCAGTCACTACTCCCACTGCCTATATCATTAGTTCAGTTGGCTCAATCACTAGTCCCACTGCCTATATCATTACTCTCGCTGTTCAGTAATTAGTCCCACTGCCTACGTCATAATTCTCATTGCTTCGGTCACTAGTTCCACAGCCTAAATCATTAGTCCCACTGCTTAGGTCACTAGTCACACTGCCTCAATCACTACTCTCACTGCATGTATCATTAGTTCCACTGCCTCAATCACTAGCCCACTGCCCTAAATCATAATTCCCATTACTTCGGTCATTATCCCCATTGCCTACATTAGTCCCACTGCCTCAATCACTAGCCCTCTGCCTAGCCTACATCATTAGTTTCACTGCCTACATCACTAGTCCCACTGCCCCAATCACTAGCTCACTGCTTTTATAATTAGTCCTACTGCCTCAGTCACAGGTCCCACTGCCTATATTATTAGTCCCAATGTCTCAATCACTAGCCCACAGCTTATATAATTAGTCCTACTGCCTCAGTCACAAGTCCCACTGCCTATACTACTAGTCCCAATTTCTCAATCACTAGCCCTTTGCCTAGTCTATATCATTAGTCTCACTGTCCCAATCACTAGCCCACTGCTTATATAATTAGTCCTACTGCCTCAGTCACAAGTCCCACTGCCTATATTATTAGTCCCAATCACTAGCCCACTGCCTTGCCTAGCCTATATCATTAGTCTCACTGCCCACATCACTAGTCCCAATGCCCCAATCACTAGCTCACTGCTTATATAATTAGTCCTACTGCCTCAGTCACATGTCCCACTGCCTATATTATTACTCCCGATGTCTCAATCTCTAGCCCACTGCCTGGCCTATATCATTAGTCTCACTACCTACACCATCAGTCCCACTGCCCCAATCACTAGCCCACTGCTTAGTCACAAGTCCATCTGCCTATATTATTAGTCCCAATGTCTCAATCACTAGCCATCTGCCTAGCCTATATCACTAGTCTCACTGCCTACATCAATAGTCCGAGTGCCCCAGTCACTAGCCCACTGCTTATATAATTAGTCCTACTGCCTCAGTCACAAGTAACACTGCCTATGTTAGCCCCAATGTCTAAACCTCTAGCCCTCTGCCTAGCCTATATCATTAGTTTCACTGCCTACATCACTAGTCCCACTGACCCAATCACTAGCCCACTGCTTATATAATTAGTCCTACTGCCTCAGTCACAAGTCCCACTGCCTATACTATTAGTCCCAATTTCTCAATCACTAGCCCACTGCCTAGCCTACATCACTAGCCCACTGCCTAGCCTACATCATTACTCTCACTGCCTATATCACTTGTCTCACTGCCCCAATCACTAGCCCACTTCTTATATAATTAGTCTTGCTGCCTCAGTCACAAGTCCCTCTGCCTATACTATTAGTCCCAATGCCTCAATCACTAGCCCACTGCCTACATAAGTCCAACTGCCTAAATAACTAGTTTCATTGCTTTAGTAACTAGTCCCTCTGCCATCAGTAGTCCCACTGTTTCCGTTACTAGTCCCATTCCTATATTACTAGTTCCAATGCCATGATTAATCCTACTTTAGTCCCTAGTCCTGCTACCTATATCACTATTCTCATTGCTTTAGTCACTGGTCTTACTGCCTTAATCAGTAGCCAAATTGCCTCATTTACTAGCCTTTGGGCCTTTAGTTGTATCTGTGTTTGGAAAAGTTGAGTGGCAACCACTGTGGTTACCATCACTGCTACTACAGGGGTTATAATGGAGCTGGAAAGTTCTTGAGACCCGTATAGACCTCTATACCTCCTGTCTCTGCCCCCGTCGGGCATCACGGTCAGCACCCTCCCCGTGTTATTGCAGGGTGGTATGTTGTGCCGTGCTGTTATGCCAGTGTGTTCCCTTCATTAAACCTACAGCGCTCGCCAGTTATGAGGAGGTTAACTCTTATCAGGTTTCCGCAGAGCCGTGACATTGACCTTGACAATCCAGGTCACATTGAAATCCTGTACGCCCTGTGCTGCTCACAACTAAAAATAAACCCAAAAAAACTACCTAAAAATTAAAAGTGGAATTTTAAGGGGGTACTTCTTTTAATCCAGCATCCAATAATCCAGAAATCTAATGATCCGGCACTTGTTTCTGGCATAAAACTGCACTGAAATATTAGATTAAGACCCAGAAAAAGTATGTTTTGTGTAAATTTTGCCATTTATTTTAAACTTCGTGGCCAAAAAAGTCATATTTTGTATAAATATCTTTTTTTTTTATGTCCGTCTTCCTTTATATTAATTGTTATATAGTTGTTTTTTTTTAATGATGTCCGATAATCCAGAACAACTGATAATACGGCGCTTGTGAGCTCAGATTCATGCCGGATTAAAGGAATTTTACTAAAATCGGATTTTATTTTGCAAATAATAATAGATAATAGTCAACCGACCTTCTAATGGCCCCCAAAAATATATGCACATTCGGTTTGACTTGCAGTATGTGTTCTCAATGGTAATAAACTGCGGTCTATCGCCCATGAAATCAAAGGATGGGATGATGAAATCTAAAATACCCGTTCCTACTTTTCCCTGACTATTGTTGTTGGGAAACCCCCCCGAACACATTTAGATGGTTTCGGCCTACATTCATCTACGAGTTGTCAAACCTGGCTAAAGTTGTTACCCCTAGCAACCAATCACAGTGCAGCTTTCATTTCACCAGAGCTGTTTAAGGAATGAAAGCTGAGCTCTGATTGGTTGCTAGGGGCAACAGCGCCAATGTTTTGATAAAGGAGGCCTATAGGCCTCTTTACGCTTTCAGTGTATCACAGGGAAGGGGTGGAGGTAGAATGAAAGGATTTTACATATACAAAGAGATTTATAACCCCTTTATTGTAATATTGTGCGCTGACACTGTACACACCTGCTGTCAGTAAAGGTGAGGCGGAATGTGTCCTGACAGGCCTCTAAATAAATTTGGCACATTGAGAACAGGCAGAAAAATCCAATTTACAGCAGGTGTAGACTTGCGCTTACATTTGTTCCATTTACATGCTTTCAGCTTAATAGGTTTGACTTCAAATATGTCTTGTTTTCACTTTGTCACTTTTGAAAACGAGAAAAGTCACAAATTTTAGCATAAATTTGTCACAAGTCCATTGAAAAGGTGAAATCAGTGATAAACATCAGAGACATTATGATAGACAGTCAGGACTCAGATCAGACATGCAGAGTCCTTATCTTCCCCGGCAACATCTGTCGGGGTAGATTCGGGGGCCCCCATACACATTGGACTGTAGGCTGAGCCTGCCGGTATTGGCGAGCCCGGCCGGCGATAGTCTAATGTGTATGGGGGACATTAAAGGGGTATTTAGCAGGCGGAAAAATAATAATATTAGCAAATACCTGCAATTAGAAATGTAGTATAGTTCTTCTGATTCGCTGTGTCGCATATACCAGGATAATGTCCATCTATCACAGTATGATACTCCACAGTGCTCCTACTCACATATACTAGGACAATACTCCGGCAGTGCCCTGCGAACACAGTATGATGCCCCATAGTGCTCCCCCTCACATATACCAGGATAATGCCCCAGCAGTGCCCCGCTAACACAGTATGATGCCCCACAGTGCCCCCCCTCGATTATAACAGGCTAATGCCCCACAAACACAGTATGATGCCCCACAGTGCTCCCTCTCACATATACCAGGATAATGCCCCAGCAGTGCCCTGCGAACATAGTATGATGTCCCACATTGCTCCCTCTCACATATACCAGGATAATGCCCCAGCAATGCCCCGCTATCACAGTATGATGCCCCACAGTGCTCCCCCTCACATATACCAGGATAATGCCCCAGCAGTGCCCTGCGAACACTGTATGATGCCCCACAGTGCTCCCACTCACATATACCAGGATAATGCCCAAGCAGTGCCCCACTAACACAGTATGATGCCTCACATTGCTCCCCCTCACATATACCAGGCTAATGCCCCAGCAGTACCCGCTATCACAGTATGATGCCCCACAGTGCTCCCCCTCACATATACCAGGATAATGCCCCAGCAGTGCCCTGCGAACACAGTATAATGCCCCACAGTGCTCCCTCTCACATATACCAGGATAATGCCCCAGCAGTGCCCCACTAACACAGTATGATGCCCCACATTGTTCCCCCTCACATACACCAGGATAATGCCCCAGTAGTGCCCCGCTATCACAGTATGATGCCCCACAGTGCTCCCCCTCACATATACCAGGATAATGCCCCAGCAGTGCCCTGCAAACACAGTATGATCCCCACAGTGCTCCCTCTCATATATACCAGGCTAATGCCCCAGCAGTGCCCGCTATCACAGTATGATGCCCCACAGTGCTTCCTCTCACATATACCAGGATAATGCCCCAGCAGTGCCCTGCAAACACAGTATGATGCCCCACAGTGCTCCCTCTCACATATACCAGGATAATGCCCCAGCAGTGCCCCACTAACAAAGTATGATGCCCCACAGTGCTCCCCCTCACATATAACATGCTAATGCCCCAGCAGTACCCGCTATCACAGTATGATGCCCCACAGTGCTCCCTCTCACATACAACAGGATAATGCCCCAGCAGTGCCCCGCTAACACAGTATGATGCCCCACAGTGCTCCCCTTCACATATACCAGGATAATGTCCCAGCAGTGCCCCGCTAACACAGTATGATGCCCCACTGTGCTCCCCCTCACATATACCAGGCTAATGCCCTAGCCGGACCACTCTATCACAGTATGATGCCCCACAGTGCTCCCCTTCACATATACCAGGATAACGCCCCAGCAGTGCCGTGCGAACACAGTATGATGCCCCATATTGCTCCCCCTCACATATACCAGGATAATGCTCCAGCAGTGCCACGCTATCACAGTATGATGCCCCACAGTGTTCTTCCTTACATATAACAGGATATTACCCCAGCAGTGAGCTGCGAACACAGTATGATTGATGCCCCACAGTGCTCCCTCTCATATATACAAGGCTAATGCCTCAGCAGTGCCACGCTATCATAGTATGATGCCCCCGTTACCAAATGAGCAGAGCAGACCTGTGCCACTCTGTTGTGTAAGACTTGGCACAGCAGGAGCCTTCTAGCTACATCATTGTGCCTCCTGCACTGAGCCTCAGATGGCACAGAGGACACAATGAGTGGCTGGATGGTGGAGCAGGAGTTGACTCATTCTGGATTATTGGACAGTAATAGATCAGTATATATAATGTACATTTATATACAACGTTTTGTTTTGTAGAAAGAAAAGAAGAGCAATTTCAAGTTTTTGAAGATCTTAATAAAGTTTATGTTGGATCATTTTCAGTCCATCGCCACTTGTGTCTTCGCGTATTCTTGAAGTCCTTCAGTCACCTGATCGCGCTGTGTACGGTTTACATGTTTTTTTGTGTTATCATCAACGTAAAACAAGCAAAAAACAAAAACAAAATAAACATGAAATATTCTGTACAGATGTCACTAACCTATAAGTAATTTTTACCTGCTATTTCTTGACTTCAGTTTTGGAACTAACAGGCTAAGGTAAAATCATCCAATATCCAATATTATTTTGCAGTGGGAACTATATGGTGGTATTATTTGGAGTATTATCGGATACGGTAAATTATTTCAGCTTGAGATGGCGGTATTATAAGGGCGTGTTATTACCAGTACAAACTGGCCAATCGACACTCCAACAAAAATGGCAAGTCAAGGGGCTCTCCTTTACTCTAAATTTTCTTTGTCCTTCTCCATCCTTTAAACTGCAGCTTTGCTTTAGTTCCACTTGTATATATTTGTAAACTGACACAAGGAAGTCAGTACATAAAAACTTGGTTTCCATTACAAGTAGGAAATAATTCGGATTCATATTGCAGTAAAAAAGTATAATGCAAGGGGTGCGCCAAATTTAATTTGTAAATGAATTTACCAATTGCAGATTGTAATCTTTTTTTTTATTTTACAAGGTCTTTTAGGAACATGGTACATGGGTCGGATGTGCCGCTACTGTACTTTTCCATCCAGATTTCGAAAAATCTGTGGAGTATAAAAGCAAAGCAGCAAAAGACTAAATACAAGACCAAGCAAAATGGCATGATAAGTGTTGGGATCAAAAACACACCCTCTCTCATCATATAGGCCTGTGCACACATTAAGTATTTGGTGCAGAAATCTCTTGCCAGGAAAATGCAACATATAATACGCGCATTTTTACATGCGTTTTTGGTGCAGATTTTCCCCCACTCATTACTAAGAGTGAAATCTGCAGCAGAAACGCTGAAAATCTACGCAGAAGGAAAAGCAACAAAATCTGCCGTGTGTGCACAAGTTCTAATGAGTGGGGGAAAATCTGCACCAAAAGCGCATGTAAAAAAAAGTGCTTATTGTATGTTGCGGTTTTCCTGCTAAGAGATACAGAAATGGTGCAAAAAGTTCTGCACCAAATACTTAAAGAGGTTGTACACTATTTTTACTTAGGATAGGTCATCAATGTCAGGGCCCGCCACCCCCGCCGATCAGTTGTTATCGGTGTCGGTGGCTGGAAATACTCACTTGCCGAGCTACTCCATCTACTTGAAGTGGCAGGGGCTGGTACTGCACATCCGCCTCCTATTCAAATCAATAGGAGGTGGATGTGTAGTACCCCGCGACGGCCACTACAAGTAGATGGAGCAGCTCTGCAAGCCAGTACTTCCGGCGGCCGCCGACACTGACAACAACTGATCGGCGGGGGTGGCGGGTGTCGGACCCTGACATTGATGACCTATCCTAAGTAAAAGTAGTGGACAACCTCTTTAACCTCTAAGATGGCAAACCCACAAGCGTAGAAAATACAACATATCACAAAGCGCGTGAAGTGCCAAGAAAATCTGTGCAATATATGAAGGTCCAAGATAATAAACCAAATAAATTCTTAAAAATAAATATAGAAATATTACCAAAGTGAATACTACAAAAAAAGGGGGTATGAGGTGACCCCACGCGTGTCATCACAGATGTCACATTTGCCTGCATGCCCTGCTTTATATCACCAGGTTTTGTCTTTTTTATTGTGTGTTGCTATACAATATACTTGATCCACTTCAGAAGTCACAACAGGTTGATACCAAGCTTTTCCCAGCTCCTGAATGGAAAATCTGCTTTGGCATGCAAATACACAGATGCATCCATCAATTATTGCATAACTAGTCAGACTTGGCTTCCTTAGGGAATGTGAATCAACTTGACTTCCGAATGGCAAATTTGCCCAATTTTGCAGTGGTGCACCCCCATCTAGAATCCGCAGGTTCCATGTAAATATGACTACATGAAATATGTGTGATATGTGTGCTGTCTGCAGTCAGACAATACATGGCATTCTTATTTGTCCTTTTAATTAACTGTACAGAGCTTTTCACAGATTTTTATACGTAGCTGCGGGGCCTTCGCTGACTCATTCATACTGTCCTGGCGCCAAATGCACTCAACCAGTATTCCTGGTAACCAATTTAGGTTTCCTAATCCTGCCAATGAAACGCAATCAGAACATGTGGAGACCTTTCCACTCATTACAAAACATCAGCAGGAGGTAATTTACGGCAGACATGTATTTAGAATCAGAAGGGTATAAAGTTCTGGCTTTCCTGGGGGAGTATCGAAATTAAATGTTTACAGGTATCAGTTATGCTGGATTGGTTTGCAAATGTCTACTAAACAGCGCACCAGATAATGCTGCCATACAGCACACATAACTAATAACACTGTACAGTACAAAAAATAATCCTATTATACTATTATATTCTACAATAATAAAATGCTGCCATACAGTACATGTAACTAATACCACTACACAGTGCAAATAAATAATCCTATTATATTCTACAATAACATAATGCTGACATACAGTACAAGGAACACATATCACTACACAGTAGAAATGAATAACACTATTATACTCTACAATAATATAATTCTGCTATACAGTACATGTAACCAATACCAATATACAGTACAAATAAATAGCAATATTAAACTGTACAATAATATAAGTCTGCCATACGATACACATAACTAACACCACTATACAGTACAAATAAATAACACTAATATACCCTACAATAATATAATGCTGCCATACAGTACACATAACAAAATCCACTATATAGTACAAATAAATTACACTATTATACTCTATAACAATATAATGCTGCCATACAGTACACATAACTAATACTACTTTACTGTAAAAATAAATAATATTATTAAACTCTACAATAATATAATGCTGCCGTACAGTACACATAACTAATACCACTATACTGTACAAATAAATAGCACAATTAAACTTTACAATAATATTGTGCTGCCATACACTACACATAACTAATACCACTATGTAGTACAAATAAATAGCACTATTAAACTTTACAATAATATTATGCCGCCATACAGTACACAAAACTAATACCACTATACTGTACAAATAAATAACACTATTAAACTCTACAATAATATAATACTGCAATACAGTACACATAACTAATACCACTATACAGTAAAAATAAATAATACTGTGTTCAGTTATATAATGCTACCATACAGTGAACATAATGCTCTACAAAATAGTCACCATACAATAAAAAAAAACTGGCATACTCTGTAAATATTTAATACTGCCATACAGTAAACCTAAAGAATCGCTGTACAAATAAATAACGCCACCATACAGTACAAATATATAGTCATACTGTACAAATATATAATGCTGCCAGACAGTAAACGTAAATAAAGCTGTCCTTTTCTACAAATATTGTACATGTATCCAGCAGTGTGTGAGGGCAGGTAATCCTTAAAACATAACCTTTACTTAAGACAAGTAAAACCTGAGCTGCGACTGGTAATGTGCCAAAAAAAAAAGGGGGCAGGTGACCGGAAGAGCCATAAAGTCCACATGTCCAATTTACAACAAAATGGATATGACACCAATGTAAGCCTACAATTATATGATTTATAAGCTGCCAATTAGACTGTTAGGTAATACTGAGAGTGGTCAGACCCCAGCACTCAGGTGAAGTGCACCTTTCCCGGGTCATTGATATAGAATAAATGTGATACGCAATGTGACAGATTCCTTCTCAAATTGATAATGTATAGTAAAAAAAAACTATTATTTTAGTACTTTCCAATTCTATAGTCAATAATATAAAAAAAATGCTCTCACCCATCTCGTGAATTGGAACATCAAGATCTTAGGTTTTCCCTGCGATACTTCTGTATCTCCACTTCACATCAGGATGGCATAAACTATCAGGCCCTGGGGTCCCCAATGACTCCCACCCTACAAGTGGATTCCACAACCACCCCTTGATATAGATTGCCCTACAATGTCTCCTGACTCTACAAATAATGCCATCATAAAGTACACATAATTAATCCCACCATGCCGTACACATTTAGTAAATAACACTGTCATAATGTACCAATATATAATGGTGCCATGCAATAAACATTAATAATTAGTTACCATAAAGTACAAAAACACTCTCATTACATAAATATGTAATGCTGCCATACAATGAACATAAAGAATACAGCCTTTCTCTACAAATTAATAATGCTAGCATAAAATACACATAAGTGGTTCCACCATACTATACTCATACAATGAATAACACTTTTGTAATGTACAAATATATAATGCTGCCATACAGTAAGCATAAATAATGCCCCCAAAAGTAACTGTCTGTAGCATCGGCGTCTCTGCCCCCTGCCAGGCAGAGACACCGTCCCTCTCACCGCCGCGCTCCCTGCCCGGCGTCCTCCGGCGCTCCTCTTCCTGCTTCTGCCGGCGCGCGCAGCTTCCCGGGCACTGTGCTTAGGGCAAGCGCGCGCTCCCTCCCTCTTAAAGGGGACGCGCACGCCACCCTAAGGAGTCCCCGGCCAATTGCCGGAGGTCCTCCCATATTTAAAGCACCTCCTCCAATATGGAGGTGCCCGAGCAATAGTTGATGCACAGTGTACTTACCTCTGTTTCAGCCCTCAGGTCCCGCTGCTAGCCTGACTACTAGTCCTGCCCACCAGCCTGACTATCAGTCCAGTCCGCCAGCCTGACTACTCTCCAGCCCGACAGTCTGTCTTCCGTTCAGTCTGCCAGTCTGTCTATGGGCTTTGCCCGCCTGCTTACCTGGAAGCACCTGCATGTTACCTGCTGTGCCTACCTGGAGGCCCCTGCTTGCTACCTGCCCGTCACTTGCAGTGACTACCTGTCTGCCTACCTGGAGGCTCCTGCCTGTCACTTGCCGTGACCACCTGTCTGCCTACCTGGAGGCTCCTGCCTGTCACCTGCCGTGACCACCTGACAGCCTACCTAGAGGCTCCTGCCGTCACTTGCCGTGACCACCTGACAGCCTACCTAGAGGTTCCTACCTGTCACTTGCCATGACCACCTGTCAGCCTACCTGGAGGCTCCTGCCTGTCACCTGCCGTGACCACCTGTCAGCCTATCTGGAGGCTCCTGCCCGTCACTTGCCGTGACCACCTGACAGCCTACCTAGAGGCTCTTTCCATCACTTGCTGTGACCACCTGACAGCCTACCTAGAGGTTCCTGCCTGTCACTTGCCGTGACCACCTGACAGCCTACCTAGAGGTTCCTGCCTGTCACTTGCCATGACCACCTGTCTGCCTACCTGGAGGCTCCTGCCCGTCACCTGCCGTGACCACCTGTCAGCCTACCTAGAGGCTCCTGCCGTCACTTGCCGTGACCACCTGACAGCCTACCTAGAGGCTCTTTCCATCACTTGCCGTGACCACCTGACAGCCTACCTAGAGGTTCCTGCCTGTCACTTGCCATGACCACCTGTCAGCCTACCTGGAGGCTCCTGCCCGTCACCTGCCGTGACCATCTGTCAGCCTACCTGGAGGCTCCTGCCCGTCACTTGCCGTGACCACCTGACAGCCTACCTAGAGGCTCCCGCCTGTTGCCCGCTGTTCCCATCCGCTGTATCGGTCAGTCCCAGCCATCTGACCCGTGAGAGTCACCTGCTCTCTTACAAGGTCTTCCCCAGAGTAGCACCTGGTCCCTCTGCTCGGTCCCTCCCTGGTCACGGAGTCGTTAGCCGCCGTACGACCAGGGTCGGTCCGAGTTGATACTTAGTTACGCCCCTCTGGGTCCCTCCTTGCACCGCAGCACAGAGGTTCCACCATCCGGATCCGTAACACTGTCAAACTGTACAAATATGTAATACTTCCATACAGTAAACATAAAGAATGATGTCTTGCTCTACAAATTCATAATGGCACCATAAATACTCATACGTGATCCTACCACTCAATCCCCAATAAATAATGACTCCATACCGTACAAATAAATAATGACTCCATACCGTACAAATAAATAATGACACCATACCGTACAAATAAATAATGATGCCACACTGTACAATAGACACTGTCATACTGTACAAATATGTAAACCTGCCATATAGTAAACATAAAAAATGCTACCATGCTACTACAAATACATATTGCCAACAGAAAGTACACATAACTGATCCCATCATGCAGTACACATACAATAAATAATGCTCTCATAATGTACAAATAAATAATGCCAACACACAAGGCAAAATACACTGTTACAGTGTACAAATATATAATGCTGCCATACAGTAAACATATATAATGCTGCTTTGCTCTACACAAAAATAATTACACTATACAGTCCAAAAAAACACTGTCATACCAAATAAATACCGTATATAATGATTACATAGAGTAAACATAAATAATGCTGCCTTGCTTTACGCATAAATAATTACACCATACTGTGCGCATAAATAACACTGTCATACTGTACAAATAAATACTACTGCCATACAGGAGACAGAAATAATTTTGTCATACCGTTAAAAGAAACAATGCAATAATGTATTACAATTCTATAACATTTTGATGTGGAATTTTAGAGCCCCGTTTTCAGGATCGATGGGGGTCCAAGCGGTCGGACCCCAAATGATCAAAGGGTGATGCATATAACTATCTATTGTGACGGTATTCAACGGAAGTGCCGAAAAAAAGTGCCTGAACCGAAAGATTATTGTCAGAAGGATTATTAGTAAATCTAGCAACAACAAGGTGACCAAACCCATAGTCAAGTATAACATCAGGGTGCGGTGTTTGCAATTTACGGTATGTCTTAAAGGGACAATAGACTTCAGCACATATCTCTTTGTACATCCAATATATTCTACTATTCTTTTTAGGCTGCAGGGGACGACAATTTTAATTGAAGACTTACAAAAAAAAAAAAAGGCTAGACTATTGTGGAAGGAAACCAGAGATAATTTTGTGTAATGCTGACATACAGTGCACATTAATAATCCCACCTAAAAGTGCATAAAATATATTATATAAATATGTACTTCTGACATAGAGTGCACATAACTAATCCCGCCAAAAATGCATACTTACATACTATATCAGTACATAATGCTGCCATACAGTACACAAAACCAATCCCACCATATACTACATAAATACGTATTGCTGCCATGTAGTACACATAACTAATACCATTATATACTACACATATACATACTCAATAAATACATAATTCTGCCATACAGTACACAAGACTAAAGTGTACCCACCATATAATACATACATTCCATGTAAATACATACTGCCACTATACAGTACCCATAACTACTATACTACATACATTATTATACATTTATTATATAGATAAATATATATATAATGTTGTCATACAGTACCCATAACTAGGGAACCTTCAGTACATGCAGCCATTCAGTACACATAACTAACCTCATCAATTACTACATAAATACTGTGTAAATACAAAATGCAGCCATTCAGTACGCATAACTAACCCACCATATGTTACATACATACTAAATAAATGCATCATGTTGCTATACAGTACCCATAACTAATCCTGCCATATATTACACACATACTATATATGGTTGCCATGCAGCTCGTATAACTGTACCCACTGTACACTACATATACTATAAAAATACAAACTGATATGGTTACTGTATAGCACCATTATGTATTTCTATAGTATGTATGTAGTATATGGCAGGAATAGTTATGGGTACTGTATAGCACCGTTATGTATTTATATAGTATGTATGTAGTATATGATGGATTAGTTATGGGTACTGTATAGCACCGTTATGTATTTATATAGTATGTATGTAGTATATGATGGATTAGTTATGGGTACTGTATAGCACCGTTATGTATTTACTAGATGGTGGCCCGATTCTAATGCATCGGGTAGTCTAGAATATGTATGCGGCCGACTGGGCGCCATCAGCAGAGTGGTGTTTAAATTTGGCGCCCAAATCGCTGATTGGTCGCAGCCGGCACTGCCTGTGCGAGTACTTCCGCTGTGAGCAGCCGGTAGATGACCGCCTGCTCGCAGCAGAAGTATCCCGACCGGCGGCGTGGCTCCCCAGTCCTCACTAATACGATTCGCTGATTGACCGCCGGCCGCGACCAATCAGCGATTTTGGCGCCAAATTTAAACACGCTCTCCGGTCGGGGTACTTCTGCTGCATCACCGCGACCAATCAGCGAACCCTGTTACTGAGGACCGGAGAGCGTGTTTAAATTTGGCGCCAAAATCGCTGATTGGTCGCGGTCACGACCAATCAGCAAAGCGGTGTTTAAATTTGGCGCCAATATCGCCAATCAGCGAATCGTATTAGTGAGGACTGGGGAGCGGCGCTGCCTGTGCGGGTACTTCCGCTGTGAGCAGCCGGTAGATGACCGGCTGCTTGCAGCAGAAGTATCCCGACTGGCGGCGTCGCTCCCCGGTCCTCCCTTCATACTTGCTGTTGGGAGATCAGCGGCCCTAGCCGCTGATCTCCCGACGGTAGCCGCATGGAGGTCAGCGGCGCCGCCGGTCGGGGTACTTCTGCTGTGAGCAGCCGGGAGATGACCAGCTAGCGCCGGTCATCTCCCGGCTGCATCGCCGCTGACCTCCGTGCGGCAGATGAGCCGCTAACGGCCGCCATCTTTTTCTGAAATCCCGCGTCGCTGATTGGCCGCGGCCAGACCTATCAGCGACGCGGGATTTCCTGCACAGAAGGGCAGACAGACAGACGGGATAATACGATTATATATATTAGATATAGTATGTATGTAGTATATGATGGATTAGTTATGGGTACTGTATAGCACCGTTATGTATTTATATAGCATGTATGTAGTATATGATATATTAGTTATGGGTACTGTATAGCACCGTTATGTATTTATATAGTATGCATGCAGTATATGATGGATTAGTTATCGGTACTATATAGCACCGTTATGTATTTATATAGTATGTATGTAGTATATGATGGATTAGTTACGGGTACTGTATAGCACCGTTATGTATTTATATAGTATGTATGTAGTATATGATGGATTAGTTATGGGTACTGTATAGCACCGTTATGTATTTATATAGTATGTATGTAGTATATTTCCCGATTAGTTATGGGTACTGTATAGCACCATTATGTATTTATATAGTATGTATGTAGTATATGATGGATTAGTTACGGGTACTGTATAGCACCATTATGTATTTATATAGTATGTATGTAGTATATGATGGATTAGTTACGGGTACTGTATAGCACCATTATGTATTTATATAGTATGTACTGTATGTAGTATATGATGGATTAGTTACGGGTACTGTATAGCACCATTATGTATTTATATAGTATGTAAGTAATATATGATGGATTAGTTATCGGTACTATATAGCACCGTTATGTATTTCTATAGTATGTATGTAGTATATGATGGATTAGTTATCGGTACTGTATAGCACCGTTATGTATTTATATAGTATGTATGTAGTATATTTCTCGATTAGTTATGGGTACTGTATAGCACCATTATGTATTTCTATAGTATGTATGTAGTATATTTCTCGATTAGTTATGGGTACTGTATAGTACCATTATGTATTTATATAGTATGTATGTAGTATATGATGGATTAGTTACGGGTACTGTATAGCACCATTATGTATTTAAATAGTATGTACTGTATGTAGTATATGATGGATTAGTTACGGGTACTGTATAGCACCATTATGTATTTATACAGTATGTATGTAGTATATGATGGATTAGTTACGGGTACTGTATAGCACGATTATGTATTTATATGGTACGTACTGTATGTAGTATATGATGGATTAGTTACAGGTACTGTATAGCACCATTATGTATTTATATAGTATGTATGTAGTATATGATGGATTAGTTACGGGTACTGTATAGCACCATTATGTATTTATATAGTATGTACTGTATGTAGTATATGATGGATTAGTTACGGGTACTGTATAGCACAATTATGTATTTATATAGTATGTAAGTAATATATGATGGATTAGTTATCGGTACTATATAGCACCGTTATGTATTTCTATAGTATGTATGTAGTATATGATGGATTAGTTATCGGTACTGTACAGCACCGTTATGTATTTATATAGTATGTATGTAGTATATTTCTCGATTAGTTATGGGTACTGTATAGCACCATTATGTATTTCTATAGTATGTATGTAGTATATGATGGATTAGTTATGGGTACTGTATAGCACCATTATGTATTTATATAGTATGTATGTAGTATATTTCTCGATTAGTTATGGGTACTGTATAGCACCATTATGTATTTCTATAGTATGTATGTAGTATATGATCGATTAGTTACGGGTACTGTATAGCACCATTATGTATTTATATAGTGTGTACTGTATGTAGTATATGATGGATTAGTTACGGGTACTGTATAGCACCATTATGTATTTATATAGTATGTACTGTATATAGTATATGATGGATTAGTTACGGGTACTGTATAGCACCATTATGTATTTATATAGTATGTATGTAGTATATGATGGATTAGTTATGGGTACTGTATAGCACTGTTATGTATTTATATAGTATGTATGTAGTATATATCTTGATTAGTTATGGGTACTGTATAGCACCATTATGTATTTATATAGTATGTATGTAGTATATGATGGATTAGTTACGGGTACTGTATAGCACCATTATGTATTTATATAGTATGTACTGTATGTAGTATATGATGGATTAGTTACGTGTACTGTATAGCACAATTATGTATTTATATAGTATGTAAGTAATATATGATGGATTAGTTATCGGTACTATATAGCACCGTTATGTATTTCTATAGTATGTATGTAGTATATGATGGATTAGTTATCGGTACTGTACAGCACCGTTATGTATTTATATAGTATGTATGTAGTATATTTCTCGATTAGTTATGGGTACTGTATAGCACCATTATGTATTTCTATAGTATGTATGTAGTATATGATGGATTAGTTATGGGTACTGTATAGCACCATTATGTATTTCTATAGTATGTATGTAGTATATGATGGATTAGTTATGGGTACTGTATAGCACCATTATGTATTTATATAGTATGTATGTAGTATATTTCTCGATTAGTTATGGTACTGTATAGCACCATTATGTATTTATATAGTATGCATGTAGTATATGATGGATTAGTTACGGGTACTGTATAGCACCATTATGTATTTATATAGTGTGTACTGTATGTAGTATATGATGGATTAGTTACGGGTACTGTATAGCACCATTATGTATTTATATAGTATGTACTGTATATAGTATATGATGGATTAGTTACGGGTACTGTATAGCACCATTATGTATTTATATAGTATGTATGTAGTATATGATGGATTAGTTATGGGTACTGTATAGCACTGTTATGTATTTATATAGTATGTATGTAGTATATATCTTGATTAGTTATGGGTACTGTATAGCACCATTATGTATTTATATAGTATGTATGTAGTATATGATGGATTAGTTACGGGTACTGTATAGCACCATTATGTATTTATATAGTATGTACTGTATGTAGTATATGATGGATTAGTTACGGGTATTGTATAGCACCATTATGTATTTATACAGTATGTATGTAGTATATGATGGATTAGTTACGGGTACTGTATAGCACCATTATGTATTTATATAGTATGTACTGTATGTAGCATATGATGGATTAGTTACGGGTACTGTATAGCACCATTATGTATTTATATAGTATGTATGTAGTATATGATGGATTAGTTACGGGTACTGTATAGCACCATTATGTATTTATATAGTATGTACTGTATGTAGTATATGATGGATTAGTTACGGGTACTGTATAGCACCATTATGTATTTATATAGCATGTATGAGCGTGCAGAGACTGAGCTGGGTGTCAGGCGGAGTGCGGTGTGTGTATGGTGTCCTCTCAGGACATGCGGCCTCTTACCCAGAGCCTGTTTTTCTTTTTCCCTCTGATTAAGCACATTTATCATTTGCACCTCGGTGACTCTCTCTCTCTGCCGTTATTTGTGCTCTCGTGGCATTAGACAGTGGTAAACCGCATTGTCCAGATGGACGCTATTCTGGGCTAACTGTATACTTAATGAGGAGACGAAATGAGTCACGCTGGAGGAAGCGAGCAAATTGGAGCCATAGGACGCCCACGCACACAAAAGTGCAAACAATCGGTGGCTCCAGCCAAAGTAGTGTTTAAAGTAGTCACTCCCACCTCCACTAAGGTGGTCATCTCTGGGGGGACGAGGACGAGACTCCCAGAAGGATCTGCTACAAAAGAGAGAATTGTATCCCATAAAGAATCCTCAGATGCCTGCTACCCAATATTCTAATGTGCTCCTCAGCGTTGTGCCGTGGCCCCCTCATTAGGACCACCACTGACCTGATATTGATGAACTCTTACAAGGATAGGTCATCGATCATAAAACCATTTTAAAGGGGCTGTCCAACATTCAAGCAAAATTGCTTGTTGCATCTGATGTGAATCCTCTCAGCCATTGGCCTAAAAGGGGGGATGTGATATAATGGAGTCAAGACTTATTGAACACAGTTTTTGAGGGATGGATGGACTCAGTTCTCCAGGACCCCTAATTGATACCAGAATTAGCCCCTTTTTTGACCATTATATCACTAATATTCTCCATTTTTTAAGCACTAGAAGCCTCAGCAGTTTGTTTTTGTGTCTCTCTCCTTTCTTTATAGACTTCTACAGGCAACAAGTGTAATTTGATTCCTCACTGCAGACAGATTTGTAGGGAGATTTGAGCAGTTTCTGAGAATGAATGATCAACGCTGGAAACAAGAAGTTACTGATAAATGGGGAAGCGAATTTTCTCTAAGGGCTCATTCACACGTCAGTGTCACGGGTGTGTCAGATGTAGCAGATAGTCGTTGTACAGCTGGTTGCAGAAGGTCACTTCGTTTGGTATTACAGACGCCTTCTTAAATGTCTTACTTTAGGACCCAGAGGCTACCTCCCTCCTGCTCTGATTGGCACCCTGGCCTGGGTGTTTAAATACTTTCAGTTTGCTGCAGGGAGGGGCCGGTGATATTTACATGTTCCCCTGTGAAAGCTTGGAGCTATTACAGTCTGCTTACTTCCTTTCTGGTGCTTTGAGGGCGTTTGGTGTTATCTCTCTGGTGTCGGCTCAAGCTAAGTTGCTTTCCCCTGTGTTTGTCTCCCTTGTTGTCTTTAGTTTATAGTGGGGACTGACCAGTGCTCACCCCCCCTTTTTTATCTAGGGCCTAGCTCCAGGGATTTACAGGGCTTAGGTTTCCTGTTCGGCAATTGGTGAGGAACCAATATAGGGACGGTAGGGGAGACAGGGTGATATTAGATCAGCCTAGGAGGTCTCCATTCCCCCTTTCCTTAGTGTCTGGGCTCCCTTCTCCTCATCCCTTCGTGTTGCACTTTGTCTTTCCTACACTGTGCGTGACAGTAAGTGATTTTTCTTGCATGGAAAAAATCATCTGCGTTTCATCAGTTTATTTTTTTTATCAGAGTTCTAAAGGCAGCAAATGTAATTTGATTCCTCACTGCAGACAGATTTGTAGACAGATTTGAGCAGTTTTGAGATATTAGTGTTGGAAACAAGAAGTTACTGATAAATGGGGGAAGCATAGTTTTCTCTAAAGCCTCATTCAGTCAGTGATTATTCTCGTATGCAAAAAATTGTCTGAGTTTTATCAGTTTTTTTTATCAGAGTGTAATCAGAGTTTGGTCAGAGTTTCAGTTTTTACTCAAAGTTTCATCAGTTTTTTCTTGGATGAAAAAAAAAAATTGAGGCAGCTCAAGTTTATCATCAAACAGACTGTGACAAAAAAACAGTATTGAGCGCTATCTGATTTTTTTCACGGACTTTCATTGGCAAGTTTTATCTGAGACGTTGATCAAAATCCAACATGTCTTAGTGATTTTGTGAGGACAACTCAGCCTGCAAAAATACACAGACATGTTAACAACTCCAAAGGCTAAATATTAGATACGAGTTCTATCCTATCCCTAACTGGATCCAAAATAGAGAACTAACTATTGGACATGTGAACAGAGCCTGATAAGGTATATTACGTTTCTTATCCTCCTTTATACTGTTCATTTATGGGAAAAAAGTGTAGTTTAGTTACTATTTTACCTCTTCCCGACACTTGATGTAATAGTACAGATGTGGGTGTACGGAGCAGTCTCAAGAGCTGAGCCCGGCATGTGCTGGCTGTGTTATACAGCCATATCTATCTATATTAAATTAATTTATGCATAATTGTAAATATTAAAAAAATTAAGGCCATATAAATGGGACAGAAATCGGAACGCAATGCTCGGACTGGCCAGCAGCTCTACCTATCCGAGCGTGACAGCTTCATATATTTATATGCAGCTGTCACACTCGGGTCGGGAGAGCCGCCAGCCAGTCCGAGCATTGCTGTCCGATCTCGGTCCTATTTATACGGCTATCTAATAACAAACGAAAGTATCTTCCTAACCTGTATTTTTGCACTGGAGGAGGAGGATAAAATGGGAAGATACAATGGCTGCCACTAATATAGAAACCAGTGTTCAAACCTAGAATTATACGGTCTGCTTGAGGACCCCAAAGTTGTTGCCCCTCATCCAAAAAGTGAGTGGTGCCATTTAAGAAAGGACCAATGTTTGAGAAATCACAATGCTGGAACGTATGAGTGTTGAAGAATTCGGCAATAATGTTTCATTAAATGCCAAATCCATTTGTTTTTGTTCTTTTGGGTGGAGATGCCCTTGACCTAAAATTAGCACAAAGCTATTTCAATGCGACCTTCCCAGCACGAATGTTACATTTTTAATTTTGCAAGTAGGGGTGAACTGCGAGACCTCTATTTATTTTCAGCCTACGAACTACCCACATGTCCATTATCGTCTGTTTCTTCGTGGACTTAGAGAGTAACCGTCATTTTAATTTTTCATTTTCATAAATCAATAATACATGGGAAAATAAGGAACTTTCGAACGTAGAGTTAAAGCCAAAGATTAAATCGACTGAGGTAGTGTGGAGAAGACCTAGAACATAGACCTGGGTGTCCCGTAAGGGAAATTGCCGACTAGACGGAACTGGGAAGGAATTTGTTAAAAACAGAACCCTTAAGGCCTCCATACACATTAGACTAATGTCGGTTGAACCCGCTGATATCGACAGGTTCGGCAGACGGTCTGGTACTTACAGTGGGGGAAATAAGTATTTGATCCCTTGCTGTTTTTGTAAGTTTGCCCACTGACAAAGACATAAACAGTGTAACATCCCTGGCGGCGAGCTTGCATAGTGCACCACCTCCCACTATGCAAGACCGCAATCTTACCTGTCAGTCCAGC
Source organism: Phyllobates terribilis (assembly GCF_046119375.1). NCBI lineage: Eukaryota > Metazoa > Chordata > Amphibia > Anura > Dendrobatidae > Phyllobates > Phyllobates terribilis. Next base: position 158,707,270 of record NW_027362770.1, read on the forward strand.
CTACAAACCTTGCTCCAGTTCATGCTATGTGCATGTCTCTTGACTGACTGTTTTGGGCGGTGGCCTGGTTACTTCCTGATTCTTATAGCTGCTGTGGGCGCACCCCTAATGCGTCTCCAGCCTATTGCTGTGAGTCACTGGATATTTAAACCCCCTCCACCCAGTAGGAGGTGCTGAGCAACACCTTCACTCAGTTAGTCTTTGCTACTGAATTGCCAGGTCCTGTCCTGTTTCTAGTCTGTTTCTGCCATCTCTGGGGGCTGCATACCCAGACCTGTTATCTGTGACTTCTTTTCCGTTTCCGCCATCTCTGGGGGCTGTATACCCAGGCCTGTTATCTCTGACTTCTAGTCTGTTCCTCCACTCTGGGAGCTGTATACCCAGGCTCGTTCTTGTATTTCATTGCAGTAGCAGTTCCTGTCTGAACTGTATCCTAGCCTGTTACCTGTTTGTCTCTATGTCCGTACCTTCCCTTTTCCTGCAGTATCTGAACCTGCACCTACTCCAACTCGTTGTTTCTGTACTTCTGTTTGTGAGTTTTGTGTCCACTCGCTACTTCATAGTAAGTACCTTGTGTGTATCTGGTTCTGCTTGTCCCTTTTCCCTTCCTCCGTATCTTCCTCCTGTGTTCTAGCCATCTTCCTGTATTTTCCAGTCTGTTCCATGTGAACAGAGCCCTGTCCTCTCTGTCTTGTCCACCGCACCTGCGGTTTCGCTTCGCTCTGTCTTGCCCACCGCTCCAGCGGTTTCTCTCTGCTCTGTCTTGCCCACCGCTCCGGCGGTTTCTCAATGCTCTGACTTGCCCACCGCTCCGGCGGCTTCCCTCTGCTCTGCCTTACCCACCGCTTCGGCGGTTTCTCTCTGCTCTGCCTTGCTCACCGCTCCGGCGGCTTCTCTCTGCTCTGCCTTGCCCACCGCTCCGGCGGTTCCGCTCTGCTTTGCCTTGTCCACCACACCTGCGGTTTCTCTCTGCTCTGCCTTGTCCACCGCTCCGGCGGTTCCGCTCTGCTCGGCCTTGCCCACCGCACCTGCGGTTTTCGCTCCGCTCTGCTGGCTCACCACACCAGCAGTTCCTCTCTGCTCTGCCTTGTCCTCCGCTCCCGCGGTATCGCTTTACTCTGCTTGTCTACCGCATCTGCGGCTCTGTACCTGTCTCCCAGTCTGTACTGGACCCTATCCAGTCTGCGCTCCAACCTGCTAGTACCTCCCTGTCTGCACTCCAGCCATGCTTGCCAGTATCTCCCTGTCTGCATACCAGCCGTGCTTGCCAGTATCTCCCTGTCTGCATACCAGCCATGCTTGCCAGTGCCCACCTGTCTGCATACCAGCCGTGCTTGCCAGTGCCCACCTGTCTGCATACCAGCCGTGCTTGCCAGTACCCACCTGTCTGCATACCAGCCGTTCCTGCCAGTACCCACCTGTCTGCAAACCAGCCGTACTTGCCAATATCCACCTGCCTGTATGCCAGTCTAACCTGCCTGTTCCTGTATTCCCCGGTGTGGGTCAACAACTGTGACCGGGGTCTGACCTGGAGTCGCACCTGGTTCCTCTGCTCGGTTCCTCTTTGGTCCACGGAGTCGACTAAGCCGCTGTGCGACCTTGGTCGGATCGGGTTGATACTTAGTTACACCCCTCTAGGCACTCCTTGGTTCATGGTACAGTGGGATCGCTAATCACGCTCACGCCAGTCAGTCCGGGCGCGAGCGTAACAAACAGTCTATAATTTTAAGGGTAGGTTAATTTTAACATTGAGAAATAAAATATCCCAAAAAAATCAAGAAAATCACATTGTACAAATTAGATTTTTTTTTTTTTTGCATTTTGCAGTGAGAAATAAGCATTTGATCCCAAACAACACTTAATACTTGGTGGCAAAACCTTTGTTGGCAAGCGCAGCAGTCAAACATTTTTTTTGTAGTTGATGATGAGGTTTGCGCACGTGTCGGGAGGAATTTTGGTCCACTCTTCTTTGCAGATCATCTCTAAATCATTAAGATTTTGAGGCTGTCGCTGGGCAACTCGGAGCTTCAACTCCCTCCATAAGTTTTCTATGGGATTAAGGTCTGGAGACTGGCTAGGCCACTCCATGACCTTACTGTGCTTCTTTTTGAGCCACTCATTTGTTGCCTTGGCTGTATGTTTTGGGTCATTGTCTTGCTGGAAGACCCAGCCACGACCCATCTTCAATGCTCTTACTGAGAGAAGGAGGTTGTTGGACAAAATCTCGCGATGCATGACCCCATCCATCTTCCCTTCAGTACGGTGCAGTCGTCATGTCCCCTTTGCAGAAAAGCACCCCCAAAGTATAATGTTTCCCCCACCATGCTTCACGGTTGGGACGATGTTCTTAGGGTTGTAATCCTCCTTCTTCTTCCTCCAAACACGGCGAGTTGAGTTAATGCCAAAGAGCAGCACCTTCTCCCAATAACTCACAGAATCATCCAGGTGTTCATTGGCAAACTTCAGACGGGCCTTCACATATGTCTTTTTGAGCAGGGGGACATTGCGGGCACTGCAGGATTTTAAACCTTTAAGGCGTAATGTGTTACCAATGGTTTTCTTGGTGACTGTGGTCCCATCTGCCTTGAGATCATTAACAAGATACCCCCGTGTAGTTTTAGGCTGATCTCTCACCTTCCTCATGATCAAGGATACCCCACGAGGTGAGATTTTGCATGGTGCCCCAGATCGATGTCGATTGAAAGTCACTTTGTATTTATTCCATTTTCTTACTATTGCAGTTGTCTCCTTCTCACACAGCATCTTACTTATGGTTTTGTAGCCCATTCCAGCTTTGTGCAGGTCTATGATCTTGTCCCTGACATCCTTAGAAAGCTCTTTGGTCTTTCTCATGTCATAGAAGTTAGAGTCTGGCTCATTAATTGAGTCTGGGGACAGGAGTCTTTTATAAAGGTGACTATGTAAGACAGCTGTCTTTAATGCAGGTAACGAGTTGATTAGGAGCATCTAACTGGTCTGTAGGAGCCAGAACTCATAATGGTTTGTAGGGGATCAAATACTTATTTCTCACTGCAAAATGCAAAAAAATGTATCTAATTTATACAATGTGATTTTCTTTGGATATTCTATCTCTCAATGTTAAAATTAACCTACGCTTAAAATTATAGACTTTTCATGTCTTTGTCAGTGGGCAAACCTACAAAAACAGCAAAGGATCAAATACTTATTTCCCCCACTGTATAGGGGCACCGGCTGTCTGATGATTGTAAGAGTTGTTGATCGCGCATGTCCAATTTCGGACTGCCGACTGCTTTGTTCTCCCTGAGATAAGCCGCTGTAGGGTCAGCTTCTCTGTCTCCTGCCCGGCAGAGACGCTGATCCCCTTACCGCCACGGCCTGGCGTCCTTCACTCTGCTTCCTGCTTATGCTGTGCTGACCTGGGGTGCGCAGATCCCCAGGCACTGTGCTTAGGGTGCGGTGCGTGCTCCCTGTTACTTAAAGGGGCCGCGCGCACCGTCCTAAAATGTCCTCGGCCAATGGCCGGAGGACGCCTGTTATTTAAGGCACCTCCCCCAAGATGTAGGTGCCTGTGCAATGTTGTAGTTTGTGTGCTAAAACTCTCTCCAGCCCTCAGGTCCCAGTGCTGCCCACCTGCCTATCAGCCGTGCACGCCAGCCTATCAGCCGTGGCTGCCAGCCTATCAGCCATACCCGCCAACCTGTCTATCAGCCATGCCCGCCAGCCAAGCCTGCCCGTCTGCCTGCCTACCAGCTGTGCTCATCTGCCAACCCATCAGCCGTGCCAGTCTGCTTCAGCTGTCAGGCTCGTGGGAGTCGCACACAAGGTCGGTCCCAGAGTGGCACTTGGTCCACCTTCTCGGTCCCTCCTTGATTCACGGAGTCGACTAAGCCGCCGTGTAGCCAGGGTCGGTCCGGGTAGGCCCCTAGTCATGCCCCTCTGGTCCCTCTTTGTACCACGGCATAGTAGTTCCACCATCCGAACCCATAACAGTTTGCACAGGCCATGGAATCCGGTGGCTCCCAGGCTCCCTCACTTACAGACCTGTATCAAGAGGTCTCCCGCCAGAAATCTCAACAGGATACTATCCAGTCCTACCTGCGGACAGTAAACTCCCGTTTGGATGCACTATCCACCCTGGCTCCGTTTGCCTCTAACCAAACGGCATCCGCTTCGGCGGCACCTCTTCCCAGCAGCGGTGTGGCACCCAGCATTGAAACCCGACTATCTGCTCCTCCATGCTTTGGCGGTGATCCCGCTCTATGTTGGGGCTTTATCAACCAGTGCACGCTGCACTTTGTGCTTCTGGCTCATCAGTTGGCTTCGGACCGGGCTAAAGTGGCATTCGTTATGTCTCATCTCATGGGAGAGGCATTGACGTGGCTTAATCCCCTGTGGGAGAGAAGGGATCCTCTGGTGTCCAATCTCCAGGCTTTCCTTGCGGCTTTCCGGAGGGTCTTCGATGAGCCCGGACGCACATCCTCAACTGCCTTCTCTCTCCTTCGACTCCGCCAAGGAAGTCTCACTGTGGGCCAGTACGCTGTTCGTTTCCGCACCCTCCCGTCAGAACTTGCCTGGAACAATGAGGCTCTGGTGTCTACCTTTTGTGAAGGCCTTTTTGGGCGGATCAAGGATGAGCTAGTCGGTCGTGACATACCCACCTCTATGGACGACCTGGTGTCGTTGGCCACACGGATCGACATCCGGTTCCAGGAGCGTTCAAAGGAGGTGATCAGTGAGAGAAAGCCTCTGCGCCTTCCACCAACCTTCCAAAGGCCAGTCTCTCTACCAGCATCTGACCCGGCCTCCTCCCCAGAGTCTATGAAGGTAGACCAAGTAAAGATGGTCAAGTCTCGCCAGGAGGTCCGCCGCGCCGAGGGAAGTTGCTTTTACTGCGGCAGTAATGAGCATCTTATCCGTTATTGTCCAGTGAGACCGGGAAACTCCAGTGCCTAGGACTGCTTGGAGAGGTTGTACTAGGCAAAAATTCTTCCTCTCCACCCCTGACTCTGTCTGTTTCGGTAACCTGTGGTAAGACACGTTTTTTCGAGACTGCCTATCTGGATTCCGGTGCGCTGGCAATCTTATCCAACAGGCCATTGTAGAGCAATATCAGATCCCTATTCGACGTCTTCCGGATCCATTAGTGGTTTCCTCGGTGGATGGGAGGCTTCTGAGTCCATCTTATTCGTCACCGAGCCAGTAGTTCTCCAGATAGGAATGCTACACTCGGAGAAAATCTCCTTCTATGTGCTGTCCGGCCTCTCTTACTCTTTACTGCTTGGATTGCCTTGGCTTAGGACACATGAGCCGGTCTTGAACTGGAGTACAGGATGGGTCCTCCGCTGTGGCCAGGAATGTCACAAAACTTGCTTGGTTCCCGTCTGTCATACTCGACCTCCATCAACTCCTGCTAATCTCCCCGGCTTGCCGGCACCTTATTGGTCATACGCGGACGTCTTTGACAAAACGTGGCTGAGACACTACCTCCTCATAGGCCGTATGACTGTCCTATAGATCTTGTTCCTGGTGCCTCTCCACCCCGTGGTCGAATCTACCCCCTGTCGTTGACCGAGACCCGTGCCATGTCGGAATACATAGAAGAGAATCTGGCGAGGGTTTTATCCAGAAATCCACCTCTCCAGCAGGTGCAGGATTCTTCTTCATCAAGAAAAAGGACGGCTCTCTTCGCCCTTGTATCGACTATGTAACATACCTGGAGGCGTCCTTGCATAGTGGTCCATATCCCACTGTGCAAGAGCGCGCACTTGATCTCCAGTCGTCTGCTAGCCTGGCTTCCCTCCATGCTGTCTGCTTGCCTCTGTTTCTGCTGCTTAAGGGCGGCGCCCGATCACTTCCTGCTTCTTGTAGCTGCTGCAGGCACACCCCTTGTGCGTCCTCAGCCTATTGCTGTCTGTCACCTGGTATTTAACCCAGCTCCTCCCTGGAATCCATGCCTGAGCATTGTGTTCTGTCAGTTGGCTTCCAGCCACTGATGTGCCAGGTCCTGTCTATGCTTCCTGCCTTGCGGTATCAGTTCCTGTGTCTGAACTGTGTCCTGTCTGAACTATCTTCTAGCCTGTTGTCTTCTGCCTATCCTGGAGGCTGCATTTCCAGGCCAGTGTGAACACGCTCCTAGCCTGTTCTTTCCGCCTTCTAGGGGCTGCATACCTAGACCTGTTCCTGTATCTTGCCTGTTCCTGTCTGAACACGCTCCTAGCCTTTTCGTTCCGCCTTCTAGGGGCCGCATACCTAGACCCGCTCCTGTATCTTGCTGCTGTGTCTGTTCTTGTCTGAATACTCTCCTAGCCTGTTACCTGTTTTTCTCTATGTCCGTACCTTCCCTTTTCCTGCAGAATCTGATCCCGTACCTAATTCCTACTCGTTGTCCCTGTACTCCTGTTTGTGAGTTTAGAGTCCACTCGCTACTTCATTGCAAGCATCCTGTGTGTACCTGGTTCTGCCTTTCCCTTCCAGTCTGTTCCGTGTGAACAGAGCCCTGTCCCCTCTGCTCTGCCTTGCTCGCTGCTCCGGCAGTCTCGCTCTGCTCTGACCCTTTGCTCGCTGCTCCGGCAGTCTCGCTCTGCTCTGACCCTTTGCTTGCTGCTCCGGCAGTCTCGCTCTGCTCTGACCATTTGCTCGCTGCTCCGGCAGTCTCGCTCTGCTCTGACCCTTTGCTCGCTGCTCTGGCAGTCTCTCTCTGCTCTGACCCTTTGCTCGCTGCTCCGGCAGTCTCGCTCTGCTCTGACCCTTTGCTCGCTGCTCCGGCAGTCTCGCTCTGCTCTGACCCTTTGCTCGCTGCTCCGGCAGTCTCGCTCTGCTCTGACCCTTTGCTTGCTGCTTCGGCAGTCTCGTCCTGCTCTTCTCTCGCTCACCGCTCCAGGCGGCCTTGTCCTGCTCTTCTCTCGCTCACCGCTCCAGGCGGCCTCGTCTTGTTCTGCTCTTGCTCGCCGCTCTGGGCGGCCTCACTCTGCTGTTTGTCCACCACATCTGCGGTTCTGTTCCTGAGTCCCAGTCTGTACTGGGTCCTATCCACTCGGCGCTCCAACCTGTCGTAGCTGCCAGTACCTCCCTGCCTGCATACCAGTCGTGCTTACCAGCATCCGCCAGTCTGCATACCAGCCGTGTCTGCCTATACCCAGCAGTCTGTGTGCCAGCCTAACCTGCCTGTTCCTGTATTCCCCTGTGTGGGTCAACAGCCGTGTCCGGGGTCTGTCCTGGAGCAGCACCTGGTCCCTCTGCTCAGTTCCTCCTTGGTGCACTGGCGTCGTATGCCGTCGTGCGACCCTGGTCGGATCGGGTGGATACTTAGTTACGCCCCTCCAGGCATTCACTCTCCGGCACGGTCCAGTGGAATCACTACATATACACGCACACGCCACTCTGCCCGGGCGTGTGCATTACAGCATGCTCAGGCCATGGTTCCCGTTGAGCCCCACGGCCTTCGCTCTCTGAGACCTTTTCCTGCGAATACGTGCATCTAGAAGAAATTTTTTTTTTTTTGCTACTAGCTGAGTTCCAGGCGAATTTCGCACCCGTCCAGATGGAGCTTTCTGCACCCGTTCCTGCGAATCCGCCACGATACTATGGGGATCCAAGACTGAGTCGTGCATTTGTGGAGCAATGCATGCTATACTTCAAGTTCTACCCTCTTTGTTTTCCCACCGATCGGGCTAAGGTGGGATTCATGATGTCTTACCTAGCGGGTGATGCCTTGAAATGGATCACCCCCCTATGGGACGCACAGGATCCTATCGTCCTGGACATAATGGCCTTCCTGGTGGCCTTTCTAATGGTCTTCGATGACCCTAATCCGGAGGCTCCTGCTGAAGCTTCACTTCCCAATAACCCGGAGCAGCCCCGATGGGTAATGTGTGTGGGTAGCGCACTAGTCCTCCTGCCCGAAGAGACTATTGCCCACCCTGAATCCACACAGGATGACTACGCTCTCCGGAATACTTCTCTCAACCTCAAGAGGCAGTCCAGACGTGCTAGGCGTAGAGGCAAGCCGTCACGCCAGGGTCTGTCCTCCCAAAGACCTCCTGACCCCAACCTTGAAGTCCCTGCTGAAGCTTCACTTCCCTGTATCCCGGAGCAGCCCCGACGGGTAATGTGCGTGGGTAGCACACCAGTTCTCCTGCCCGAATAGACTTCTGCCCACCTAGAATCCACACAGGAGGACTTCCTGCACCCGGTATCTGATGCTTCACCCACTTTAACCGGTGAGCCTGTCCAAGGGTACTCCGAAGCAGTGATTACCTCCGAGTCTGTGCATCTCTACTACCTGGCTGAGGACCCCCTGTTGCCTCCTGAATCCTCCGGGATACCACCTGATGACAAATGGAGAGAGACTTCCCTACACCCGGTACCCGATATTTCGTCCGCTCCATCCTCTGAGCCTGACAATGGGTACCTCAAAGCGGTAGTTAACCCCGAGTCTCTACTCGCCTCCGACCAGGCGGAGGACCTCCAGTTGTCTCCAGAACCCTTCGAGGTGCTACCTGGTAGCAAATGGACAGAGTCTTCCCTATATTCTGTACCTGATACCTCGCCCACTTCGTCCAGTGAGTCCGACCTAGTGTACTCCGAAGCAGAGGTTATCCCCGAGTCTCTACACCCCTCCGACCAGGCGGAGGACCTCCAGTTGTCTCCTGAACCCTTCGGGCTGCTACCTGATAGCGAATGGACAGAGACTCTCCTATACTCGGTACCTGATACCTCGGCCGCTTCTTCCAGTGAGTCCGACCTAGTGTACTCCGAAGCAGATATTATCCCCGAGTCTCTACACCCCTCCGACCTGGCGGAGGACCTCCAGTTGTCTCCAGAACCCTTCTGGGTGCTACCTGATAGCGAATGGACAGGGACTCTCCTATACTCGGTACCTGATACCTCGCCCGCTTCTTCCAGCGAGTCCGACCTAGTGTACTCCGAAGCAGAGGTTACCCCCGAGTCTCTGCACTCTTCCAACCCGGCGGAGGACCCCCAGTTGTTTCCTGAATCCTCCGGGGTACCGCCAGATAACAAAGAGACAGTGACTTTTCTACACCTTGTACCTGATACCTCGCCCATTTCATCCTGTGAGCTTGACAAGATGTACCCCAAAGCAGAGGTTACCCCCGAGTCTCTGCACCCCTCCAACCCGGCGGAGGACTTCCAGTTGTCTCCTGAACCCTCTGGGGTGCTACCTGATAATAAGTGGAGAGAGACTTCCTTGTGTGCTGTTCCTGGTACTCCACCCGTTTGGTCTGTTGCTGAGGATGGCTGGATAGGAGGTAGCATCCTAGCTACTCAGATGAGACCAGTTTTTCCTGTGGACAGTGGAAGTGATCTCCTTGAAGTGAAGGATTGGCCCTCGAATTCCCTGCGGAACATTCTGCCAGGCCTGAAGAAGAGGGGGCGTAAGGGGGGGGGGTACTGTAACATACCTGGCGGCGTCCTTGCATAGTGGTCCATCTCCCACTGTGCAAGAGCGCGCACTTGATCTCCAGTCCAGTCTGCTAGCCTGACTTCCCTCCATGCTGTCTGCTTGCCTCTGTTTCTGCTGCTTAAGGGCGGCGCCTGATCACTTCCTGCTTCTTGTAGCGGCTGCAGGCACACCCCTTGTGCGTCCTCAGCCTATTGCTGTCTGTCACCTGGTATTTAACCCAGCTCCTCCCTGGAATCCATGCCTGAGCATTGTGTTCTGTCAGTTGGCTTCCAGTCACTGATGTGCCAGGTCCTGTCTATGCTTCCTGCCTTGCGGTATCAGTTCCTGTGTCTGAACTGTGTCCTGTCTGAACTATCTTCTAGCCTGTTGTCTTCTGCCTATCCTGGAGGCTGTAGTTCCAGGCCAGTGTGAACACGCTCCTAGCCTGTTCTTTCCGCCTTCTAGGGGCCACATACCTAGACCCGTTCCTGTATCTTGCCTGTTCCAGTCTGAACACGCTCCTAGCCTTTTCGTTCCGCCTTCTAGGGGCCGCATACCTAGACCCGCTCCTGTATCTTGCTGCTGTGTCTGTTCTTGTCTGAATACTCTCCTAGCCTGTTACCTGTTTTTCTCTATGTCCGTACCTTCCCTTTTCCTGCAGAATCTGATCCCGTACCTAACTCCTACTCGTTGTCCCTGTACTCCCGTTTGTGAGTTTAGAGTCCACTCGCTACTTCATTGCAAGTATCCTGTGTGTACCTGGTTCTGCCTTTTCCTTCCAGTCTGTTCCGTGTGAACAGAGCCCTGTCCCCTCTGCTCTGCCTTGCTCGCTGCTCCGGCAGTCTCACTCTGCTCTGACCCTTTGCTCGCTGCTCCGGCAGTCTCGCTGTGCTCTGACCCTTTGCTCGCTGCTCCGGCAGTCTCGCTCTGCTCTGACCCTTTGCTCGCTGCTCCGGCAGTCTCGCTCTGCTCTGACCCTTTGCTCGCTGCTCCGGCAGTCTCGCTCTGCTCTGACCATTTGCTCGCTGCTCCGGCAGTCTCGCTCTGCTCTGACACTTTGCTCGCTGCTCCGGCAGTCTCTCTCTGCTCTGACCCTTTGCTCGCTGCTCCGGCAGTCTCGCTCTGCTCTGACCCTTAGCTCGCTGCTCCGGCAGTCTCGCTCTGCTCTGACCCTTTGCTCGCTGCTCCGGCAGTCTCGCTCTGCTCTGACCCTTTGCTCGCTGCTTCGGCAGTGTCGTCCTGCTCCTCTCTCGCTCACCGCTCCAGGCGGCCTTGTCCTGCTCTTCTCTCGCTCACCGCTCCAGGCGGCCTCGTCTTGTTCTGCTCTTGCTCGCCGCTCTGGGCGGCCTCACTCTGCTGTTTGTCCACCGCATCTGCGGTTCAGTTCCTGAGTCCCAGTCTGTACTGGGTCCTATCCACTCGGTGCTCCAACCTGTCGTACCTGCCAGTACCTCCCTGCCTGCATACCAGTCGTGCTTACCAGCATCTGCCAGTCTGCATACCAGCCGTGTCTGCCTATACCCAGCAGTCTGTGTGCCAGCCTAACCTGCCTGTTCCTGTATTCCCCTGTGTGGGTCAACAGCCGTGTCCGGGGTCTGTCCTGGAGTAGCACCTGGTCCCTCTGCTCGGTTCCTCCTTGGTGCACTGGCGTCGTATGCCGTCGTGCGACCCTGGTCAGATTGGGTGGATACTTAGTTACGCCCCTCCAGGCATTCACTCTCCGGCACGGTCCAGTGGAATCACTACATATAAACGCACACGCCACTCAGCCCGGGCGTGTGCATTACAGACTATAGGGGTCTAAATCTAATCACCATCAAGAACAATTATCCTCTGCCTCTCATCTCCGAGTTGTTTGATCGCCTCAAAGGCGCAAAGATCTTCACCAAACTTGATCTCCGTGGCGCATACAATCTCATCCGGATTCGCCAGGGTGACGAGTGGAAGACTGTTTTTAACACTCGCGATGGCCACTACGAGTACAGCGTGATGCCCTTCGGACTCTGCAATGCTCCAGCAGTCTTCCAAGAACTGGTGAATGACATCTTCTGAGATCTTCTATATTCCTGTGTGGTAGTGTACCTGGACGATATCCTGGTATTCTCTTCTGATCTGCCTTCACATCGAAGAGACGTTTGGCAGGTATTGCAGAGGCTCAGGAAGAATCGTCTGTATGTCAAATTCGAGAAATGCGTTTTTGAACAGACTTCACTCCCCTTCCTGGGATACATAATCTCTGAGATCAGGCTTAAGATGGACCACGAAAAAGTGTCTGACGTTCAAAAGTGGCCCCGAGCTGAGGGGTTGAAAGCTATTCAGCGGTTTCTGGGATTTGCTAATTATTACCGCCTGTTCATCCCTCACTTTTCCTCCCAGACTGCTCCCATCTCTGCCTTAACCCGCAAGGGGGTTAATCCCAAGGTATGGACTCCTGAAGTAGAAAGTGCATTTGTGTTCTTGAAGCAAGCCTTCTCTTCGGCTCTGGTACTTCATCATCCTGACTGTAACAAGCAGTTCTTCCTGGAGGTTGACGCTTCTTCCACTGGGGCCGGAGCAGTTCTCACTCAGAAATCCTCGTCTGGATGAATGATGACCTGTTGCTTTTTCTCCAAGCTCTTTTCTCCTTCGGAGCGCAATTATTCCATTGGAGATTGGGAACTGCTTGCCATCAAATTGGCGCTGGAGTGGAGGTTCTTACTGGTGGGGGCCTTACATCTGGTGGTTGTCTACACGGACCACAAAAATCTCGCCTACTTGCAGTCCGCTCAACGGCTTAATCCTCATCAGGCCAGATGGTCGTTGTTCTTTGCTCGCTTCAACTTCTCTCTTCACTTCTGTCTGGCTGTCAAGAATATCAAGCCAGACGCGCTCTCCCGATCATTCCTGTCTACTGATCAAGAGGAGGAACCTCAACACATAATTGAGCCCTCCAGAATAATGACTGTCGCTCCATTTGATCGGTCTCACCTTCCTCCTGGTAAGACTATTATAGCCGCTACGGATAGGAAGAGGGTCTTATTCTGGGGTCATTCATCTAAACTAGCAGGTCATGTCGGTCAGAGTAAGTCGCTTCTGCTAATTTCACGACATTATTGGTGGCCGACCTTACGCAAGGATGTTGCGGATTTCGTCTCTGCCTGCTCTTCCTGTGCCCGAAACAAGACACGCAGACAACTTCCGACTGGTCAACTTCTTCCGCTACCCATACCTTCTGCTCCATGGCAACATATTGCGATAGATTTCATCACTGATCTCCCTGTTTCGGCCGGTTGTACTGTCATTTGGGTGATCGCTAACCGCTTCTCCAAGATGGCCCTTTTCATTCCCTAGTCGGGTCTTCCTTCTGCGCCAGTGCTTGCTAAACACTGCATCCTTCACATCTTCCGTCTCCATGGCCTACCTCTTCATATCATCTCGGATAGAGGAGTTCAGTTTACTTTACGCTTTTGTGGTGTACGGACAGCATCCCAATATTCCTTTTCCTGTCTCTACTTCCGTTGACAATCCTGCTGCGGAGTTTCTCGTCAAAGTATTTTCTGCGATTTGGGAAGACACTAAATCTGCCCTGTTGCAGTCCTCTGAGCGGATGAAGAGACACGCCGAAAAGAGACGCCTGGATCCACCTCTATTCCGTCCGGGCGATAAGTTCTGGTTATCTTCCAAGTATGTCCGCCTTAAGATGCCTTCTTAAAAGTTGGTTCCGCGGTTTACCGGTCCTTTCGAGATTCTGAGTCAAATCAATACAGTGGCGTACAAGTTGAAACTCTCTGCCTTGTTACGGATCCCCAATTCCTTTCATGTGTCTCTCCTCAAACTGGTAGTCCTCAATTCCTTCTCTGACGATCCAGGTTGTACTCCTGCTCCAGTCTCCGCTGAGGACTTCTTTGAGGTAGAGAACATTCTGGCTACCAAGAGGGTAAAAGGAAAGACTTTCTTTCTTGTGGATTGGAGGGGATTTGGCCCTGAGGAGAGGTCATGGGAGCCCAGGGAGAACATGCATGCTACTCTTCTTCTGGAAAAATTTCTTGCAGGCTTGAAGAAGAGGGGGCGTAAGGGAGGGGGTACTGCAGCCGGCGTCTCTGCCTCCTGCCCAGCAGAGACGCCGATCCCCTTACCGCCACGGCCCGGCATCCTCCGCTCCGCTTCCTGCTCATGCTGTGCCGGCCCAGGGTGCACGCACTGCGCGCAGATCCCCGGGCACTGTGCTTAGGGTGTGCGCTCCCTATTTCTTAAAGGGGCCGCACGCGCCGTCCTAAAATGTCCCCGGCCAATGGCCGGAGGACACCTGTTATTTAAGGCACCTCCCCCAAGATGGAAGTACCTGTGCAATGTTGTAGTTTGTGTGCTAACACTCTGTCCAGCCCTCAGGTCCCAGTTCTGCCAGCCTGCCTGTCTATTAGCCGTGCCGCCAGCCTATCAACTGTGCCCGCCAGCCGAGCCTGCCCATTTGCATGTCCTACCAGCCGTCCTCATCTGCCAGCCCATAAGCCGTGCCAGTCTGCTTCAGCTGTCAGGCCTGTCGGAGTCGCCTGCTCTCACACAAGGTTGGTCCCAGAATGGCACCTGGTCCACCTTCCCGGTCCCTCCTTGGTTCACGGAGTTGACTAAGCCGCCGTGTAGCCAGGGTCGGTCCGGGTAGGCCTTTAGTCATGCCCCTCTGGTCCCTCCTTGTACCACGGCACAGTGGTTCCACCATCCGGAGCCTTAACAGCCGCCAGTCAACGAGTCAGTTGGCAGCTCTCTCATAGAGAACACAGAGGCGCTCGGCCGATTGAGTGCTCCTGTGTATGGTAGTATCGGCTGGGATGATTCAGTTGACAGCCATCTAAGGTGTATAGCCGGCCTTGAAGGGAACCTTCAAAACTGTGGGCAGCAGGAATCAGAGCCTGGCTACACGATTGCAGCAGCCAGGTATACTTTTTTCTGAAATGTTTCGTAGTTTCAGAGAAAATATAGTTTGAACATCCGGCTGGGAACCATAGTGAGAGACCACTGCGGTGCCATCCACTGACCGGCTCCTCCCAGCGCTGCCAGAGGTGACTGACAGGTCTCTGTCGAAGTACACACTTTGGAGTGCAGTGAAGAACTGATCATGGACAGCGCCAGACTAGTCTCATCTCTTGCTTTTCCCCAGGTGTGTATATTGGCTGTCAATCTCCTCAAACTGTGAAAAGCCGGGAGTGCTTCAAAGTATATTTGCTCTAAAGTGTCGGAGTGTTTCAAAGAAAAATATACCTGCCGCAATCAGGCAGCCAGGCTATAATTCATTGTAGTCCGGACAGCGGAACCTTAAAGGAGAGACCAAACTGTTGAAATGCAAGAAACATACTGTAAAGTTCAAGAATCATCCCTCATAAATGTTGAAACCACCAAGTCTATTGTGTTGCTTAAAGAGGCAGTGATCAAAACACACTTTGTGCCTCTGTATTTACAGCTGTGTTGAGTAAAGTTAAGCTGTTTGAATGTATTTGGGCTTCTTTGTTGTTGCGGACACCCCACCCTTCAATTTTACGTGAACCAATTGTATCTGTCACGTTTAGCTGTTGGAGAAGTCTTAGATTTCTATGCACAGAAGTAAACAGTGCTATTTCCTTTGCGGCGTGTTGAAGCTTGCACACAAAATCATGGAGTTGATGCCAGCTGCCACATTAAGTCATGTCACCGCAAGTAACACTGCCAACATATATATCTACACCGAGCAAAACACCAGAAGAATCTTCAGACGAAGACATCATATATGAGATGCGACTTTAACGTACAGATCCTATCTTGCGTTCTGAGAAAATCCGATGCTTGTAGACCACAAAATGTTCTCAAATGTTCAACTACCTTGGGAACCATATTAATAGGGTTGGCCAAATTTTTACAATGCCCTAATCTGTTGAGTTTTTACCTAAGCAATTATTAAAACCCAACTGTTTACTTCTTTGCTGCCCTATGGATTCAGGATAAGGATGTTTTATAGAGCCTGAGGAAGACCTCAAGCCGAGCTAGAAACGAGTTGCTCTTGTGCCAGTAGAAGTCCATGCTCTAATTCATATTGATTGTCTGGTGAACTGAGATTCCTATGCCACTCAGCTCACTGGCGCCGCCCGGTGTTTCCTCTGTGAGCCTCTACAGTTCATCCAGGAACTACTCCTCCAGCAATGGAAACTCTGGATGGCTTCGCCGCTGTGACGCTGAGTCACTACACACGGACAAGACGTGAGACAGGGTAGTCAGCATGTCCGAGGTTAGATACCTGGAGGGCTGGTAGAACATAGGAGTGAAACAAAGGTGTGGTCAGGTAAATACAGAGGTCAAATGCCAGGAGGGTACGTCAAAACCAGGGAGTACAACAAACAGTCAGAGGCCAAGTTCGGGGTCAGATACCTGAAGTCAGAGAGCATCAAAAGCTGAAGGGAAAATCCAAAAAAGTAGTCACAATCCAGGGTCATCAGCAAGATCACAGTCAGACACAGAGGAGGCATACACACCTACCTAAAGCAAATCTACAACTGGCACAGACTACTAGCAGCTAGCCAGCTAAATACCCTGCAAATGATGGGAAGTACCTGGGGACACATCCGCAGACTAAACCAGATAGAGCAGCAGGGCTGTCAATCAAAATGTTGACAACCTAGCATGCCCAGGATCAAATTGGATAACTGGACTGTCACTCACAGAACTGACAGTCCAGCACACCACAGATCCCATAAGGTGGCTGAGCTGTCACTCAGTGTTCCTTGGCCACAGTCAATGTAAAAACCGTGACAGCCACCACATCCATCTCAGTCAAGATGGTGACGATCATTTAATTTACCCACTTGAGACCTTCCTTGATTGTCTTTGTTTGCGAATGCGCTGAAAGAATTCAGCGCATGCACAGGTACAAGAATAAGAAGGAGAAAATCATCAGGTAAGGGTTAGGCAAGTGAATAAATGTGGTGGGGAATAGGACAATAATTTTTTAGCTGGAATTTCCAGCGATGGCCAATAAGACCAAATTTTGAAACTATAAAATTGAAAAGGGAGCTAAAATGTGGGTATTGGTGTGCTGGGGAACTAATTTACTATTAGCATAAGTATCTGTGAAATGGAAGTCATCAAAAAAGTTTATGACTCTTAACGGGAATCCGCTAGGACCTCATGTTGAGGTGGCCACATTGATGGCATGAAGGTCTCATAAGTCCATCGAGGGAACTGATGTTTGACTCCACAATGGCAATGATAAAGGTGATCAGATGTAGATGAAAACAAAAAATAAGACACTTATATATACATCTTTCCTGTTTTCTCCTGGCTCCAAGTAGGAGGATCAGGTATTAGAGGGAGACAGGGGTAGTATGTTTTGTTTGCTCGTAGAGTCATCCAGGTTAAAAGTTTACAGGGAGGTACAACGAGTGGCAGCTGATACGGGATGGCTGGCCGTGCTGATAATGCAGCTGTCAGGGCCGTCAGTCACCAACTTCTTAGAGAAGATAAAAGTTCGGTAAATTATTTTACAACTGTGATCTTCTAAACAGAAAAAAAACACATGTACCCTATCAATTCATAAAACTTTTTGATATGTTATGGTGATTGGTGGAGGTCCTGGTGCTAAAAGTGCTGCTCTGCTCGGAGATACAACGAGGCAGAGTACAGGATCATGAAAAGTCCACACCAAAAAAGGGGCACAATATTCAACAGAAATTTAGTGATAGAAATAGGACCCACAATGATTAAAACTTCTGACATGCCACTATGACGTATCATATTATATTTTAAGAAATTATATTAACACTATAATACTATATTTCCCGGTTTTAGGTAATTCCATTGAGCACTGTATGTTTCAACGTCTGCCAATTCTGGGTAGTCTGGGTGGATAGACCGCCGCGGGTCACATATTTAAGTTTTTTCCTGTATTTCAATGTGTACATACAGAAATTGTTTTAAAAGGTATTTCCACTACTTCTTATTATTTTAGAAATGGTGGTCTTAAAATAAAAAACAAAACACATATTCACCTCTCAGACCCCTGACAATTCTCGCTACTGCTGGTCTTTTTTGCTTTTTCAGGTGTCCATCACTGAATAATAATTTTTCCCTTAATTGTTTTTCCATATCACCAAGGATCAAGTTGGGTTTAAATTTAAGATGCTATAGTGGTAATGTGCAGCATGACCTCAAGCAACAGAAGCCCCCATAAATCTACATTAGAAATAAAAAGGGTGTAGTTGTAAGTGTTGCAGAGGTAACATTCGCACCTGGGACTTGCAGAGGGCACATAATTTAATATCAATTTTATAAATTACACATCAAATGCGGGGCCTATTGTAGATTTTGTTATGGCACCCAGTAGCTTCAAGTTACACCTCTGAACTGATCAATTAAGTGGGTTTTGCAAAGATTGAAATTGTACATGAAGGGACCTTCACCGTTCCAAAAAAGGCCTCATCTGAATGGAACGGAGGTGAAGAGTGTACACATCTGCTCCATTCTTAGTCTCTGGGTCTGCTCAGGGTGGGTCCACATGAGATGGCAAATATCTACTGCATGCGGATGAGCTTTGCTTGGTACTGTGATCTGCTGCGGATTGTTCCACCACTAATCGTCAAGAAAAATCTGTAGGAAAAGCACAACCTGTGAATTTAGGGCAAGTACTGTAACTCTGTATTGATAAATGGTGTATTACTTTACATATATATACAGTATATATATAATGTCTCTGTACTTCTTATTCCCTTGGTTTGTGTAAGACCCAGGGGAGTGCCAGGGGGATAATAACATGCTAAGTTGACAGAGTCTTGGCTGCTTCAACCTGTTTACAAACTTATTTCACAACTATCTCATTAATTCACCAGGAAAAAAATCTTATGCCAAATACAAAGGGCAGATCTCTTCCTAAAATTGTTCCCAAAGCCAAAAACAATGAAAACCTGCCCGTGCTGAAAGATATCAGTTGCAGTAACTGTAGTTTTTCTCAGGTAAGTTTAGCATGTTCTCCAGTGTTCTCCTGCCACCTACCAATGTCCACCATATTAGCTCCTCTATGGATATTTTGTCTGTCACGCAGTTGATCCTCCTCCTCCGTCTCTTAATTCTCCCCATTCCATCCAACCTTCCTCACTCGGGGAAAAATACTCCTATGCAGGCTCCTTTTGAAAATCAGGTAAAGTGCCAGAACATACAGAGAACTGTGCAACCATATAGTTACAGCTGCACAGTTCTCTCCATTCCCACTTTAAGGGAGTATCATGTCAAGAAAATGTAGGAGCCTGGAAAGTTGAGTAACCTACTGGATCCCAGGTATGCAGCATTAAACCTTCCACTTCCATCCACCAGGAATGATAAATTATCCTCTTGGATGAACACAACAGATTTTTCTTTTTATTGAACCCTTTACTGTGCTAGACAAGCAGGAGAACCTAAATCAACTCCCTCACTGCTCTACACTACCAGTAATTACGAAATCAACTCCCTTACTCCTAGACCACCAGGAGAATCTAAATCAACTGCCTCACAACCCTAGACTACCAGTAATTCCTAAATGAACCCTCTCACTCCTAGACATCAAGAAAACCTACATCAACTCTCTCTCTGCCCTAGACCACCAGAAGAACCTAAATCTACTCCCTCACTGCCCTAGACTACCAGTAATTCCTGAATCAAAGCCCTCACTCCTTACCTAGACAACCAGGAAAACCTAAATTAATTCCTTTACTGCCCTACACTACCTGTAGCTCCTGAATCAACTCCCTCGCTCATAGCCTAGACTATTAGGAAAACCTAAATCAACTCCCTCACTGCCCTAGACTACCAGTAATTCCTCAATCAACTCCTTCACTCCTAGCCTAGATTATCAGGAAAACCTAAATAAACTCCCTCACTGCCTAGACTACCATTAAATCCAAAAATCAACTCCCTCTGTTCTAGACCATCAAGAAAACCTACATCAACTTCCTCTCTGCCCTAGATGACAAGGAAAACTTAAATAAACTCCCTCATTGGCCTAGACTACCAGTAATTTCTGAATAAACGCCATCACACTTCGACCACCAGGAAAACCTAAATCAATTCCCTCACTGCCCTAGACTACCAGTAATTCCTCAATCAACTCCTTCACTTCTAGCCTAGATTATCAGGAAAACCTAAACTCCCTCACTGCCTAGACTATCAGTAAATCCAAAAATCAACTCCCTCTATTCTAGACCATCAAGAAAACCTACATCAACTCCCTCTTTGCCCTAGAAGACAAGAAAAACTTAAATAAACTCCCTCACTGGCCTAGACTACCAGTAATTTCTGAATAAACTCCATCACTCTTCGACCACAAGGAAAATCTAAATCAACTCCCTCAATGCCATAGTCTACTAGGAATACCTAAATCAACTCGGTAACTGCTCTAGAGCACCAGGAAAACCTAAATACTCTCCCTCACTGCCCTAGACCATTTGGAGTACCTAAATCAATTCCTTAACTCTCCTAGACCACCAGGAAAACTTAAATCAGTTCCCTCACTGCTCTAGACCACCATTTTAGAGATAAAAGGGATCCTTGTAGAATAAAGAAATGTGTGCCACCGCTACTTAGGCCACTGAGCAGTAGTGGTCAGGTGACTGATGAACAGAAAGGAACGACATCCTGTCCATCCGTCACCTGACCGTACAGCCAATCGGTGGCCTCATATGGTCAGGTGACAAAATGATGTGAAATTATCAGTTCCGGTCTTTGTAAAGAAAACTGTAATGTCAAAAGGAATTCTGGTGGTAAATAACACTTATTTATTTATTTTTGAATAAAAATCTATTGAAGTTTTCAAGTTTTGAAAAACTCCTTTAAAAGAGTACATCGGTAAGCCCCTTCTTACCCTTCCCTCTAATCAGACACATTTCTATGCCTCTTATGCATCATAATCTTGTGAACCTAGAGAAGTGAACCCTTGGGACTGCAATCACTCTGGATGGGACTAAAGTGAAGTGTGGAGTCTTAGGAATCTTCCCATTCTTTACCAGAGACCTCTCAAGGAAGGTTGAGCTTAAAGGGGTATTCCAGAGAAGACTGATTCCTTAAAGCCCTTAGACCAGCACCGATCCCTTGCAGGTCCTTTCTGGAGCTTACCAAGTCAGCATTGGTCTGAGCTTCCTCATCTGGTCCTCAACACACTGAAAATGGCTATAAAAGGGTGAGAAATGAACTTTCATTTTTCTCTTATAATGACTGATGCCATGTTGTAGGGCCAGACCAACCCCACTAATATTACGTGTTTTTCAATGTTTCGCCATATTGGTGCTAGTCGCTGTTGGTCATATTGGCCTGTCTTGTTCTTGAATATATTATTTACTAGTTTTACTGCACTAATGTTTGTTTTTGGGAACATACACGAAGAAGTGGGTTGACCTAATGTGGGTGCACTTGGTAGGTGGCCGGTCTGTTGGCTACAGGCAATATCTCTTGAGACAACAGTGGGCAAACATGGTAAGTCTTGTGTAGAGATGCCTGACCGGCGTGAAACCGTGTCGAACTCTTTGGGGAGTAAGGGCATGTGACTTGTACAGTGAGGAAATATGAAAATGTTCCCAGTATGACCAAGTCCTTAAAGTGCTGATTTCTGCCACCCGAAGTCAGTCACAGAAGGTGTAAACTTCGGTTTACGAAACAGCCTGTAAATGGTAACTTAGGCATGGGCACTTACGAACATTTAGTGCGCCATCTCAGCTTGGCTCCTGGAGAGGAGGTTGCCTCCGTGGCTATACCAAACGTTGAAGATGGGAGCTGAGAGAGAGGGTGAAGTGTGGTGAAGTAAAGGCCGCAGAAGAAGAACCAGAACCAGAGATACAGGTCACCATGAAAGAGAACAGGCCACTTGCATACTGCAGAGGTGGAGATTGGGGAAGTCGCGCCATGAGATTAAGTTGGAGAACCTCCGAGTCCAATAAAAGGTGCAAGGAACCATAAAGTTCCACATCATCCACCCAGAAGCAGATCCAACGAGGCGATCCAGAGTTTGCCAGAAAGCATGGTGGGTCCAGTGGAGCTGTTGGCAGAGTAAGAGGCCTGAATGGAAGTTTCTGAGAACTGTGCCGGAGAGTTATGGGTGTCGTGAGTGGAGGCACGCCCTGTGAGATTGGAAGGTGACAATTAATCCTTCAAACTAAAGACTGTACATAGTTATTCTACAAAGTTCCAAGGATAGTGACTTATGGTGGTCGTGGTTCTGTTTCTTGTCACGTGATTTCTCATCGGGGTTCCTTTTGTAGTCTTGACCACTGAGGCTGTTACAACATCTGGCGTAATCTCTTACATGGCCGGTAATGCCCGTTTAACCGACCACTAGCTGAAGCAGGTCAATGAGGCGGGCACAGTGGAGGTGAGTACAGTGTACCCAGGGGTTGGGTACGTTCTTGAAGAAAGCTTCTCACAGGAAGCCATACTGGTTGAGAGCCTGACTACAGAGGTAGGTGATAACCCGCAGAAAGGTTGGGGACGAGCGAGTAGAGAATGGAGTCTCCCGGTGATAGTCCATGGCATGTGCAGAGCTGAGTCTCCCTTTAAGAATGGAGTCTTCCTGTGATGGTCCATGGCAGGAGCAGAGCGGGGTCTCCCTTTAAGAATGCAGTCTTCCTGTGATAGTCCATGGCAGGTGCAGAGCGGAGTCTCCAATTAAGAATGGAGTCTTCCTGTGATAGTCCATGGCAGGAGCAGAGCTGAGTCTCCCTTTAAGAATGGAGTCTTCCTGTGATAGTACATGGCAGGTGCAGAGCTGAGTCTCCCTTTAAGAATGGAGTCTTCCTGTGATAGTCCATGGCAGGTGCAGAGCTGAGTCTCTCTTTAAGAATGGAGTCTTCCTGTGATAGTACATGGCAGGTGCAGAGCTGAGTCTCCCTTTAAGAATGGAGTCTTCCTGTGATTGTCCATGGCAGGTGCAGAGCGGAGTCTCCAATTAAGAATATAGTCTTCCTGTGATAGTCCATGGCAGGAGCAGAGCTGAGTCTCCCTTTAAGAACGGAGTCTTCCTGTGATAGTACATGGCAGGTGCAGAGCTTAGTCTCCTTTTATTACTATGGGAGGCCAGGCAGTTGGAAAACAGAGTCTCCCCGTTACCTTAAAAAATGAGGCCTGTACTGGTTATTACAGACTGTGTACTGTATGAAAGTCAATGTATTGTTTTTCCTGGAGCAGATAAAGATTATCAGAGTGAATCTGATCATATAAGTATTATAGCCAAGTTTAAAGCGGGGAGTCACCACATCTGAACTTATTGTACCTTTCCATGAGTACCGATAAGCTTAAGTGCCTCATAACTAACAATATACATTATACTAACTCAGTGCTGCTATACTGTGTTTCCAATTAATACATTTGCAAAATTATGCCCTACTGTGCACAAAATAAATAACACCATACAGTATAAATACTTATTGCTAGACTATAGGTCTAATATGACCATACCATAAAAATGAAGCCATAATTTAATCTGACTTACTATACTGTGTACATAGTCAATTGCGTTATACTGTACACATAACTAATACCACCATACAGTAAATATAAACAATGCCGCCATACTGAACACTTAAATAATAGCACCATAAGAACTGAAAAACACCAACAAATATTTGGTAACACAATGGACTCAGAGTGCACCCATGAATAATGCAGTTGTGAGTCATTACACGTTGGTGCGTCCTCGGGCAATATTGGGGAACGAGATGATACTCTATTGCTTAACACATTGCACCTCTGATCACTATCACCTCCGGTCTTTCACTTTACGCTGCCATTACCTATCACCTTACATACACACAGCGAAGTCATCAACAAAGGAGAAAAGTCAGAAGTCCAAACCGGTGATGAAACCGGTGCAGCAAACACAAAGTGAAAAATCTAGGTGCAAGGCTAAAGGCAGAGTCGAAACACAAAAAAATTATATATTTATGCTTTACTGGACAATCCCTTTTATTTAGTTTTTCATCATTATTTATAAATATATTACCATACTGTGCATATGAATAATGCTGTCATACTGTCATATCTAATACCAACATATCATTCATATAAATAATGCTGCCATACTGTACACATATCTAATACCAACATATCATTCATGTAAATAATGCTGCCATACTGTACACATATCTAATACCAACATATCATTCATGTAAATAACGCTGCCATACTGTACACATATCTAATACCAACATATCATTCATATAAATAATGCTACCATACTGTACACATATCTAATACCAACATATCATTCATATAAATAATGCTGCCATACTGTACACATATCTAATACCAACATGTCATTCATATAAATAATGCTGCCATACTGTACACATATCTAATACCAACATATCATTCATATAAATAATGCTGCCATACTGTACACATATCTAATACCAACATATCATTCATATAAATAATGCTGCCATACTGTACACATATCTAATACCAACATATCATTCATATAAATAATGCTGCCATACTGTACAAATATCTAATACCAACATATCATTCATATAAATAATGCTACCATACTGTACCCATATCTAATATCAACATATCATTCATATAAATAATAGTGCCATACTGTACACATATCTAATACCAACATAACATTAATATTGCCATACTATACAAATATCTAATACCAATATAGCATTCATATAAATAATAGTGCCATACTATACACATATCTGATACCAACACAACATTCATATGAATAATGCTGTCATACTGTACAAATATCTAATACCAACATATAAGTTATGCTGTCATACTGTACACATATCTAATACTAACATATCATTAATGCTGACATACTGTACACATACCTAATACTAACATAGCATTCATATAAATACTGCCATACTGTACACATATCTAAAACCAACATAGTACAGTTATATGAAAAAGTTTGGGCACCCCTATTAATCTTAAGCTTAATGTTTTATAAAAATTGGTGTTTTTGCAACAGCTATTTCAGTTTGATATATGTAATAACTGTTGGACACAGTAATGTTTCTGCCTTGAAATGAGGTTTATTGTACTAACAGAAAATGTGCAATCTGCATTCAAACAAAATTTGACAGGTGCATAAGTATGGGCACCATTATCATTTTCTTGTTTTAAATACTCCTACCTACTTTTTACTGACTTACTAAAGCACTTTTTTTGGTTTTGTAACCTCATTGAGCTTTGAACTTCATAGCCAGGTGTATGCAATCATGAGAAAAGCTACTTAAAGTGGCCACTTGCAAGTTGTTCTCCTGTTTGAATCTCCTCTGAAGAGTGGCATCATGGGATCCTCAAAACAACTGTGAAATGATCTGAAAACAAAGATTATTCAACATAGTTGTTCAGGGGAAGGATACAAAAAGCTGTCTCAGAGATTTAACCTGTCAGTTTCCACTGTGAGGAACATAGTAAGGAAATGGAAGAACACAGGGACAGTTCTTGTTAAGGCCAGAAGTGGCAGGCCAAGAAAAACATCAGAAAGGCAGAGAAGAAGAATGGTGAGATCAGTCAAGGACAATCCTCAGACCACCTCCAGAGAGCTGCAGCATCAACTTGCTGCAGATGGTGTCACTGTGCATCGGTCAACTATACAACGCACTTTGCACAAGGAGAAGCTGTATGCGAAAGAAGCCGTTTCTGCAAGCACGCCACAAACAGAGTCGGCTGAGGTATGCAAAAGCACATTTGGAGAAGCCAATTTCTTTTTGGAAGAAGGTCCTGTGGACTGATGACACCAAGATTGAGTTGTTTGGTCATACAAAAAGGCGATATGCATGGCGGCAAAAAAACACAGCATTCCAAGAAAAACACTTGCTACCCACAGTAAAATTTGGTGGAGGTTCCATCATGCTTTGGGGCTGTGTGGCCAATGCCGGCACCGGGAATCTTGTTAAAGTTGAGGGACGCATGGATTCCACTCAGTATCAGCAGATTCTTGACAATAATGTTCAAGAATCAGTGACAAAGTTGAAGTTACGCAGGGGATGGATCTTTCAGCAAGACAATGATCCAAAACACCGCTCCAAATCTACTCAGGCATTCATGCAGAGGAACAATTACAATGTTCTGGAATGGCCATCCCAGTCCCCAGACCTGAATATCATTGAACATCTATGGGATCATTTGAAGAGGGCTGTCCATGCTCGGCGACCATCAAACTTAACTGAACTGGAATTGTTTTGTAAAGAGGAATGGTCAAAAATACCTTCATCCAGGATCCAGGAACTCATTAAAAGCTACAGGAAGCGACTAGAGGCTGTTATTATCGCAAAAGGAGGATCTACTAAATATTAATGTCACTTTTCTGGTGAGGTGCCCATACTTATGCACCTGTCAAATTTTGTTTGAATGCAGATTGCACATTTTCTGTTAGTACAATAAACCTCATTTCAAGGCAGAAACATTACTGTGTCCAACAGTTATTACATATATCAAACTGAAATAGCTGTTGCAAAAACACCAATTTTTATAAAACAATAAGCTTAAGATTAATAGGGGTGCCCAAACTTTTTCATATAACTGTATTTATATGAATAACGCTGCCATACTGTACACATATCTAATACCAACACAGCATTCATATGAATAATACTGCCATACTGTACACATATCTAATACCAACACAGCATTCATATGCATAATACTGCCATACTGTACACATATCTAATACCAACACAGCATTCATATGAATAACGCTGCAATACTGTACACATATCTAATACCAACACAGCAATCATATGCATACTGCCATACTGTACACATATCTAATACCAACACAGCATTCATATGAATAATGCTGCCATACTGTACACATATTTAATACCAACACAGCATTCATATGCATAATACTGCCATACTGTACACATATCTAATACCAACACAGCATTCATATGAATAACGCTGCAATACTGTACACATATCTAATACCAACACAGCAATCATATGCATAATACTGCCATACTGTACACATATCTAATACCAACACAGTATTCATATGAATAATGCTGCCATACTGTACACATATCTAATACCAACATAGCATTCATATGAATAATACTGCCATACTGTACACATATCTAATACCAACACAGCATTCATATGACTAGTGCTGCCATACTGTACACATATCCAGTACCACCATATTATGCACATGAACAATGATACCTTCCTGTACACATAACTAGTGGCACCATACAGTGTACATTTTCATTGCTGCTATATTGGACACATAACCAATACTACTATTCATTAATCATGTAATACTGCCATACTGACTAGTATTACCATATAATACCCCATAGCGATAGAAATAAAAAAAACATTAACTGCACATCTGCACAAATAATACACATTGATCTAAGCAAAATGTTTCAAAAATGAACATGAGGTCGTTAGTTAATAATGTATAAACCCGCTGCCCCGTCACTGTGACCTCGTCGTGGATCCCAGATCTATGGAAAGACAACACTGCACTGGCGGGGGGAGCAACCCCAAAGTGCCCAACAGCCCTCATGCTATCAGGCGGAGCCCCCATGGTTATAGTGTGCTACCATATCATACAGTTGAATAATACTGCCATATCGTACACATAATAAAAGCAACCATACAGTGTGCACAATTCTTGCTACCACACTACACAAATCTAACACCACTGTACCATGAATATGAATAATTCTGTCATACAGTAAACATAGCTAATATCACAAAACAGTGCAAATAAAAAATACTGCCATATTGTACACCTAAGTAATGCCACCTTAACAACAACAAGGCACTCAAAGCACACCCGTGAACAATGCTGTCACCCTGTACTCATAATGAACGCCATCGTAGAATGTAAATATACAAGGCTGTCAAACTGTGCACATAAATAATACCGTCATCTCATGGACACTCAAAGCACACCCGCGAACAATGCTGTCACCCTGTACTCATAATGAACGCCATCGTACAACGTAAATATACAAGGCTGTCAAACTGTGCACATAAATAATACCGTCATCTCATGGATAACAGAGCACACAACAAAGAAATGGAGGACAGTCATCGGACACTTTGTTCTTGACGTTAGTATAATTTACAGCATTCTTACAAATTGTTTTAGAGGGTCTGGTCTGGGCTCGTTATTACTTTAGGTGGTCTGTATCAGTATCAGTATAGGAGTTTGGCTGCGTGTCGGTATTAGTTTGGTCTGGTGTGGGGGTCTGGCCCATATTACTTTATTGGTCGGTATTAGTTTATAAGGTCTATTTTAGAGTCTATTTATCTTTAAGGTCTGGTCTGTATTAGTTAAGGAGGGCTGGTTTATTTTACTTTGAGGGGGTTTGTATTTATTTATGGAGTTTTCTCTTGGGTTAGGAATAATTTGGGAAGTCTAGAGGGTCTGCATTAGTTTAGGGGGTCTGATTTAGCTTATAGGAGGTCTGGGTTTATTAAAGACGACTAGTTCTTGGTCTGTTCTGGGGTCTGCTCTTTTCTGGGGTCATACTATTTGTTAAAGGGATCTGCATTTGGTTGGTGGGTTTGGTCTGGATTTACTATATTTGTAGGGTCTTCTCTGGGATCTGTAATGGTTTCAGAGGTGCGGATTAGTTTATGGGGGGATTCTGTATTTTTACAGGGGTCTCGTTTGATGTCTGTATTACTGGACTGGATTTATTTTGGGTTTAGTTCTCGGTTTATTTAAGGGGTCTGCATAGGGATGTGTTTGTGGCTGTAATATTTTAGGGGGTCTATGTTTGTTTAGGTTCTGGTCTGTGGACTTTATTAGTTCAGGGGGTCTATATGTATTTAATGGTCCTGCTGTTTTACTTTAGAGTTCTGCTCTGGGGTCTGTATTCATTTAGGGGTTCTGGTCTGGGGTCTGCATTCATTGAGGGGTTCTGGTCTGGGGTCTGCATTCATTGAGGGGTTCTGGTCTGGGGTCTGCATTCATTGAGGGGTTCTAGTTTGGGGGTCTGTATTCATTTAAGGGTTCTGGTCTGGCGTCTGTATTCATTGAGGGGTTCTGGACTGGGGTCTGCATTCACTGAGTGGTTCTGGTTTGAGGGTCTGCATTCATTTAAGGGGTCTGTATTAATTTAGGGGTTCTTGTCTGGGGTCTGCATTCATTGAGGGGTTCTGGACTGGGGTCTGCGTTCATTGAGGGGTTCTGGTTTGGGGGGCTGTATTCATTTAGGGGTTCTGGTCTGGAGTCTGCATTTATTGAGGGGTTCTGGACTAGGGTCTGCATTCATTGAGGGGTTCTGGACTAGGGTCTGCATTCATTGAGGGGTTCTGGACTGGGGTCTGCATTCATTGAGGGGTTCTGGTTTGGGTGTCTGCATTCATTTAGGGGGTCTGTATTAATTTAGGGGTTCTGGTCTGGCGTCTGTATTCATTGAGGGGTTCTGGACTGGGGTCTGCATTCATTGAGGGGTTCTGGACTGGGGTCTGCATTCATTGAGGGGTTCTGGACTGGGGTCTGCATTCATTGAGGGGTTCTGGTTTGAGGGTCTGCATTCATTTAAGGGGTCTGTATTAATTTAGGGGTTCTTGTCAGAGGTCTGCATTCATTGAGGGGTTCTGGACTGGGGTCTGCATTCATTGAGGGGTTCTGGTTTGGGGGTCTGTATTCATTTAGGGATTCTGGTCTGGAGTCTGCATTTATTGAGGGGTTCTGGACTGGGGTCTGCATTCATTGAGGGGTTCTGGTCTGGAGTCTGCATTTATTGAGGGGTTCTGGACTGGGGTCTGCATTCATTGAGGGGTTCTGGACTGGGGTCTGCATTCATTGAGGGGTTCTGGTTTGAGGGTCTGCATTCATTTAAGGGGTCTGTATTAATTTAGGGGTTCTTGTCTGGGGTCTGCATTCATTGAGGGGTTCTGGACTGGGGTCTGCATTCATTGAGGGGTTCTGGTTTGGGGGTCTGTATTCATTTAGGGGTTCTGGTCTGGAGTCTGCATTTATTGAGGGGTTCTGGACTGGGGTCTGTATTAATTTAGGGGTTCTGGTTTGTGCTCTACGTTCATTTAGGGGTTCTGGTCTGGGGTCTGCATTTATTTTGGGTCCCGGGGTCTTCAGTTATTTAGGTGTTCTGGTCTGGAGTCTTTATTCAGGGGTTCTGATTCAAACCCTGTAGTTAGAGGTTCAGGTCTGGGGTCTTCATTCGTTTCAGGGTCTGCATTTATTTTGGGGTCCTGGTTTGCATTCATGTAGGGTTTTGGTCTGGCCTGAGGTCACTCAGGGGTCTGCACTCGTGTATCTGTCAGGTGTGGGGCGTCACACACGTCGGTGCTCGGTCACTTTGGGCTGCAGTTGGTGGTTTCCCCTCGGGAGCCTCCATTGAAGTGTGACAACAACAACCCTCAGCCGTTATCTTCCTGGGCGCCGAGGTCCCCGCACGCCATTGGCAGACCGCGCTGTCAATCAAAGGGACAGTTGGGCGGGGACAGAGCCGAGCAGACGGTGGGGCTGCAGAGCCTGGAGGAGGAAGGAGAGCGGGACCTGCTGCACAACAACACTCCGGAGGCTCCGCCGCACAGCCTGCACCCCACCGGACACCGCGCACTGATATCAGCGGCCAAATCTAGCCCGGGCTGATCTGTGAGCCGCATCACCGCTCCACCTGTCCGCGGCTGCAGGAGGTGAGAGACCGAGACCTGCACCGGAGAGGATGTCTGCGAGCGTGTGCTGTGCGGGATGTGTGCGTGCCCCGGGGACTGCAATGTGTCTGTATAGGGACAACTCACCAGCGACCACAATGTGGGTGTGTATGTATATATATATGAGTGTGTGTATAATATATATGGAGTGGAGAGAGACTGACTGACTGACTGACTGACTCAGTATCAGCCTGTGTCGATGGATATGTACCGCTGGAGCTATCCATCTTCTTTCTGCAGTCCCATGGAAGATATGTCGCCATAACAATGTCTTGCACCAAATAAACTGCACCACACAGATGCAGCCGAGCTGAGTTTCCCCATGATGTCTCTGCACCTCCTGTGATGTGTGTGTGTGTGTGTGTGTCGCTCCTCTTCCCCCCCCCCCTTTACTCCTCTCCCCCCCCTTTACTCCCCCCCCCCCTTTACTCCCCCCCCCCCCCCTTTACTCCCCCCCCCCCTTTACTCCCCCCCCCCCCTTTACTCCCCCCCCCCTTTACTCCCCCCCCCCCCCCTTTACTCCCCCCCCCCCCCCTTTACTCCCCCCCCCCTTTACTCCCCCCCCCCATTTACTCCCCCCCCCATTTTACTCCCCCCCCCCTTTACTCCCTCCCCCCCTTTACTCCCCCCCCTTTACTCCTCTCCCCCCTTTACTCCTCTCCCCCCCCTTTACTCCTCTCCCCCCCTTTACTCCTCTCCCCCCCCTTTACTCCTCTCCCCCCCCTTTACTCCTCTCCCCCCCCCTTTACTCCTCTCCCCCCCCCTTTAACTCCTCTCCCCCCCCTTTACTCCTCTCTCCCCCCCCTTTACTCTCTCCCCCCCTTTTACTCCCCCCGGTTTACTCCCCCCCCTTTACTCCTCCGCCCCCCTTTACTCCTCCCCCCTTACTCCTCCCCCCCTTTACTCCTCCCCCCCTTTACTCCTCCCCCCTTTACTCCTCCCCCCCTTTACTCCTCCCCCCCTTTACTCCTCTTCCCCCCCTTTACTCCTCTCCCCCCCCTTTACTCCTCTCCCCCCCCCTTTACTCCTCTCCCCCCCTTTACTCCTCTCCCCCCCCCTTTACTCCTCTCCCCCCCCCTTTACTCCTCTCCCCCCCCTTTACTCCTCTCCCCCCCTTTACTCCTCTCCCCCCCCTTTACTCCTCTCCCTCCCCCCCTTTACTCCTCTCCCCCCCCTTTACTCCTCTCCCCCCCCCTTTACTCCTCTCCCCCCCCTTTACTCCCTCTCCCCCCCTTTACTCCTCTCCCCCCCTTTACCTCTCTCTCCCCCCCCCTTTACTCCTCTCTCTCCCCCCCTTTACTCCTCTCTCCCCCCCTTTACTCCTCTCTTCTCCCCCTTTACTCCTCTCTCCCCCCCCTTCTCCTCCCCCCCCCTTACTCCCTCCCCCCCCCCTTTACTCCTCTCCCCCCCCCTTTACTCCTCTCCCCCCCCTTTACTCCTCTCCCCCCCTTTACACTCCTCTCCCCCCCCTTTACTCCCTCTCCCCCCCCTTTACTCCTCTCCCCCCCCCTTACTCCTCTCCCCCCCCCCCCTTTACTCCTCTCCCCCCCTTTACTCCTCTCCCCCCCTTTACTCCTCCCCCCCCCCTTTACTCCTCTCCCCCCCCCCCTTTACTCCTCTCCCCCCCCCTTTACTCCTCCCCCCCCCTTACCTCCTCTCCCCCCCCCCTTTACTCCTCTCCCCCCCTTTACTCCTCTCCCCCCCCTTTACTCCTCTCCCCCCCTTTACTCCCCTCTCCCCCCCCCTTTACTCCTCTCCCCCCCCCCCTTTACTCCTCCCCCCCCTTTACTCCTCCCCCCTTTACCTTCCTCCCCCCCTTTACTCCTCCCCCCCTTTACTCCTCCCCCCCCCCTTTACTCCTCTCCCCCCCCTTTACTCCTCTCCCCCCCCTTTACTCCTCTCCCCCCCTTTACTCCTCCTCCCCCCCCTTTACTCCTCCTCCCCCTTTACTCCTCTCCCCCCCTTTACTCTCCCCCCCCCCTTTACTCCTCTCCCCCCCCCCCTTTACTCCTCTCCCCCCCCCCCCCTTTACTCCCTCTCCCCCCCCCCCCCCCTTTACTCCTCTCCCCCCCCCTTTACTCCTCTCCCCCCCCTTTACTCCTCTCCCCCCCTTTACTCCTCTCCCCCCCTTTACTCCTCTCCCCCCCTTTACTCCTCTCCCCCCCCCTTTACTCCTCTCCCCCCCCCTTTACTCCTCCCCCCCCCTTTACTCCTCCTCCCCCCCCTTTACTCCTCTCCCCCCCCTTTACTCCTCTCCCCCCCCTTTACTCCTCTCCCCCCTTTACTCCTCTCCCCCCCCCTTTACTCCTCTCCCCCCCCTTTACTCCTCTCCCTCCCCCCTTTACTCCTCTCCCCCCCCTTTACTCCCTCTCCCCCCCTTTACTCCTCTCCCCCCCCTTTACTCCTCCTCCCCCCCTTTACTCCTCTCCCCCCCCTTTACTCCTCTCCCCCCCCTTTACTCCTCTCCCCCCCCCTTTACTCCTCTCCCCCCCCTTTACTCCTCTCCCCCCCCCTTTACTCCTCTCCTCCCCCCCCCTTTACTCCTCTCTCCCCCCCCTTTACTCCTCTCCTCCCCCCCCTTTACTCCTCTCCTCCCCCCCCCTTTACTCCTCTCCTCCCCCCCCTTTACTCCTCTCCTCCCCCCCCTTTACTCCTCTCCTCCCCCCCCTTTACTCCTCTCCTCCCCCCCCTTTACTCCTCTCCTCCCCCCCCCTTTACTCCCTCCTCCCCCCCCTTTACCTCCTCTCTCCCCCCTTTACTCCTCTCCTCCCCCCCTTTACTCCTCTCCTCCCCCCCCCTTTACTCCTCCTCCCCCCCCTTTACTCCTCTCCTCCCCCCCTTTACTCCTCTCCTCCCCCCCCTTTACTCCTCTCCCCCCCCTTTATCTCTCCCCCCCTTACTCCTCCTCCCCCCCCCTTTACTCCTCTCCTCCCCCCCCTTTCTCCTCTCCCCCTTTACTCCTCTTCCCCCCTTTACTCCTCTCCCCCCTTTACTCCTCTTCCCCCCCTTACTCCTCTTCCCCCCCCTTTACTCCTCTCCCCCCCCCTTTACTCCTCTCTCCCCCCTTTACTCCTCTTCCCCCCCTTTACTCCTCTTCCCCCCCCTTTACTCCTCTTCCCCCCCCTTTACTCCTCTTCCCCCCCCTTTACTCCTCTTCCCCCCCCCTTTACTCCTCTTCCCCCCCCCTTTACTCCTCTTCCCCCCCCTTTACTCTCTCCCCCCCTTTACTCCTCTTCCACCCCCCCCCCTTTACTCCTCTTCCCCCCCCTTTACTCCTCTTCCCCCCCCTTTACTCCTCTTCCCCCCCCCTTTACTCCTCTTCCCCCCCCCTTTACTCCTCTTCCCCCCCCCTTTACTCCTCTTCCCCCCCCCTTTACTCCTCTTCCCCCCCCCTTTACTCCTCTTCCCCCCCCTTACTCCTCTTCCCCCCCCTTTACTCCTCTTCCCCCCCCTTTACTCCTCTTCCCCCCCCTTTACTCCTCTTCCCCCCCCTTTACTCCTCTTCCCCCCCTTTACTCCTCTTCCCCCCCCTTTACTCCTCTTCCCCCCCCCTTTACTCCTCTTCCCCCCCCCCCCCCTTTACTCCTCTCCCCCCCCCCTTTACCTCCATCT